>NC_139165.1:107038109-107638109 GCF_965202585.1 Thalia democratica
ATTTTCAAAACATACCAAAGCCAGTTCAATGTAAAAAAATGTAAAGGATAATTGTTTAACATATTTTAAAATAGGCTCTAAAAATTTATGAAAGTTCAAAATAAGTTTACAACAACAAATCAAACTTAACTTGAATGCGTAAAAAGATCAATACCGTTTAACACCGAAGAAAAAAAAAACTTAACTTTTTTAAACACGTTTTTGAATCTAGTTTTAAGAGTTAAACAATGTGAAATTTAGTTTAAAAATATATAAAGAATCAAACAATATAAAGGATATCAAACAGATAAATTTTTGAAGCTAGTTTTAAATATTATTTTTATCTTAATTTTTAGATGCTTTACAACAGCTTAAAAATATTACAGATGTTGTTCCATAAAACCTATGATACACAACAAAGGTGTATTAATATATTCACGAACGATACAAATTTTTGTCGCATTTGCTCACTACTTCAACTACGGAAACTTTTTTTTTATAAACTCTTGAGCTTTCAAGTTGTACTTATGAAGAAATAAAAAGCTTAAGATAATACCAATAAATTCTATTTAGGATTATTATTTAAAAAAAGTTTAGAGTTTTAATTTACAGCTAACTGTCAAAGTTCTAATGACTATGCATTATGTATCATTAATAATATATTAAATGCATAAAGTTATATTCAAAAAACAACATGAAAATTTTTGCAGTCCTTAGTTATATTTTTTAATTAAAGATAAAATTAATACTTTTTAATGCTCCCTACAACTATAGTTCTTAAAAATTGTTTAAGAGACCATATATAAAAAATTATTATTTACTTTTAAAAAATAAAAAAATGTTTATGTACGTCTTATTAATACCTAAATGTCATTTTTTTTTGAAACGTTAAATATTTTTGGATATACAGCTAGAATAAACAAAAAAGTGGGTTATTTAATTTTTTGTAAAAATTTCGTATTAAAATTAAAGTTAAAAATAATAAAAAAATCTTGTAGATATTAATATGACCTACATACAAATTTTCATTTTTTTTTTAAATATTAATTTTTGAGATACGTTCTTTTAAATACTTTGTTAAAATTTGATCCGTCGGAATTTGAATTTCATGTAACTATATTAAGTAGTTGATATTTTTGCTTTAATTAAGTAGATAAAAATATGTACTAAAATTCAAGATTTAATGATTAATTATTAACATTAATTAAAAAGTAATTGTTAATTAATTTTACTATAAATTTTTATTATATTAAAGTAAATTAAAAAAAAATATAATGACGCCACTGAGAACCGTTTGAACTGTGCAAACATTTATTTTTAAGTTAATTTATTGCATATTTAATTATTTTGCAACACATTTTTGGGTTGATAAAAATAAACTAATGTGAAAAATGTCTTTCAATGTGAATTAAAGTTCAGAAAAAATAAATTAGAGTATCTTAGGTTTATAGTTTTTATTAATATTGTATACTAATTCTACAAAAGTCTATTGTTCTATTAGCCACTTAATTTAAAAATAATTGTAACTAACAAACCTGATTTGATAGATGCTATATAACAAAGGCAGACGCTTTAAGTGACTAGGGACTATGATGTGTTTGATCCAACCTATAGTATCAATTTGTACAGTTATTTATTTTCCTTTTAATTAGAAGTATTGAATTTTAAGGTATTTTTTAACTTTTGAGAATTATAGTTTATTACTGTTTTAACATCATCAAAGTTTTAAACTGTAAAAGTTTTAAAACAAACATTTTTATAAAAAGAAGTATCTTCTAACCAAGAGTCTAAGTAAAAATATAATCAAGTAGAAGATAAAATTACCACCAAGTTTTGCAGCAACACGAACTTGTTAAATTTTTATTATAAGGTGTTATATTTTAAGTCCAGTAAAACTTGAAAAGTTAAAAGTAAGTTTCAAAAAAACTATGAAATAACTTGAATGTTAATTAAAATGCTCGAAATGCTTAATTAAGTCAAAAAAGGTTTCATATAAAAAGGTTAAAAGAAATAACAAAGTAAAACTAAAACTTGGGACCATTTTTAAATAGTATCTCAGAAAAATAATATTCATGCTATAGTTTTAGTCGGAAAAAAATTTGTCAACAGTATAAATTTCAATCAAGGAATACAAGTAGTTTTTTGTTTGTTGAAGGACTTACTAAAATAGTTAATAAAAACTTAAACAAAACTAGAAAAAATTTTACGGTATAAAGCACGGTTTACTAAACTTTTTTTCACATGTCCTTCATCGAATAAATAAAAAAAACAATAGACCCTTCTTAAAAATTAAGCACAAAACGTTTTATTTGCTCTTTATCACCGATTTCAAAATAACTTTAAGTACAAAATGACAATATTACGGCTGCCTTTTATATAAAATTGTTTACTGTGTAAAGCCCTGACCTAGTGTAAATTTCGAATGTTTCTCAACTATGGTGTAACTTCAAAAACTACCCTTAATTACGCATAAGACTTTTTTATTTTGAACTCCAGAAAAATTTAGAGTAAGTTTTAAATTAAAGCCCTATGACCTCTATGACGCCTTTACTAAAAACACTTGTGCCCCCTATCCCCCTTTATGTTTGATACTGCCCCTAAAGCGGTCATATGACCTACTTTGGAGAACTATGGTATAAGGAAAAAGATGCAATATATAAAAGTATCGTAAAAAATATCTTAATTCAATTTATATCTTTAACAGTTGCACAATTTTTTTGTTAAGATATTTTAATTGAAAAGTTTCTTATTTCCTGATTTAAAGAACAAAACAAAATACGTTATTGTTTTTTTTTTTTCGAACAAAGAATCATGGTTAGAGTTTGTTCTATTAATTTCTCAACACAATAAACCAGCTATGCATTTCACAAACTCAAGTACCTAAGACCACATAATTCCATGTGTACCGAATGATGACAAAAGAAAAATGCTGTTTAAATAAACTAAACGTTTTACGGTCAAACAATTTTTTTTTACTTTAATAAGATTGAAAACATAGCTGACAAGAAAATATACTATTTATGAAAAAGAAGAATAAAGTGTGTGTTTTGTTATTTTAAAATTGTATAAAAAAATTATTAAATTAATGACACAAATATTGCATACATCTTTTTTACTCTAAACTTGTATTAAAATATAAAAGTTAATCAAAACAAATAAAGTAATTAAAATGTAAATAAAAACCAAAAGGTAGTAAAAATTTAACTAAAGATTTTCAAAAAAAAATTTAAAGGTGAATGCCTATTAAAAGGTAATTAAAGTAATTAAAAGGTATTTAAAAATCGATAGTTTTAAAGGTAATTAAAGTTTAAAGGTATCGAATAAAGCAAAAGTAAGAGATAAGGAATACATTGGTACTACATAAAATTCATTAAAAACAAGGTTGCAACAACACAAGCACAGCAGTCTCAAAAACTTACGATCAACGACCCTGGCTAAACTTACAACATCAAATAATATTGAATTATCCGAAATCGAATGGCAAATATTTTTTAAAATTAACTGCTCAGTACCAAGGAAAACAGATAATTGTTCTATTTGCAATTTAGAAAGATAAGTAATTGCTGAAGCGGATAGAGATAAAGCAATCAATGTAAGAAAAGAACAAATTCGATATGCCCCCACTTTAGATCTAGTTATTTTTTAGTTTTAGTTTTGATTTTTATTTTATTTCTTGTCGTAATTTCTGTTTATTATACCAAATTAAGTCTTATCTATTTATTTATTTATTAACAACTACTTGTTTATAAGTATTGTTTATTTTTTTTGAACTAATTTTTAACTTACAATAAAATGATTCGAAACACACAAATATATATAATGAGATAAGGTAATGAGAAAGTATCAGTTATTAATACTTGCTCATTACCTAATTTCATTATAAAAATTTGTGTGTTTCGAATCATTTCATTGTAACTTAGGGAATATCTGATTAAACTTCTAAGTGAAAAGGTGTAAGCTTGAGTTGACAATAAAAGATATTTGATAACTACAAGTTATGAATTTAACAAATAAAAGTTTTACTTGAAAAACAAAGAAAAAGAGCAGCTATATATTTTATCATGGTTCAGTTAATTTAAGATATTGTCAAAAAGCTAAAAAGTAAGTAGCAGTCCTGAACTATAGAAACATAGAAATTTTATCAATTTAGGTCAGCAAAAACTAAATTTCAGACTATATTGTAAACTAAAATTTTAAATGCCTTCAAGACACTGAAAACATTATTAATGAAAATAGAGACAACTTGTTACATCACTTAATTTTCAATATTTCTAACAGATTTCTAAATATAAGTTTAAGAAGATCTAATTCTATATTTTTTCAGAAATTTAAACGATTAGAAATTATCTTGAATTTTCTTTGTACAGCGGTCAAATTAAATTCACTTAAACTTTTTTTTTTAATTCAAAAAAGTAATGTTATTAATAATAAGCTTCCAAAAAAAATTATTTAAAATATTAGATTTTTTTTTATCGATTTTGTTTTTGTTGTAAGCTTGTTCATTGTGTAAAAATAGATAACTGTTTCAGCTAAATTGTCAAATAAAACAGAAATTTAATCTTTAAAATTGTGTATAACTTATACTAGTAAAACTTATTGCAGAAATAAGTTATACTAGAAATTTCGGTAAAATAAAAATAAACTCTAAAAGTAAATCAAATACATAGTTAATTTTTAATTAACACAGCAAAACATCCACCCAATTATTATATATTTATAACAAAACTTTAGTTCATAAATATAAAAATTTCAGTATAGTAAATGTTTTATATCGTGTTAAAGAAAGTCATTTTTTTGTATGTTTATAATTTAAAGCTGTTTTCGGTCAGCTTTAAAGTATATCAAATAAATAAACTAAATAATCCCAATGAATCTATGAAAATCAAGACAAAATTTAAAAGATTGCATAATAAAACAAACTCCAACAACTAAAAATGGTCAATATTCAAGTATTACATAAGAAATCAAATGGTTTTAAATTTATTTATATATTATCAACTTCATGTAAATACTTTTTATGACCACTTAAAATAAGAAATAAAGTCTTATGCTTGAAACTATTTCTAAAAAAAAAAAGTTTTTAACTTATATTTTTTAGTTTTTTATCTTTTATTTTTTAGTTTTTTATCTAAGCCCATTTTGTTAGAATTGTTGAATAAATACGTTAAAACAAAATATAAACAAGTACGAACATTTGATAGAGCAGTTTTTCCAAACTTTAGTTTTAAATTTAGCACAGGAGTGTCAACAATTGTCTGTGAATCCCACTGAAAAATTTGTTTTTTAAATAACAGCCAAGTACTGTAAGTTTAAAATATAAAAATTAAAGTATTAATTATACAGTAAAACATATTTGCAAAATTATTTAGTATATTAGCAGAGTAGTTATAACAACTGACAAAACATTTAGGCTTTATATGATAACTACAACTAATGTTTTATTTTATGAAAATTTTATAAACAAAATATGATAAAAAAAAATAATTTAAACAAAATATTTTCAATGTACTTTTCGATTAACTATTTATTCGAAATGAAAAAATATTAGTTTGCGTTAGTTTCAACAAGTCCTTAAAGCTTTAGTCGAGTTAAATTATTAAATATTTTAGATAAGAAACTAAAACGCTAATTTACTGTTGTAGTTGATATTTTAATATATTTTATTTATTGAAATTTAGTATAAGTTATAAAAATGTTACATAACAACAATAGATTCTTTTAACAGTATAAGCTCTGTTTCACAACTCAAAAAATATATCTAAAAAACTAAGAAAATCAAAACATTGATAATGTTGCGAAAAAACAATTATTAAAATTATTCAATTGCAACAAAAATTTATTATGGTTTTTTTCAGGCCTAAGTTTTTAATATCAAACATTATTTATTGATGCATAGTTGTTAAAAACTTAAGTAGATACAAAACGAAAAATGTTAATAAACTAGTAAAAATACATATTACACCTCTTTAAAAAAAATTATTAAAGTTTTAAGTCTTCAATTACGAATGCTAAAAAGTATAATATTCTTTATCTAATGATAATTAAAACTTTTTAATAAAAATTTTTATTTTCAAAAATTGTAAAATCTGTATTAGTTTTTTTTCATAAGACATTACACCTTTAGCAGTATTAAATTGACATTATTATATATTCAAAAGTAAAATTTTTTCAAATGCTTTTAAATACTTGCTGTATACTTAAGGAAAATTGTATAAAATACAGTATGTTTTTTAGTAAGATTTTAACTAATTTAAATACTTATTTTAAAGCGCTGTATTATAAGCACTGTAAAAATTGCAAGTACTGTCGCAATATGAAGTAGTGTTAAGCAAGTTAATTTGCATTAATATTTATTTTAATTGATGAAATAAGTATTTACTAGAAAGTACAATGACGTCACTACAATACGATTAAAATATGCGAGCATTAATTATAAAAAAACAATAAGTTTGCAAGCGTTTGAAGATTAATTTCACAGCAAAACGCGCTCTTAAAATGCAATGATCACAACATCTTTATAATCAAGAAAACTTTCAAACAATTTGCAACGATAAAAATTGATTAAAACTTCCGTTTGAAATACAAAATAAAAGTTTTTAACCATTTTCTTTTACAAAGGTTTCAGTACTGTGTAAATTTATTCTAACCAATATTGTGTTTAATTTATAAAATGCTTATTATAATAATTTTTTTTTGCTTTAAGCATCAATTTTGAAGGAAATCTTATTGCATAAATTATTAAACAGCTTGATTAACGTTCTTTAAAATTTTAAACTTGTATGTATTTAACACTATGTATTGATAAACTAATTATATTGATAATAAATATTATAAAATAAAAAATAACTGTTTCTTGTCAATTTAGTTTAACACTTTTAGAGGAAACAATGTATAAATTTTGTGTTAAATATAAGCTAGATGTATTTTTTTAAAGTTAGTATGTTATCAAAATAACTTAGAAAGTTTAAGATCATTTGTAGAAAATAATATTAAATTGACTAAAGTTAACTTCGTTTCAAAATCATAAAATTTTACAAAAAAAGTGAATTTGTTTTTTATAGTTTTTGCAAACTGTCTTAAAATTTAATTAATTTAGTTTAAAACTTATATCAAAGTTTTTGAATGTTCTATGAGTATAAATATTTTAACTAAAAAGTTTATAAATTTATGGGTAATTGATTCGTTATTGATGTCAATAAGATCATATTATATTTTTAACACAAAATATAGAATGTTACTTCAAACTAAATACTTTTCTAAATAACTTTTATGAAAATCATATTGGTTATATTGTATTTTAATATTTTATTTGAAACAATATTTTTAAGTTACTACGAATTTTTCATCAATTAATTTTATTAAAAACAATAAATAACAATAAATAATTTAAAATATATTCAACAAGTAATAATTTCGAACATATTTGTTTTTGAGTTTTTTTTTTGCTATTTCTGCAATATTTTATACTTTTTTGCTTAATATTAGATTAATACTTTGATCTTTATTAGGGTAAAAACTATTTAATAAAAAATCACTAAATAATAACCAATCACTAGATTTTTTGCACTTAAAAATTATAATTACAGTTTTAATTATGCACTTATTTTATTTGCTATTACAAAAATTTAAAAAATTTAAAGCTAAGATTATTTTTATGCTGCTACAAGTTTAATATAATTTCATACAAAATTTACTCTTTTTTATTAAAGTTTAATTAAGAATCAAAACTATGCAAAAGTTTAATTTAACTGAAAAAAATTAAGAACAAAATAATTTAAAATCCTTTTAAAACTTGTGGTTGACTAAATAAAAAGTAAGAATTGTTTAAAATGCGATAATTGTTTTTTGCCTATAATTCGACAACTTAAGTTAATTTTATTTGTTGAATGTTTAAATATTTTACAAAATATTATCAACTACTTTAATCAATTTTTTTACATTTAAAATACTTAAACTATTGATTTTTTTTTATTCACAGTGGTTAGAATTATATAAGATTAAGATGAAAGATTTAAGTTCGATATGACAAACCTTAGATACTTAGAATAATAAATATGTTATTTTCAATAATCTCAATACAAATCTATTAAAAAAAGTCGATTAATGTTTTGCTAAATTATTTGTTAAAGCTACAGTAAAATAAATACTTCGATTTCACATATGCAAATTTATTTTAATAAAAAAACTATAAAACCTTAATTCTAATATTAAAAGAAAAATGCTTAAATATACGATTGTTTCCGTTTAAGTAAAAATAAACCACAAGCAATTTATAAACAGTTTACCTTGATCAAGTACTTTTTAACAACATATTTACACATACTGTAAATAAAATAAAATTCTTATTAAAAATTGTACATTTAATCATGGTAAACTTAAGTTTTTTTTGATATTTGATGAAATAAGTTTTTATATAAAGTATAGCATACATAAAAAAAAACTATTCAGGTTATTAAAAACGATTTTTAAACTGAAATTTTTAAACATGACAAGGTGTCTTAGTACAAACGACATTATTAACGAATATAAACATCATCAGTTTTATTTTACTTGAACAAAAAACGCCTAAAATATAAAATACAAATTATCAAGCAACTAAAAAAAATATTTAGAATATAAATAAAACTGATAAAAACAAATATTACTAACAATCGTGGTGTTATCAGTTCCAATTTATGTTTCTCGGATCAGAATGAACGTTCTTCTTTTATTTTCATTCTATAAGAAAACTTTTATTAAATTTGCTTTTAAGTTTAATTTTCTAGTAAAATTATAAAAAATTAAGATTCTAAAGTTTGATATTTTTATATAAGAGAAATCATATATCTCTAGAAACAAACTACCTTTAGTGGTCTAACAAAATAGTAGTATAGATATAAAAAATTTCAATACTAAGCTTAATAATGAGCTACTATTATACCAAGTAAAAAAAAACTTAATTTTTAAACTGATTTGAATCTTTTTGGTAGATAAAATAGTTTAGCAGACTAAAATGTTTTGTTATTGTGTTATAAGGACATTTCAATTATTTATTTTAGAGAAAAGATGCTTAATTAGTGTTGAATATGTAATTCTATCAGGTTATAAGTATAACATATTGTTATTACTAAGGTCAAAAGTTTTATGGTGTTTTTAGGACAATTAAAAAAGCTAACAAAAGTTGTATGAAGAGAAATAAAATAAACATATGTGATACCAAAATACCAAAAGTGAGTAAATGATTTTAAACATACTCAAAGTAATAAGTAAAAATTTTTGATATGTTTACTTAAAAGAAAAATAGTAAATACAATTCAAATAGTTTTGATAAAATGTTATTTATTTAAAAACTTTTGTTTTAAAATATTTTAAAGTTTTACAGTGTTAAAGGCTTCAAAGTAAAAAATCTATAAAAATTATATTTTTCAAAATTTGTCTCCACAAAAGGTTTCAAAAACTTGAATATATCATTCAATTGCATATAGGTGGATATATATTTTTGATTCAAACTTAAATTAAAACTTAATACCTGATTTATAGTTAAAATGTTTAAAGTATTTGTGTTTCAATAAATTTAAGCTTCAAGATAAATTAAAAAAAATGCTTAATTAGTAATTTTTGTTACTTAGTTGAGTATTTATTATGGTTTGCTTGCTTTTTTGTCATAAAACAGCATCTATGAGTTAGCTTATAAAAACTTTTTATGAAATATGTCACAAGGTAATAACAAAAAGAGTCTCAAATTTTAAAATGAAAACAAAAACTTATCTTAGTCCTTATTCGAATAATAAAAATAAAATATATAAAAAACTTATGGATTAAAAACTGCTATTAGCTTTAGATATTTGGCCAATAAGTGAAAAATTTTCAATATAAATACATGAAGATGTTTTAAATAGTTTTTTTCAGATTTAAAAAAAATTTTTAAATTTCTTTCTTTGCTTTGATTTTTAATACAATTGTTCCAAAAATTTTAGGAAGTAAATTTTAGTATAAAACAAAGAATATTTAAAAAAATGTTTTATTCAAAAATAAGCATTATATAACCTAAGCTAAAAATTGTATTATTAAGTATAAAAAAAAAAAGAATATAATACTAAAAATAAAATAAAAACCGTCGAATAAGAATTTTGGTCTAACTGCAAAACGTTGAGAATAATTGCTTAAAAACTGTGTACAGAAGTATGTTTTTATCAGGTTTTTATTTCCTTTTACCGTTTTTAACTTCAACCCAAAAACAAACCTATTATACGTTCTAACTTTTTTGTACTTTTTTATAATAAAAACTAGTTCACGTTTAAAATAACTATAAAAACCAGCTGCACGACAAGTTAAAAATAACTAGCAAAGTAAAACTGTGCTTTTTATAAATTTATCTTGTATTAGTGATTCACTTATATCAGATAGATTTATATAAAAAGTGCAATAATACATATAACTATAATATTTCGCACAAATTGTAATTTTATAATTTATTAAAGTCTTTTCGGTATTTAGGCAAAAAAGTTTTTTTTTTGTTGCGATTACAGTTTTGTTGTTTTATTTAAAAAAAATTGTTTATAACAAAACTACTAAAACTTTTTATTGCTATTTTACTTATTAGTGAAAGTTGAAACAGTAGTACTATACTAAATTCGTCTTTAGACAACTTAAAAAATAACTTTACATGAACAACTTAGAAATATGTTAAAAACAAATTCAAAGTTATTATGTTTACAATTTTTATTTGTATGAATTTCAAGTAAGATTGAAAAGCAATAAAACAGACCTGCCAACTGCGATGATAAACATTTATTCCACCTTCATATTAATTCTATATTGTTAGATTATTGACACGAGCTGTCGTTAACAATTACTGAGGCTGAAATAAGAAAATAATGTTGATGAACTGCTACGCAAAATATTGTTTTTGTTAATAATTTCACAAAACAGAAAATGATTGTAATGCATATTTATAAAATTAACAATTCCGATAAAGTTATCATTTCAAAATTCTTGGTTTTAGATTTTTTAAAAATCTAAAACTTGAAAAATATTTAATTTTCGAGTTTGAATATAAAAAAGTAGTATAGGTACAAAATAAAATAAACGGTTTAAACAAATATTGAAAGAAATTAAAAATAAACAGTCGAAAATTTAAAAACTTTTAAGACCCATAAACACAACAGAACCTTAGGTATGTTAGCTCTAAATTAAAATTATAATCAAACAGAACACAAACAAAAAATGTTTGAAACCCTAATTGTAGATAGTAAATTACTTTCAAAAAATTAAGATGATATTGAATATTTCAAATAAAAATTTAAATTGTAAAAATAATTTAAAACAAAATAGTTATTACAATGAAGTGTGTCTTTAATAAACTAAATAAAAATACTGATAAATAAGTATAAAATTAAATGTTTTATTGGAATTTTAACGATTTTTTTATGTAATTATATGTCACCTTAAAAATTTTATTTGTTTTAAAAAATAATTGTGGTACTTGTTTTAACAAAATCAAAATTACTGCTTCATTTTTCTAATAAAATTAGTGGATCACTGCCAACAGATATTAATAAGAAATGTTATAACAAACCAAATTGATTTCAATTTGATTTCAAAAAGGTATTCTTTTTTAAAATATGAAGAAAAAGTCGGGCCGAATAATAGGTTCCCTATGGGAAGGGAAACTAAAACAACATAAAATAACTTTCTCATTTAAAATCCATCCCCTTCTAAATTTTGGAAGCAATTTTTTTCAAACTTTTACAATCAAATCGTTATACAATGACAAAAAATGATTTAAAAATTTTGAGTAAAAATAACTTAGTTTTTTTGTTATAAAAGTTAAAACTTTAATTTTTTTAAATCATTTAAATTCATAAGTTACGTATTTTTACAATGTAAGGAACATTTCCTGAAAATTTAAAGAAGATTGCTTGTTAAATGAAAGAAGAGGTAGTTTTTAGTGATTTTTAAAACTTCTAAGAAAATTGACCAAAAAAAACTTGCTGGTCATGCGTTTGTATCGGAAACTTTTTACAAAAAAATAAATATTTCAATAGTTAATGATATTTTTGAATTCTCTAAAAACTGGCTTGTAGTTTGTACTTAAAGCTTTTATACAAAGCTAATGCTAGTTTGTGTAAAAAAAAGTTTGAGACTTCCCTATGGCCTAAATAAATGTAAGGAATCAAAAATAAAATTTTGAAAACAAAAAATCAGGCTGACAATCCAGATAATATTTTACTTACACAAGTAAACAAAAATAAATTAAAACAGCAGTATCAACCACAACCTTAAAAATTTAAAAAGTAATTCATAAAAAAATTTCTTTTATATTGCATTAAAATACGAAACAACAACTAAAAAATACTTTTGATAGTCATTTATAGAAATTTTGATATGTAACTACACAAAGGTAAAACAAACCACAACGAACAAACGAGGATATAGAAGTATAGTTTATTCTTTTAAAATTATTTGTATTTGATAGTTAACAGAAAAAATATGTATAAAACTCATAAACTGTTTTTAAAACTTTTTATTGGAAAAGAACTTTATTTTTATTTTTAAAGTTTATATTTAGTGCTTTTTAAAACTACCTAATCTTCCTATTGTTAAAACTTATTATTAGTTTTTGTAAATTTACCTTATTGTTATTACTTGTCAATCGTCCTCGGTCCACACGAAGAGCTGAACTTCGTTGTCAAACAGAAGTTGAAGGTCCAGATGAGCTAAACTTGAGTCACTCAGAAATGCCTGTTGCAGAAAATATGTATAAAGCATTGTAAACAAATCAAATATCTGAAATTCAACAACATGAGATTGGATTGAAAAAAAGGCGTCTTTAAAAGTTAAGGGAGCAACAGACTATATTGGATACACTAAATAATGAAATCAGTAACATTAAATTGGGGATTAGGAATACGTATAATAGTAGTTAGAACAGTAACTCATTAACCACTAGAAGTTTGGAATGTTCACCAATTTATAAGCAAATTAGTTCGGCGATCATTATATGAACCAGAAAATTGCTGAGCTTAGAAACAATTTGAAAAAATAGACCAAACATATGAACCTAGAGACGAAATCATTTTTTTGAAGATTCATGTAACGTTAACGACATTCACAACCCAATCGACAAGTGTAAAATATTAATGGCAGTAAGACCTGCAAAAGACATCAAAATTATTGGGCTATAACTGAGGGGGAAAATAAATCATATCAATCCTCGAAAGATTTTCACTCACATTTTTAGAAGAGTATTTAGACCTAAACCGGAATGGACATCAGATAGTGGTCTATAATAAGACATTAAGGTAAAAAAAATGGGAGAACGAGATCAAAAAAGGTAGTAACCTAATTAAGTTCCTCTACCTTTAGCACCAAAGGAGTTGAAAACCAAAATGAGAAGGAAATTGTGCTTATATGAAATAAGTTTTAAAATTTGCTGTAAAAATATTTGTTATGTTAAACAACAGAAAAAAAAGTACTATGGTAATAATTTGAATTATTGGAAAGCCCCAACAAATATTTTAAAGGGTTTCATAGCAAAAAAAAAAGAAATAATCAATATATATTATCAAACAAACACCCAAAATCTTGATTATGAGCACAGAATGCATCTATCTAGTGTTAAGTATGATAGTAGCAATGGTAATTACCATAAAATCAGCAATAATGACAAAATCAATAAAGTTATGTACAATTCATCGACTACAAAAATTTTCCAAGCACATCAAAGCTGGAAAGAAAAAAAAGTTTAATGATGATCTGGCTAAAGGTTGTAACATGGCTGGTTTGAGCCTTATGAGCCAAAAAACTAACCCCTATGTTCAACAAATTGAGAGGGCTAGAAAATGGGTGTATCATACCTCTTATTAAGCTTGTTGATCTAAAGGTCACATAAGTACACACTGAAAACAGTCAATTTTATCACCAGTAAAGAAAGTGGTGTGTTTTTCTAGCCTCAAATTCCATCTTGTGAATCTAAAGGGTGTCACAAAAACCAAGCAAAAGTCTCCAGTCACAAAAAAAACAATAGATTTTTGAGTACCTTGTCAAGTAGTTTGGTTAAATAATCACAAAAATTATGGTTTTGTTAATTGTGACAATCGGCAGAATGGTATTTTTTTCACAAGTTTGCCATTATGAAAAAGTAAAAAACCAAGCTCCTGAAGTCTATGGCATACGGTACTATATTCAATTTTGATATAGTACTAGCTAGCAAAAATTTGCCAGAAGCTGAAAAAATAATAGCTTCAAAAAACAAATGTCTTCAAGGGTATAAGTATATAAAATTAAGTACAGGCTTGTGGAAAAGTAGTTTTTGTCATCATGTATTAGGTGAGCCTATTAGCTCGACATCGAGCAAATCCTTGAGGCTAAAAAATATTGTTTACTAAGCACAAGTATTTGGATAGCCTATCAGTTCGACATCGAGTAACGTCTTAAGGCAAAAAATATTGATCAAGCACATATAATTGGCAAGCCTATTAGTTAGACATTGAGCAAAGCAAAAAAATATTGATCCTGCCCAAATACTTGGCAAGCATCTTAGTTCAAAAATAAGCGTAAAGAAGATAGATAAATGGCCTGCCTATCAACATCAATTTAAGAAGCAGCAGAGACACGGAAAAGTATTCAAACATATGCAGAACCTTAAGATACGAAGTGATAAAATTAAAATTTATGAACAAGACTCTGCTTAATTATGACTCTTCAGAAGCCGATGACTACAATATGAGCCTGCTAACAATACTAGTGTTTTTGAAATAGTGATACTAAAATTCACTATTCTGAGTACTTTGATAATTAGTATCAAAATGTTGTTATATCTCATATAAAAAAGAATAATAAAAAAAAAATTGTAAGTAGGGAAAATGTAATACATTAAAAATGCATAACCTGATATTAAGTTTTGAATATCAAAATGAAACTGTACAGTCAATCATAATCAGCACATTGCTATTTGGAAAATCACATTGCTACTTATCAAATTTAATTGGCAAATTGGTTTATGAAAAAAACTCTGCCTAATTTTGAGTCTTCAGAAGCTAATGACTACATTTATGAGCCTGCTAACAAAACTATTGTTTTTGAAATAGTTAAACTAAAGTTCACTACTCTGATTACTTAGATAATGAGTATTAAAAATGTTATTACATATCATAAAAAAAAAATATAATTAAAAAAAAAGTAAGCAGAGAAAATATAATGCATTAATAATACATCCCTGATATTAAGTTTTGAATATCAAAATGAAACTGTACAGCCAATCATAATTGGCAAATCACTTATTATTATTATGCATAAAAACTGGATTTAGGATGCAATAACACCTTTTTTATTACTGGCTTGCAGTCACTTCTGTGTTGTTTGGTTACAGTTTTATATTTGGATTTGAGTGTTGGTATCATTCCACTTACAGCTTATTTGATTTGGATTTGTTACTTGTTTGGACACAAATTCCTATATATGGACTTGAGTGTTGGAATCAGTCCATTTACAGCTTATTTGATTGGATTTTTTTTTTTTACTTTTTTGAACACAAACTCTATATTTGATTTTGAACAATTGAATTTCAGCTGAGCAGTTAGCTTCCAGTTCAAAATAAAATAAAGTTTTTAACTGCCTATTTGAACAATTTTATTAGGGGCTTCTACTATTACATAGCTAGGTTTTTTACAGTTGACTCATTTGCTAATTTATACAATCTTGTTGGGACTGATACTTATTTATACTATCTTTATAAATGACTAACTTGCCAATTTTGTAGATTTGTGTTTGTTCGTATTGAATTTAAAGCTTAAAAAATTCATAATTATTAAAGGAATAAGTATTTAGGCACTTATATTTTTTCAGCGTAAAGTAAAATTTTAAATATAAAGTTTATAACTTTTGCTCAAACCAGTAGGTGTTTATAATTCAATAACACAATTATAATTTGTTACTTTGTTTAATTTTGATAAGTTGTTAAAAAATATTATAAGTATAAGTGGCTTTAATGTGACTAACGTATAGCAAGAATATTTGTTTTAAAATTGAAAAATAAGGGGAAAAAATTAACTTACCTACTAAAACAAAACACCTGGCAATAAACAAAGATGGACACTAAAGTTGAACTCATCATATTGGACTGCAAATATCTGAAAATAAAAATTTGTATGTATCGAATTTTTCTTAGTTGAAGTGGGTAAATTACTTGGAAGACTAACTTGTCATTCTTATAAGTGGAGGGGAACTCGATGTTGTGGATGAGCCGTAGGGGATGAGGCTGTTGTTGTTGGATTTGACATGTTGGGAAACAATGGGAGCTGTGTGCGGTTGCTGCTTTTTGTCGTCGATCTTCAGGAAATCACGGAGCTCCAACTGTTGCTGGGAATATAAACCTATCGAAGCTTATCGTTCAACTTGGCTCGCTATATTGAAAACGATATCGCAAAAAAAAACATGTGGTTTACATGACATGATATAAAGTTAGTACGTCACAAGTTTATAAAGATATAGATAAACATATTTATCATAAAAACTTTACATTACTTGATTGAGTTTTCTTTTAAAGGATCAGTCTTAAAATCAACTAAGTTTCCCTATTAGTCACTTTTTCTTATATCAAAAATTAGCAAATATTTAAACATTATAATTTCAAAACTAACATAAGTTAGAAAAAATGTTGCGTATTAAATCTAGTAACGAACTTTAAAATAAATAAAGAAAAATAATATCTTGTTTTATAAAAACATAAGATTTTAAAGACAAAAATATTAACTAAACAAATTTTTAAAAACATTTTTTAACCTCAAAAAATGAATAAAAAAATTGCAGACTATTAATTTTTTATCAACTAACAATTAAGGAAAATAAATGAAGACATTTTTTAAAGTCACATTTACCAATTAAAAACAATAAAAAATTGTTACAGATAGCATTAAATTGACTAAATGATTGAAAACTGTATAATAACATTCCAATAAATTTCTCATGTACTGTTATTTCAACTGTTTTAAAGAGTTGATTTAATAAATTACGTTTGCCTAAAATGTACTTACGTTGTTAAAGTTTAAAAAACAATAATGTTTGTTTTATCTAGTGAAATTAAATACTTGTTTAAGTTTCATGTATAAATTTTGCTCAATTTGCAATTATGTACTAAAAAGCTTTTAGTTATACGATACTTGATTTTAATCTCAATATAGCACATATTTAACTTGTAAAAACAGTTGTAGAATCAAAAAACAAAACATAATTTTACTACTTCTTAATTCTTAAAAACAAATAACTAAACTGTTGATAAAATCAAACGATTAAGCTAACATTTAAAATCAAAGCAATTACAACATTAATAGCACTAAATTTCTAACTATTTCTAATAAAATAAGAGTAGTAAAGATTAACAAAACATTTTGAGTTTTTGATGTAATTAATAAAACAAATTATTTATTTAAGTTTAAAAGGTTTTAAGCTTAAGCATAACGAACAAAATTGCAGCAAGCAAAAACAAAAATTAGAATAACGATATTAAAAAATTAAACTTGCTATTAGTGTAAATAATTTTAGCAGTGAGTTTATACTTTTGTAAAGTATATTTATTTAAAAAACATTAGAGAAATTTAATTTAAACAAATTGTAACAATGTATTTTTCATTGAAGTTTAAATTAATTAGTTTAGTAATTTATTTTCTGTAGAATCAATATCTTGTTTACAAGTTTTCTTGAATTCTAGAACAGAATTTAATAGAATTCAAAAAAGGATTATTGTAACACTGTAACAACTACTAGCAACAGAACAAGCAAAGTTAAAATCAAGCTTAAATAATTTAGTTCAAGTAAAAAAAACTTTTTGATTGAAGTTATGTGAAAAAAAAATATTTATTTTCTTATTAATTGTAACCAAGTACTCTATAAGTTTTCACACATTAAAATACAGTGTTTTAATTTTAAACTTTCTTTAGTTAATCTTAATTTGTTTATTAGTACTTTTTTATTGCTTAAACCAAACAAATTTTAAAAATACTTTTAAAAAATAAAACTATGCGGTTATAGATTAAAAATAAACATAGTCTACATTTTTTGTTATGTTTAATTTAAACTTAACTTTTGCATAAGAAAATACATGTAGTTAACTTACACTTAAAGGTAACAGCACCAAAGCCTGAACTGTATACTTGAAATATTTTCCCACTGGTAAATTATTTTTATAGTTTACTATGCTACAAAACATTATAAGTATAAATAGTATTTGTCATTAATATATTTTGTGTAAATAAGTTAAAAGAAAATTAAAGTTTCAAAAATCACATATTTTTTGTTTCTTTAGTTTTAAATGACATAACAAAACAAACAAAAAATAGAAAGTATTACTATTTTTAATGTAATTTATGACAACTTTACAAATGAAAAACTAAACAAAAAAAATATACCTCAAAAAACAAAACACTTTTTAACTTCAAAAAACAAAACTATTTCTTGTAATAGTAGTTAATTTGAAAATACCTAGTAATTATCAATTTATAAAGTAAACAATAAACAGTAATAAAACAGATTTTTTAAAGGTATAAATCTAAATTCATATAGTTTTTAAAATATATTTATTTATAACTATATAGTAATTTACTTTTTCTATTCAAAAAAAGTTTATATACTCTAGTTAAATATGTATCAAAAAACTGTTAGTCCTCACTAAATAAAGTATATTTTATAAAACTGCAATAATCTATGAATTATGTATAGAAGTTTGGCAGCCTAATTTTAAAATAAGTAAATATTTGCTTTGCAAATTTTTAACCAGGTTCGCCACAAAGTTCGATTGGTTTTTAAGATTATCTTTGTTTGATATATTTGACTAAGACGTACCATAATAAAATCTAGTGATTAAAAAATCAATTACTTTGTTACCACCACTTAGTTATTTTTTATTTTTTCATCTTACTATCTGTAAGTAATCAGTAAGCTACAAAATAAATATTAAAATGCTATAAAATTTCTGAAATAAAATTTTTATTTTTTTTAAAGTATATTTGTAATAAAAACACTCTTTAAAACCAAATTAAACTAGATCACTTAGAGTATTCTAAACTCTTACAACATTTATGAATTGCAGGGTTGCCACTCTTTCATTCAAAAAAAAAAAAAAAACAGAGTGGTCACTAGTTTCTAAAAAATTTCTGAGTATCTTTCAGGTTTTTGAAAGTACAAGATTTTGCTTTTTTTAATTTGAAGTTAAGTTTAAGGTAAAAAACTGTTTTAAATACTATAATAAAAATAAAAAGATACTATAAAGCTTCTTAGTGTTTATTATTAAAAAAAATTGATAGTGGTAGAAAATGTTTATCTATATAATAGATTTTTCATGTCAAATCAAAATTTTACTACTTGACATGTAAAAGTTGTTTAAAAATATATTTTTTTGCTTTTTTGTTCAAAATTGTTGATTTCTCTAACTATTTTTTTAAAGTTTCTCAAATTCAAAGTTTTTTAGCCTAAATCGTAAAATTCAAGGTTTTTCTGGGACTCCAGGTTTAGTGGATACCCTAAAAATACTATCTTGAGTGAATACTGTGTTTCTTAGTCATTCTAACCTTTGTAAATTCTTATAAATTTTTATTACCTATTAAAAATAAATATTCTTTAAATTTCTTTTTGTAAAAACACAAAATATAAAAATTAAATCTCATAATAATCTTTAAATAACTGGGCTAAAACTTTTAGAAGTTTTTCTCCTTCCATGAGATTTTTTTATAAAAAAGAAACTATACTAGTCATCCTTAAATTTTTAAAAATTTAAAATATTGTGAGTTATCCTGAGTGTGTGGCAACCCTGGAATTGTCATGTTGAGCTCCTATTTTTTTAGGAATTTTATTTTTATAATATAATTTTATAAGTTACTTAATTTTTGTTTAAACATTATAGAAATGAATATATTATAGCTATAATGAATTGTTTTATTTTTACTTAATCAAAATTATGTGTTTTTTCTATAGAACCATGCGCTATGCTATAAAACTACAAACTTTGTTGTTGGGTGTAAATTTTCAAGTAAAAATGAGTAGGTAAAAGTGTTTTACGTTTATCAATGTATTTAAAAAGGTTTTATAGATTTTGTATCAAAATATTTATAGATTTATTTAAGGTATAAAGTTAGTTTTTTTACTTTGTAAACATTCTGCTGAAGAAATTAAAAAAACAGGTGTAACACTTAAACTATTTCTTTTTCTTGTTGAAGTTATATTATAACGTTTTAACTAAAAATTGGGATTTTGAAATACTTTTGAAATTATATAGTAATGTTTACTTTAGTCTTTAAAATTTTTTATTGATATTATAATGTCTGAAACTTGGAAAAAGTATTCTCAATAAGTACTAATTTATTACTTATTGGTCTGAAATATTTTTAATTTCTGCTTTTTGCTATAATATGTTTTTAGTTTATTTTGACATTTTATGTCAAAATTTACAGTAAAATTTAACGGGCCATAAAACACATATTTTTATCTAAAAAGTGTTTTATTTTATTAGAAAACAAGCATAAATACCATTTTAAGAAATTTAATTTAAATGATAATTATAAACATTAGTAGATGAAAACACTAAGAGAGTAACTGAAATAGTTTTGAGAAACTATTAAACAAGAATCAAAATTTATTGTTATAAGATTTTGAAATATAGACATAGAAATATTTAAATAATTAAGTTTTGAATAGGAAACCCTGCATTAGTTTACAATATTTTTTATTTGAAAACATAAGGTATGTATTAATATTTTTAACAAAATGATGCATGGTTTCTGGAAATATCCTGCAACTTATTTTGTAATTTTTAATGCCATGTTCTTATTAGACTTTCCTTTGTTTTATTAAAACACTTTAGTTTTAATAATGCAGCTTTCTTATGATAGCTTTTTTGATATTATACTTTAGTCTTTAAAGTTTTAATTTTTATAGTTCTTATAAAGTGACATCACCAACTCAAATACTTGAACACAATGTACTTGTAATGTACATTTTAAAGATTTTATTAAATTTTATATGTGATTAAAACTTTGTTTTATAAGGTAAAAAGTACGCCAATGCTTAACTAATAAAACTTGTTATGGTTTGATATTTATACTCACAGTCAAATACTTCATACTTAAATCTTTTATGTTTGAACTAAATTGAAACAACAAATTTAAAAATAAAAATACAGAATATCATTTAAAATGTTTAAAAAATGGCAATAGATCAAAAAGATTAGTTGGTGATAACAATATATTACATAGTTAGTTTTTAGTTAACTATATATATATAAGTTTTTCAAAAAAAAAAAACGCTCATGGCCTATGTATAAGTGTGTAGAAACACCATTTAATCCTCGAGCTACACACCTTTTTATTTTCCATTCAATAAAGTTGATATCGAACTATTTTTCAGTATTTTAAAACATTTTACTTCATACAGTAAATAATTATAAAAGTTAGTTACAAATTATAATAAAAATTACAACAATTTAGCATTAAATAAATAAAATTTTGTTTAAAAATCATACTTTTTGTAACAAAACAGTAGACACTAGAATAATTTTGCAAAATTTTCATAAAGTTACTTGTTATCTTTATAATAAATGGGTCACACCATTTGTTTTCAAATTTCATCAGTGGAAATAAAATGATAATTAAACTACTTTTTATTATTATTAATTGATAATACAAATTAACAATAGTTGTAACCATACTTATTATTATAAAGTCCTTGATCATTATACTAACAAAATTTTAGTATTGCTACTAAAAAAAGTTTTTTGAAACAGGTTATTTTTAATTTACAAGTTGGAATAGGTACATGTTTGTGCAAATTATGCTTAAGTGTGTTGTTTATTTTTATGCATAAATTCCATTATAAATAAATATGTAATGTTATAACTGCTTAAAAGTTTACTACAAATATTTTAATTTTGCTTTATAAAAATTTTGTTTGAACTTATTTTTTAATTTTCTAATAGAGTCACAGTGATAAGAAAATTTCACTGTGTTGTTAAAATGATTGTAACAAAACAAATTGTTTTAAGTCAAAAATATTAATTATTCTTATATAAACACCAAAGTAACTTAGGTTTCAAGTGCAAAGGTAGTGGTTAAAGTAACTGATAACTACCACATAAACTATTTATGAACATTAATGTTATTAATATCTGATGGAAAGAATTGTAGTACAAATTTTTACAACTAATAGATTTATATGTGTTAATTTAACTAGACAAAAAAGTCTGAAATAAAATACAACTATAATAAGTCACTATTGACATAAAAATATCCTAAACATTTCAAAGATCTAAAATATTTGGTTGTATGAAATACTAAACATATAAAAATAAAAAAAAACATTTACTTAGTGTTGCAATTTCACATAAGATTTCTTTTGATTTTTTCTTTATTAATAACCTTTAAAATAAATTGAAAAACAGTGACCCCATGTTAAAAAAAAACCACCCTAATATTGTTTTATGCTGATCATAACCATCTCAAGAATATATAATTTAAATGATGGCCTTATGGCTACCCTTCTTACAACCTATGATTTAACTTCTGAAGTTTACCCAAAAAATCTAGTATAAATTTCAAAACTTCAATTAAATACACCAAAGATCTTTTTTTTACCATCTAGTATCGATTCCAGAATGTAAAGTGTAAGTTTATAAATTAGGCCTCCCTTTGGCCCTTATACTAGTTACATCCCCCTCCTTTGGCTTCTAAGTTTTTGAAATTTGTGACTTATTTTTGAAAACCCTGCTTATAAATTCTACCAATAATGTTTGACAAAGTCTTAAAAAATTCTTTTTGTAATTTAATGAGTGTTTCATCCTTTCAAAAAAAAAACTCTTTAACTTGATCAGTAGCATATAGTTTTTAATTTATATACTGTGTTAACTGGGTTGACATTTTTTGTAATAAATCAACCTGACCATAATATTTTAAATCACACAAATCTGTAAGAGCCTGCACAGTGAAAATTTAATAAATATGTACTTACAGCCAAAAGATGAAAATTACTGTAAAATAAGCTTAAGCAGTTACAATATAGAATAAAAACAATAAAAAAAGTTTATTTGAAACTACCTGAAAAATCTAAACGAGGCTATGTTTTGTAAAAAAAAACTAAAAAAGTGAGAATTTTCTTACTATAAATAAAACATTTAACTACCTTGAGTAGATTGAGTATGGCAACCTAATTGTGAAATTTAGTTTGCTGTAAAAAAAAAAGTAAAAATCAAGTAACTATTGATCGCATTGCAATTGAACAAGACACTTAACTTAAACCAGGGTTTCTTAAGCTTTATTTCAAATGGCCCTCTTTTAAGAAATAAAAAAAGCTGTGGCCCCTTTCAACAAGCTAACAAACAAACAAAATACTATTAAAAGCACCTATAACCTTTTTTTTGCTCTTCATCAAAAATTCCAGAATATCTAGTGTAAGTTTCAAATAATGACTTCATGGCCCCCTGTGGCTCCAAAACTGCACATGGCCACTCTTTTGGCCACTTTGTCATGATTAGCCACCCTTTTGGCCACTTTGTCTGATTATCTGTCATGGCCCCTAAGGGCCACTTGGCCCACATTGAGAAACCCTGACTTAAACTAAAGCAAAAAATTATAAATTTTTAAAATGATGTCATGATTTGATGGTCATTGACATAACACTTTTCATTGAGTACAGATATGTGTGCCACTTCAACCAGATACTTGGTACTTAATAATGTTATTTATAAGTAAAAGTACAAATATAAAACTATGATTGAATGGTTCAAAAAACTTATAATAAATTATTATAACAAAAAATATAATGAAATATCTGTAATTGATGGTAGTTGAAAAAATAAATTTAAAGTAAACAAAACCGAATCTCACAACTTTCAATTAACTTTTCACGAAGTAATAAAAAATATGTTCAAAAAAACATCATAAACTTGTAAATTTCCTTTTTATAAGGTCATTAAAAAACAAAATTTCAATATAAATTTTTGTATTTATCTATGACTATGTGGCAATTTTGCTGACTCACCAAACTTTCACTGTTGGCAGCAAAAGTACATTTTATCAAAGCGAATAATTCAATCAGTGCAAGAAAATATATTTTCTCAAATCTTCAGTTAAACATTTTTTATAGTTTTTTATACAAAAAATAGTCAGTAGTGAATAATTATATGGACACACATTACATAACTAATTAAAAAAAAGTAATCAAAATTTATCTTGTTCAAAAATATTACTTAACGAAAATAACACATTTACATTTAACGATATTAAACATTAAAGTTTTTCTGTAAACAAATACAAATATATCTTTTAGTGTTAATACTTTTTTATCAAGATAAGTTTGATTTTTTAACTCTAAATCTCGTGGGAGTTAAAATAACAGGTAAAATATATAAACATGAGTTCATAAGGATGTAAATTAAACTTTGAAAAAAAATCGGTAAAACAAATGGTTGTAAATTAATTTTAAGTATTACAAAAAGTAAAACTAAAATGTGTTAAATAATCAAATTGTACATTTAACTTATAAATTATAACGATATTAATAGATTTTCAATTGTTTTGAATTAAACTTAAAAAAAGGAACATCACTCTTTTCGTTCTACATATTCGTTTAACTGAAGATAAATTTATGTTTTATCTTTTTATTTAACTAACATTACAAACCTTTTAACTAATAAAAATTAGAAATTAAGTTTTAGCTTAAATTACGTCTGCATTTACTTTTTTCACATTAATATAAAAAACGCACATTCCACTAAATTTTAGTCTTAAAACTAAACATTTAAAAGTTTTAAACAAAAAATCTTAGTTTGTACTCAGTAAGAAGTGCGTAACCTAAAAATGTTTGTAATAAAACCAAAATTCTAAATACATTTCAAAATAAAGTTTTTGTGCTTAAAAGTTAAGCGATTCCGTTTTTAAGTTCGTATTTACGAAATATTACTTGAAAGCCGTACTTATGTGTTAAGTAGACTACTATGTATGACTTTTACTGATAGTTTAATTTGTTTATCTACAATATATTTAAGGTCTAAATAGATTAAGAACGTGTTCATTAAACTAAAATACAAGGGAAGTTAGCTATTTAACAAAAAGTTAGTTATCTGTAGTATTAAATACAAACATCTACTTATTAACTTAGACAGAATTTTACATAATTGTTGTTATAACTTAACATATTTCTCAGAGCTTTTAATCTTTTACAATGGTTATACTATTTCGATTATTTAAAATATACTAGATTGTTTTTTTTTAAACTTATCATATAGATAAATATTTAACCATAGGTTACCATAAAAAAGCTTTTTAATTTAGAAATGGGGTAAAAGTATTGTATTAATTTTTTTTTACAACTAATTGTATTAACTACTGGTTTTTTATACTTACAAACATTTAAGAAAATAATAATTTGTTAAACAAAATAACTAAAAAAAAACGGATTATAATCTACTTTAATCTTTGCATCCTAGCTAAATACATTAAAAGTTGTGAAGATTAGTTTAACAACATATTAAAAAAAAGAATCATACGTATAAAAAACTAGTTTATTAGACAAAACTTTTATAATTAAGAAATAAAGTTAATTAAATATTTTATTAAATATGCCTTATGACATATAATTAAAATCTACGTGAAATTAAAGTAACACTTTTGTTTACAATTGCTTCTGAATATTAATAGATTTCTTATACATACAGTAGTAGCATAAAAACAATTTTTTTTTGTAAAAATAAATTTCAGTACAGTACCGCTTAAGTAATCTCTTTCTTCAGATAAACTTTGACAGAGCCTAAAACAGAGTACTCAAAATGGATTGCTCAACTAAAAAGAACTACTTACATAAGAACTTTAAATTACATACATTACATTTTCGTTAATAAATTGTTTACTAAGCATAAGTGGAAGCTTAAGAGTTAAGTATTTAACTTTAAATATACTCTATATTATATAATATTATTCTGTATATAAATTTATTTTTGGTTTTACATCTACTTTTTATTTTCTAACAACTGTACAATTCTTTTAAATTATCAATAAGTGTTGCCTCTAAAAATTGCTACCAAAAAACTTAACATCTTAATTGAAAAAAAAGAAAAATTAAAAAACATTGAACAAAAGGGTTTATTTAAGATTTAAAAAAATACCTAAATTGTTTTAGAAAATATTAGAAATATTTATACTAAATAACTTTATTAATATTATTTTTTTCTTATAAAAGCAAAAGAAAGTAATTCTAACAAAAATAAAGTTTTTTTCAGTACCTTTTAATTAACTTCTACATTTTAAATTTTTAAGATGTTAATAATTTTTATATTTTAGTAGTCTTACAAAATTTAATAAGATTATACACAACGATAGTATAAAAAACTAAGCTTTCTAGAAAGCCTTAAAATTTTTTAGTAAACTTAAGTGAACGTTGTGTTTTTTAAAACTATAAACGTTGCTATTCAAACATAAGTTCAAAGAAATGTGTTTTACAAAATTTTACTGCTCAGTGTAAGACATGTACTTCGAACATTAATACTGTTGTAAACACAGTTGTCCAAAAAGAAAAAGTTGATTTTTTTCCAAATTAAATATAAAAAAACGTTGTAAAAATTTGTTAAGCAGACTACTTTTTAAACATTTTATTAATTATTACAGTATACTTAAACTTTTACTTTTAGAATAAAATCTAGCTATTAATAAAGTATTTTTACGTTTTTTTAACTTCAAAGTTTTAGATACTTATCTATTATACATTTGAATTCATAATTTTTATTAAGTAGGATATAAGTAAGTTATATAAGTTTACATTTTTAAAAGTTTTCAAAATATTTTTTGATACACTTCTATTTATATATGATACAATTTAACAATTTACAGGGTTATTTAAATATGTGTTTATTTTTAACATGAAACAACTTTTTTATGTCTTACAGAATAGTATGCTTTTTATTTTGTCTACAAAATCATATTTCAACAACAAATCAAAAAAGACTTCTAATAGATTTAAAGAGACCACTCTCCAATTAAGCTACAAGTGTGAAGAAAAGGTCTAATGAGTTTTAATAAAATATATGTCTGTATATCTGATATTTTTTTTTTCTAAAATAATTGAGAAGTTCTTAAGTTAATTTTAGTGATTTCTTTTTATACTTTTATCAATGCTTTATTTTATTAAAAAAAAATCATGTAGCATAAGTAACCAGGTGTTTTTAACTGAGATGAACCCAAATTTGTGTATATGTTAGTTTTAATAAAAATTAGATTATGAAAGAGTTCTACACAAAGACTCTAAGTTTGTCATGCTCGAGTTTTTTTTTTAATTTTATTCTTCATTTGTCTAGCTTTTGTATAATAACGAAGTATAATACATTAACTAATATAAACTTGCACGAATGAAACTTGTTTCGAGGTTTGTGTTATAGTTTAGCTTGATTCTAAATATAACTAGTTTGTTATGTGAAGTTATTACAAGTAAGTGTACGTTAATAGTATATTTTCGATAACCTTAACCTTCGCTAGTATTCAGGCTTTATACATTTTCTCATAACGTTTAATAAGTTTTAAAAGACATTACTCAAACGCCTGTAACTTTTCCGGATGTCTAGATTTTAAAGATAATGGTTTATCAAAAAATTCAAATGAAAAGACAAAAATTATTTAGTGTAGATTAGTTTAAAATATAAAAATGTTCTGTTGAGAAATCTTTAACTTTATAATAAATCTCCTTAAATAACAAATTCATACAAATTTAATTTTAAAATTCATATATTGACTAGTTTTGATAAAACTAGTGATGTACAGGACTCACTATCCGGGTCCGGATCCGGCCGGATATTGCCATTTTTGTCTGACATCCGGATCCGGCCGGATCTTAATTTGAAAAAAAAGTCCGGATTCGGTTCCAGCCGGATTCTAATTTGAAAAAAAAGTCCGGATCCGGTTCCGGCCGGATTCTAATGTGAAAAAAAAGTCCGGATCCGGGTCAGGCCGGACCCGAAATTGTCCGGTACATCACTAGGTAAAACTTAACTATTGATACTATTTATTTGACAACAAAAAAGGTCTCAAAAGTTTTGGTCGAAAAATGGTACGAAGGAACTTTTTAGTTATTGATTTGTACACCATTTTAATACAGTTTAACGTCTATGACATATATATTAACAATTCTTTTTATTATATGTTTTCACAAAACTTTGTTGGAATTATTTTGTTTCTTTAAAAAAATATAATTACGGAGTAATTTTTTTAATGAGAAACTACGGCATTAGTTTAGGTGAAGTTAAAAAACTTAAGCTTTCTAATAAAAATTAAAAACAGTTTTTCGGTTGAACTTTACACGAAACTCATCAGAACTTATCAAAAACAACTAATAATTGAAATTTTACGAGTTAAAAAAGATGAAAATTCAATATAAACAATATATTTTACTAGAACTAAATTATCAATAAAAAAATACAATCTATGTTATAAAAAATTGAGTCAGAATATCAAAAAAAAAAATTTATTTGTCAGTAATAAGTTTGTTGTATAAACAAGTACTCTGATTTATTTATCGTATTTTACTGCTATAATAAAAAATACTCATGCAGTTCTAAATTTACGTTCTTATGCTTAAAATAATACTTGTTCTTATCTTTGTGACATAAAAAATTGCAATTTTTAATAAAAAACTACGCATTCTTGCAACTTATCCTTATGAAACATCTTAAACAAATTTAAACTTATACATTGACAAGTACTGTGATTCAGCATCTACAATTGACCGTGGAAACTTAACAGTTTCTATTGAAAACTTCAAACGTCATCTGCATTAAATGCCCTGGAAAAAACATTAAACTGTATCCATGATGTATGACTTGATAACAAAAACGTTTTTTCGTTTACGAGGTCCTTCAACTTAAAATTTTGAGCTCTTGTTTTTGCTGTTTAATAAACATTTATAATAAATAATAGAAATTTGCATTATCCCGCTAGCTAATCCGTCTTTACTTCAACTTTTTCAAATATGTGCTTTTAATGAAAACTCACTATGAAGACTTTGCGCTCAATGGTTAAAATGTTTGCGACATTATTTCAAATATGCACTAAAACAACTGTAACTTTGTTAAAAACTGTTTAAGCAAAAATTATTATTTTTATTACACTTTTGCAATACTTTCTTTATAGTTGCAACTTTAAGAATTAAGCATTTTTAACTAATCATGATAAGCTAGTTTATGCGCGTAGTTAGAATCTAAGAAGTTTCTAAACATCACTAAGAGAAAATCCTTTCAAAAAAGAACACAGCTAATAGAAAAATGAGCCTTTGTTAAAACTTACATAATCAAAAAATTATTTGTAGAAATTATTTTAAAATTATTTTATCTAAAAGAAAGATAATTTTACCAATTGATTCAAAGCAGTTAATGTAAAAGCAATATAATTTGAATTATATCGATTTTGTTTTACGTTGTACAAACTTTCTTTCTAAGTGTACCTTTGTTTTTATGTCTAAAAAAAATTGCAATGTTTTTCGTTTAAAAGTAATGAAATTGTAGACCAATTTATAAAATATTAACTTGTTAGCATGACTCATTTTACACTGACAAATATTGTTTAAAAAAATATATATATTTAGTTTTTGAATATATTTCAATGCTTAAAAACATTCGAACAGTATTTAGAGTGTATGATTGAAATAATTGTATACAAGACTACATCAGAGTTCTTTTTATTTATGCTGCTCCTTTTGTTGTCTTTTATTAGTTGCCAAAAATCCAGAAGTAAAGAGATTTGAATACTGAAAAATACTTTTGTTTATAAAAATTAAAAAATCCATTCTAAGGTAGTAGAAGAGATAAAAAAAGTACCTAGGTTTATTTAGGTTTATAGTAAAGTACAAATATAAACTATTATTATATATTCAAACTAACAACACGACTATTTATTGCTTTCTTCAGACATCTACATTAAAGCTATAGTTGAACACAAACGAACAATAAGAATACTTATAAGTTTCTTAAAACTCGAGACAACAAAGCATATTTCTTTAAAACTGTCCAATTTATAAATAATAACCCGTATCATCACCACCTCTTACTGCAAAACATTAAAAGTAATATACTATTTTACAAGTATTGAAAAAAATGTAAATTGTTCGAATATAAAAGTTTTATTAATTTTTACAAAAACATATTTAAATAAAGTTCAAAAGAAAATTTATCAGTTCTACTATTTTAGCTTACTCCATTAATTTCTTAAGTTTATAAAATTTATGAGCTTTGTTAACAAACAGTACAATTCTTTTGTTTAGTTAAAAAAACAAATTAAATAATTTAAAAAAATCTTATAAAAAAATTTGACAATTAACTATAAGCGACATCCCCTGAATAATTGCAGTTGTGTTGAGAACAAAAAGTATTAAAAGTTGTATTCAGAGCAAGAATCAACTACCACCTATAGGTTCCTATAGTACCTATAAGTTCCTGATTGATATTCATTAAAACTCGTAAACCAAAACTTTAAAAAAACTATATTTTATAAGTTAAATATATTAAAACTATGTTATAATTGCTTACGGTGTCTACTATATTATAGTCTGGTCTTCAATTAAAGTATTTTTTTTAATTTAGTCTAAAATTTAAATTTCATTTGTTCAAAAATTTTCAATCGTATTATTATTTTTTGAACTAAAAAAGCCCTCAAATATTTGGGTTATCGAGTCATACACCAGGATACAGTTTAAAGTCATGTCCAGGACAATTACTAATAAAATAATCAGTTTAATAAAATGAAAAATGAAAGAAAATATAATGAATAAAATAAAACTGAATGAAAACTAGCTGAATTTTGTGTTTAATAATGTACTATGAATCTTGCTTAGTAACAAAAGAACAAAATAAAACTTTAGATTAATTTTAAAAAAGAGATAAACAACTCTAATAGCAAACGTGTGGATATTTAAAATATGGGTTACAACGTCTAAAAAGAAAGTAAAATGTAGTGCGCTGAAAGATTTTTACGAAAAAAAAGTATTTTGTGCTAAAATGGTAATTTTTATTTCATTTACAAATTTAACTTGAAAAATTAAAACATTTCACATTTGAATAATTAAATAAAATATTGTAAATTTTTTTAACAACTTTTAAGAAGTGATTTTTACAATAGCTGAACTTAACTTTTATAAATTAAAATATGAAGATAAGTATTGTAAAACTTATGCTTTCAATATAAAAACAAAAAACAATAACAATTTTAAGAATAATGATATCAACAACAACAAATATTTTTCCATTAACAAAAAAAAAAACATTTTTTATTTTTTGAACACTTGTCTAAGTATTAACTGTAATAATAGATAAAAAACAACATTTGCAAACATAAAAAAAAGATTTTTTCTTTGATTTGCTTAAAATGATATTTTTTAAAATAAGTTATGAGAAAAACAGTTATCTCAGCTTACTTTTTAAATATTTTTTTTCTGCTAAAATATAAGTGTCTATAACTATTATTTGTACATTTGCATGCAAAAAAAAAAAAAAAGTTTGTAAGCGTAAAAAAAAAACAAAAGTTTGTTAGTATTCTGGACTTGATTCAAAATAGTAATCTTAAAGAAAAATATTAAAAATAACTAGACAGAAAATGCTAAAATCTAGACCAAACCAATGTTACTGTAACCAAGCAAGTCTAATATATTTTTTATTTGCTCTTCCCCGGTACAACAAGCCATATCTAACATTGCTCATAAGCAAAGAATTAAAAATCAAATATAATGCTTTTTAATTTAAGTAGTGTCAGGTTATATATATCAAACCAATGCATTTTGTAATTTTGTTTTTATAGTTTCTATGTGTTTTGACCATTTTAATTTTCTGTCTATAATTATTCCCAAATATTTATAGCTATTTGTGTTTGATATAACTGTTTTAACTATTTTTAGATTACGATTTTTATTTTTCCAAAAACTATATTTTATTGATATAAAAATTGTGCTTCTGGTTTTAATAATATTTAATTTAAGTTTGTTTTCCATAAGCCAATCTGATACTTTTTTTAGTTCTGTGTTAAAACTTTTACTGTCATTTAGATATGTGTATTTTGTATATGCTTTTTATAACATTGTGTCATCTGCGAAGTTGAGGACGATAAGACTTGTATTAATCTGTAAGTCATTTATATGTATTAGGCATAACAACTGTCCTAATACTGATCTTGGTGGTACCCCAACTTCACTGTTTTCACAGGTTGACTCATATCCTTCAAAGCTAACGATTGTTTTCTTCAATCTAGATATGAGCTGATTAGTAGATGCATATTTACTCTCACACCATAACATTCCGATTTCTTTAATAAGATATTTATATCTACACTATCAAATGCTTTACTTAAACCCAAAAATACTGCACAAACTGCGTTTCCTTAATCAAAATTGGACATTACCTCTTCTACAAATTCAGACAAGACTAAAGTTGTGGAATGTTTCTGTCTTAAGCCAAACTGAGAATCGTTTAAAACTTTATTTTTAGAAAAAAAAATTGTACAGGCAATTATAGATTACTTTTTAATTATTTTATTTAAATTAGATAGAAATGAAATGGGTCTATAATTTCCTGGTAAAGTTTTCAATCCTGGTTTAAAATTGGTATTACTTTTGCAAGTTTTAGGTTACTTGGATGAACATCTTCATAAAATGCTTGGTTAATTTATTTGCTTAGTAATTGAGATATAAGATTGTTTATTTTCTTAATGATCTTTACAGATATAAAATCTTCACCACTGGCTTTGTTTGGATCTAAACTCTCGATAATATTAAATACTATAGTTTCTATAATATCAGTCCAAAAAAACTATTCCTAACATTTTTGAGATCGTCAGTAAAACCTAGTGGAAAATATATTTTTAGTTTGTTTACTATGTCTATTGGTTTTGTGTAAAATTTTTGGTCCGCATCTAATCTATATGGAAATCGGCTGTCTTTCTTCTGTCTATTAATAGTGTTATTTATTACTTTCCAAATTTTAGATGTATTTTTTAATAAATTTTTTAGAATTTTTTGTAGTATGCTTTTTTAGAATTAGTTATTGCTTTTGTAAGATTATTTGTGTATTTTCTGTACTTTTGTTGCTTAACTGGGTTATTAAAATTATTTTTGAAAAGGTTTTTATATAATTTATTTTTTCTTCTTATGGAATTTAATATTTCTTTTGTTATCCAGGGTTTATATTTTAGTTTTAATTTAGCTTCGGAATTTTTTTAGTTGTAACATTTTGATTAGTAATCTCTTTAATCTGTTTATTGAGTAATTAAGTTTGGTATCTATGGAATTTTTAGATTTAATAATTTTAGCTGTTTCATGTTTGTTGAAAACTTGAGTAGCATGAGTTAAAATTTATTAGTGTTAATTCTTGAGAAGTTTCTTATATATTTATTCTTATTTTTTGGGTTATTTATAACAAAATTGCAATTTTTCAGTAAAATATAAAATGGAAGGTGGTCTGATATATGTGATAAAATATATAAGAACTAGTAACCTTTCCAGGACATGAACAATAAAAATGATCAATCAATGTACCTCCCATGCTATTTATCCTAGTTGGTGCTGTGACAAGAATTGTTAAGTAAAACCATTAGATTTGATTAGATAATTTTCACTGAATTAACTTTGTCCTTTAAAAAGTTAATATTTATGTCTCAAAAATACATATATCCTTATAACTATTTATGTTTTCTATAAAAAAATCTGAATATTATTTACAAAACTTAATTATGGACTGTTCTGGGTGTCTATACAACAGCCCTACTAAGATGTTTTTACTGTTATTACTATTTATTCCTACAGATACTTCTAGCTATAGTAATTCATAATTACTGCAAGTAAATTTAAGATCTTGCCTTATTGTATATAATATTGATTTTTTATATAAACAAGCACACCGCCAGATCTGGTTTCAGAGTTTACAAAATATAGATTGTAGTTTTCCAATGATACTAAATGGTATACTAACATTTAACGCTCAATTCCAACCCACACGATTCCAACCCGTTCAAATCCCACCCGAATTAACACCAACCCGATCAAATCCCACCCGAATCAATTCCAACCCGATCAATTCCCACCCGGTTAATTCCCACCCGGATCAATTCCCACCCGATCAATTCCCACCTGAATCAAATTCCACCGGATCCATTCCCACCCGATCAAATCCAACCCGAATCAAATCCCACCCGATAAAATCCAACCCGAATCAAACCCAACCCGAATCAATTCCAACCCGATCAAATCCCACCCGATTAATTCCCACCCGATAAATTCTCACACAAATAAACTCCACCCGATCAAATCTAACCCGATACAATTCAAACCCGATTGAATCCCACCCGAATCAAATCCCACCCGATCAAATTCCACCCAAATTAAATCCAACCCGCACAATTCCAACACGAATTAAATACCGGCCAAATCAAATCTAACCCGATCAATTCCCATCCAGGTAAACTATCACTCGAAAGAATTCTCATTCTTCTCAATCCAGTTTATAAATATTTTAAATAAAATAATTATCAACTTTTATATATGTTATACGGTTAGTTCAGATCAATATTTTTATGCATAAATTCTAATCCGTTTAATTTTTATACATGTAAAGTTTAGAAGAAAGATTGATTATAAGTTTCAGTCAAGTTCCGTTCTTTTTAAGTTTAAAATTTCTTATTACCTCATATATTTCGACTAAAAAAGTTTTTTTTAATAACGTTTAAAAATTAAAAAAAAGTTTTATAATAACTTTTAGCGAGAGAAAGTATTAATTTAACAAATTTTTATTGTTTTCTTTTCAATAAGCTGCACCTAACTGCAGGGGCGTGTTTAGACTGGTTACCTGGAGCCTGCGCGACGATGAAAAAAGACGAAAAAGAGAAAAAGAAAGTTTCGTTTGTTAACCAAAAAAGCTGTTTATTTATAAACTTTTACTTGTTTGGCTTGCGTTTTCTTTTCAAAATTATTAATGTTAAAACATCGAGCATTAAAAATGCTTTAACAACCAAATGCAATAACAAAATGCAAACACTTTATTTTATCGTAAAAAAGGTTTGTTTTTGTGATATGCGCTAATAAGAAAAAGCTTTATTTTCTTTTCATTGTGTCATAAACGGCTTATAACTTTTAGAAACTTTGTTTGTAAAGAAGACTTTTCATTAACTTTTACGTTATTTACAACTATATATTGCATTTTTACTTTCTAACTACATATTTATTAAACTTATACATGCTAATTCAAGCACATCTTTTAGCATGTTATATTTATAACGTGTAATTTTTATTATTATTTCAGTTTTGATTCTTACACATTAAAAAAGACCATAGACTTTACAAAAATATTCAAACATGACCTCTATATAGTGACATTACTAAATGTTCTTTAATTTGCCATTTAACTTCAATTATCTCGTGTTCTTTTATATTTTAAATCAATTTTGTCTTTACTTTATGTTTTGCTATTAGATAATAAAATATTTACAACATTTGATAAATTAAATGAGTTAAATAGTTTTTAAATTTATCTAAACTAACAGGGTTATTTTGTGAGAAACTATTTATGAAATAGACAAAAAAAAAACATATATATTTGACTAAAAAACGTTATTAATAGTTTAACATTATCTATTTAAATGCTATGATTAACAAATATGTTAACAGATGAGTAGATGCTTATATATTTAAAAGACAACTTTTATCTCTAGTCGGAAGAAGAATCATTTTAAACTAAAGCAAAAAATAGTGCCTCTCCATTTGAATAGGCCTAGAAATGTTTTTGCTACACTGAGATAACTTTTTTTTTAATGATCTACACAAGGGTTCGGCAAACTGTAGCCCATATTTGTAAAAGTACGGCTCAAGAGCATGTTTATATGTTATATTGCGACCAGTGAATACGAAAATTTAGTCCTCTGATAAAAAAATTCGATAAGTTACGCTATAACTCAAGTTCTAATAGTTAAACATAATTAAGAATTAAGAATAATTAAAGAACATTGTTAAGTATTGTAACATATTATTAAACAGCTTCAAAAACTAGATAAAATTAGAATTGAACTGTTTTAACAATTGTAAGAGTGTTATGAAAAAAAAAATCAGTTTTGAAGTCAAAATAGATAAGACAGTTGTTAATATGATAAAGTATTTCAGAGTAATGATAGATAATTATTAAAACTGGCCAGAACACATAAAAATTTTAAAGAGCATACTTGTTGAAACAAAATGATAAGTTTTCAAATCAACTGCTTGAGCGTTAAATTTTAACTTAAAAAAACAAATTAAAAAACTTTTGTTAAGTATTTAGTTTTCAGGTGGTATAAAAAATATAACTCTTGCAACACTGGTAATAAATAATTTATTAAAGGCAGTTCATTTTTTTAATAAAACTACGTACTTTTAAAACTACAAAATTTATGTATAGTTTAAAATTTACTTTTCATAAGTCATACAAGGTACGTTTTGTTGTCTTGAGGCAGAACTAATATAACTAATTTTAATTAAGTGAACGTTCTGTAGTTTATTACACAGTACTTTGGTTAATTCTCATACTACATTCTTAATGAAGATAAATTTATTGAAAGTGCTTTTAACATACATGTTTAAAAATCATTTTTTAAAAGACCTATAGCGGTAGATATTAAGTTGTAAAATTTTTTAGGAGGTGTTTAAAAATAGCATAAAAGACAATTGATAAATATGCATTTAAACAGTTTTTAGATTATATTGGTTTTACAAAGTTACCGTAGAATACTTTGTTGTAAAAAATATTTTGGATAGTAAAAAATATTTTGGATAGTAAAAAAACTTGAATTTGCTTTGAACCTGATTTGGACTGAGTTGTATTAGCCGTAAAAGCATTTTACAAAACATAGGCCAATTTTCCTTGCCAGCCGTAATTACTTAAAAAAGTCTAGTAATCAACGAACAAAAGTAATTTAGGTCTAGAGTATAATAAAATAAGCATTAATATAATTTTTAAATTCCAAAGTTCTTATTAAAGAAAACTATGTTGTACAGTACTATATTGTTTTGTTGTTTTAGTTAATTACAAAAACAAAAATATAATTAAGTGTCAATGTCAACTGTTCCAACTCGTACAAAAAACAGTACATAAATTTTTTTTATTGGTTTTTTATAATTTAAAAAAAATTATTGGACATAAATTAGTTAACATGATAGAAAATGGTTCCAATACTAAAAACTCAATTATTATCTAAACCTGATCTGGATTAAACTTTAGTAACAATGATAGCATTTTAAAAGTAAAGACCAACTTTCTGTTGCTCGCAAGTCTTAATTATTTAATTATGGTAGTTATCAACAAACAAAAATGACATTAAACTAAAATCATGATAAAATAAGCAACAGTAAGAATTTTAGCTAAAATAAAAAAATTGTTCTTACCTTGCTAATTTAATATAAATTTTGAAAATTCAAAAACTTAAGTTTTAACGTAAGTTCCAAACGTATTAAAATTTTTAATTCGTACAAGAATAAATATAATGGGGTTTGATAATATAGTGGGAATCGACCGGGTAGGAATTATGTGGATGGGAATTGATACGGGTTAGAAATGATCAGGTGGGATTTTATCGGGTGGGATTTGTTTTGGGTGGGATTTGATCGGGTGGAATTTGATTCGGGTTGGATTTGATCAGGTGGGATTTGATTCGGATGGGAAATGCTCGGATGGGATTTGATTTGGGTTGGATTTGATCGGGTGGGATTTGATTCGGGTGGGAAATGATCGGGTGGGATTTGATTTGGGTTGGAATTGATCGGGTGGGAAATGTGCGCGGGTTGGAACTGAACGGTTCCCTTTTCCAATGATATTAAATGTATGTTACTGTTACTACTAAGTTTTGTTTCACATATTCCTATGATATCCGGAAAAATATTACATGAATACAATAGCTTCTCAAGGAGTGATTCATTTTTACTACGACTTCTTATGTTAATATGCAAAAAACTAAAACTTTTATCATTTAAATTTTTATTTCCCTGTTATTAAAGTGCTTCAGCAGAAATTTATTGGTCACTTAAACAGTTGGTTCAGCATTTAAGTTAAATTTTCCATTTAGGTTGTTATTATTAATTAAGAAAAGTTAAGTCTTATTAATATAACTAAATGGGTAAATATTTTTTTAAGGATTATAAATAAAACAAAAAAAGTTTTTTAAATCAGAGTTAATAATTAAGCTAAATGGCATTTGTTTTAGAAAACTAAGCTTAACAGACATAATAAATTGTTTGATTTTCATATATTATTTTACTTTAAATGTTATTGGATTAAATTTTTATACTTATTATATCTTCTTCTTTTCTTACTGAATAAATTTTCGATTCTTCATTTTTTCTCAAGTGAACAAAGCCACTTATTGTTTAGAGATGTTTCCAATTGTGTTCCTTTTTAAACTGAAGTGCTGTGGTAAAGAGTTTCTGGTTTCTGTATGTGAGGTTTTGTTGATGTATAATTTTTTTGTAGATTTAAATTTTACTCTTAACAATTTTTTTTTGTAGATTTAATTTATTTTTCTACAGGATAGAAATTTTACTAAAATTGGGGCACTACAGTTTTCCATCTACTTATTCTATTCATTTTTCAACCTATAGACAGACAAAACTTACTTTTTTTTTGATTTCTGGATGTGCTTTTAAAGTATTTCCAGAGATAATTTAGTAGTTTTCTCATCATATTTCTCTTCTACCCCACTTAAAACTATACTGTTAACCTTTTGAATTCTTTCAACGAAATCTAGGTGTAATATAGTTTTCATTGACTTGTTTTAAAGCTTTGTTTAACTCTTCGTTTTCTGTTTCAAGTATAGATATTCTTTTTTTAATTTCAGAATTTTCCAACATAATTTCTCCAAATTTACTGTTCATGAACTTAAGTGACTTTTCCATTGAGTCAATGGTATTTTTCATGTCTATCAACATATCTTTTATTTCCTTCATCTCATCTTTGAATTCAAATTCTTTACCTTGGTTGCCCTTGCGAGTTGCCATTTTAATTAAGATTGTTTTTTTTTTGATAAATCCTTATTCAATATATGTGAAGCGCTTTTTAATGCGTAAACTAAATATTCTTAAAAAATATATTAAACTTGAGTTATTATTTTAGTTAATTTGTAATTAAGATAATATTTTATTTTGCTTTTGGCTATACTAAATGGTAAACCGGAAAATAATTAAAGTTCTATAACGTACTTCAAAGTAGTACGATTTAGACGTTTTATTAAGACTACAAAAAATTAATTGCGAAATTAAAACGATTTTATAGCTTTGTAAGCATTGATACTGAAAATCTAATTATTTTGGACACAAGCTCGTTACCTGTTTTGGATAAGTTATTTTTCTAAATAAAATGTTTGAAATGATTATTTTAGGTTCGAAAACTTTTTCCCTCTTTTGCTTCATGACTTCAATAGAGATTATCAACGGCAGGACAGATCAAGACAATCAACAGAGATCACTTGAGTGTGACGATTTTGAACAGACCGAGACAATCAACAGAGGTCACTGGAGTGTGACGATTTTCAACATATCTATACAATCAACAGAGATAACTTGAGTGTGACAATTTTAAACATATCAAGGCAATCAACAGAGGTCACTTGAGTGTGACGATTTTCAACAGATCAAGACAATTAACAGAGGTCACTGGAGTGTGACGATTTTCAACAGATCAAGATAATCAACAGAGATCACTTGAGTGTAACAGTTTTTTTTACCTGCATCTTTTCCAAATGAAAACAATATTATCAAAAACAAAAACTTTCAATTGTGTATTTTTATGATTAATAATCGAATTGAAACTTTTATACTGTTCTACAAATATACTTTTAAATCTAAACATCTTTAAAAAAAAATTTTCTTATAGATTAAAAATAAAAACACACTGTATTGATAGAAAACAACTTAACACTTTTAAACTGTTCTGTAAATAAACACTAAATTTATAAGTTTAAAATAAAACTTTGTTTGATACAGTGAAAGTAGGAAAACTCTTTACTGATAATAAACTAGATTACGTTATTCGATTGTTCTGTAAAACCACTTTAAAATCTTAACAACTTTTAAAAAACAACATTTTTTTAATTAGGTAAATGTAAGAAGCTCTTTATCAATTAAAATATAACTGACACATTAAATGTGTTTTTTAATTTTCCTCAAAATCGAAACAACTTTTCCAAACAATTTTTTATGACACAGTATAAGTAAAAACACAATGTACTGATAGGAAACAAGTTAACACTTTTATATTGTTTTGAAATTTAAAACTTTAAATTATAACGTTTTTGAAATACGTTGTTTGATACAGTGAAAGTAGAAAAACTCAGTATTAATTAAAAAAAATTTAACGATTTCATGTTGTTCTGTAAGTGTACTTTTAAATTTGAAAGTTTGTAAAAACTTTGTTTGTACAGTGAAAGTAGGAAAACTCTATATTTATTAAACACAAATTTAAACGTTTATATTGTTTCACTAAAAAAATTTTAAATTTAAAAAACTTTTAAATCAAAATATCCTTTCCACAGTATCCTTTCAACAGTAAAAATAAAAGCACACTGTATTGATAAAAAACAGGTAAACACTGTATATTGTTTTTTAAATAAACTCTAAAATCGAAACAATTTTTCAAACTTTTTTTTTTCTAAAAAGTAAAAACAAAACTACACTCCATTGATAGAAAACAAGTTAAAACTTTTATATTTGTTGTTAAATATACTTTTAGATTTAAAAGTTTGTTGAAAAACTATGTTTGATACAATGAATGTAAAAATCTATGTATTGATAGAATACAGATAACACTTTTATATTGATCTTCATATATACTTGTAAATCTGAACAACTAAAAATCTTTTTTACAATAAAAATAAAACCACACTGTGTCATTAGCAAACAAGCTAACACTTATATATTGCTTTTAGTACATTTTTAAATTTGAATTTCGTTTGAAAAACTTTGTTTGGTCTAGTAAAAATATAAAACCTCTTCATTGATAGAAAAAAGTTAACACTTTTATATTGTTCTCATAATATACTTTTATATCTTAGTAACTTAAAAAAATATTTACATTTAGAATAAAAACACACTGTATTGATAAAAAACAAGTTAACACTTTTGTATTGTTTTAGGAATTTGCTTTTAAATTCATAAGTTTTTTGAAAAACTTAGTTTGATACAGTGAAAGTAAGAAAACTATTGTATTGTTCTTCAAATATACTGTAAATTCTAAAAAAAATTATAAAAATAAATAAATAAAAAAAATCTTTTTTAAAGTAAAAGTAAAAATACACTTTATTAATAGAAAAAAGTTTAACACTTTTTTAATGTTCTGTAAGTATGCTTTAAATTAATTATTTTTGAAAAACTTTGTTTAATAAATAAAAAGTAAGAAAGGTTTGTATTGATAGAAAAAAAGTTAAAACTCTTGTACTTTTGTTCAAAAATACTTTAAAATCGATAAATTTTTCATAAAATATTTCTACTGAACAATTAAAATAAAACTATGCTGTATTGTTAAAATAAAAGGTAACAGTTTTATATTTTTCTGTAAATATAATTTAATAATTTGGTAAAAAATGTTTTTGTTGATACAGTGAAAGTAGGAAAACGGTATTGATAAAAAACAAGTTGAAACTTTTATATTGTTCTTCAAGTATACTTTGAAATGAGAAAACCTCGTCTAAAATTTTTTTTTTTCTACTGTAAAAATAAAATTACACCGTAATGATAGAAAATAAGTGACCCCCTTTCTATTGTTGTGTTAATATACTTTTAAATTTATAAGTTATTAGAAAGACTTTGTTCGATTTAGTGAAAGTAAGAAAACTCTGTATTAATAAAAAACAAGTTAACAATTTATATTGTTCTACAAATATATTTTAAGATTTAACAACATTTCAAAAAAAATATTTTATAGAGTAAAATTAAAAACACACTGTTTTGATAGAAAACAAGTTAATATTTTAGATTGTTCTTTAAACACCCTTTTAAATCGTAACAACTTTTAAAATAACTTTTACTTTTGATAAGATAAAACTATGAAACTCTGTATTGAAAGATAAAGAGTTAAGACAATTATTTTGTTATATGTTCTGCTTTTAAGAAAAGAAATAGATAGATCTCAACTACTGGAAAAGAAAAAAATTAATTTATTTCTTCAAGAATTTATTCTTAAAACTAAGTTTCGGTCAAAGACCTCGTCAGTGCTTAAATAAATCTAAAAATATATGTGACAGTCATGGAATATAGCAATCAAATTAAAATAAAAACAAATGTTTACTTAAAAAACTAAAAAAAATTGAATATTAATATTTATATTGAGTTTATAGTAATTTTTAAACTTTAGATAAATTTTAAAACCAATATAACATCAGAAATAACAACAAAAGCTGTTGGTAGCTTTCTTTTTTCTTCTAGTTAATTTTCAAAGTAAAAATTACTTAAGCAAAAATGTAGTTAATAAAGTGAGCTTAAAGTTGAGGTGAATTTTAACGTAGCTTATTTTAATTGTGATGTAACTATTGAAAATTTAAACAATCTTGTGCTTGTAGTAGCTATAAAAATTCGAAATCCCGCCCGAAGGCTTTATTTAAAATATTATATTCAAAACAAATTTTTATACAAAAACAAAACAAGTTAAATTGTAATATTAAGATTTAATTTAACGCAAATTTTAAATTTTAGTTGAGTTTTAAAATCAAAGAACAACTAAATTAATAATAAAAATATGTATGTAGCTTTCTACTTTCTTCTAGTTGATTTTAAAAGTAAACATTGCTTAAATAAAAATGTAGTTAATAGTAATAAAATAGCTTAAGTTAAGATGCATTTTATTCAAGCTAACTTTTATTTTGATTTTACTATTAAAAACTTAAGTAATTTTGTGCTTGTAATAATTACAAAATTTAAAATTTTGCTTGAATTGTTAAAAAAAAACTTTTAATTTAAGAAAATAATAGCTACACAAAAATGTACTAAAACCATGCATAAAACCTGTATTACGGGCAACTTAAGTTTTGAAGTGGAGTTTTAGGAAAATCGGGCAGGAATAAAAGATCTCATACAATTTTTTTAGGTTGTCTTTTCTGTCTGCTTTGGCGATCGCGAAGTTTTCTAATATGCAAGTACTGCAAATGCTTTATGGGTTTTTCGCTTAGCCAGTATGGTAGATAATTTCTTAATCTACTTTGTAGTCAATGTTGTTGCTTTTAAGCTTCCATAAATACTTCGATATTTCTGTTCCGTTCTCTTTATAGTTTTTAAAGTCACTAATATGGTTGTACCATCTTTTTTTTTTATTAACACACAATTATTTTGTTTCTAAAATACACTTTAAAATCGAAATAACTTCGTGATTTTTTTTTTGATATAGTACACTGTAGTGATAGAAAACGTCTTAACACTTTTATATTGTTCTTTAAATAAACTTTTAAATTTTAGAACTTTTTTGAAACTTTGTTTAATACAGTGAAAATAAGAAGATTTTGAATTATTAGAAAACTAGTAAACACTTTTATAACGTAACTCAAATATACTTTGAAATTGAAGCAACTTCTCAAAAGTTTTGTTTACGCATTATTGAGCAATAACAAACTGTATTTGTAGAAAAAAATTAAAATTTTTAATATTTATCTTTAAATATTGTTTTAAACTTTTAAGATTTTTTACAAACTTTGCTTAATACAGTGAAGATAAGATAACTCCGTATTTATAAAAAACAACTTAACGCTTTTATATTGTTCCACAAATACACTCTAAAATCTAAACAACTTTTCAAAAAACATTAGTTTATACAGTAAAAATAAGAACGAATTGTATTGATAGAAATAGAGACAACACTTTTTTAATGTTTTGTAAGTATACTCTTAAACTAAGTTTTTTTTAAACTTGTTTGATACAGTGAAAGTCGGATTACTATGTATTGTTAGAAAACAGGTTAATACTTTTATATTGTTCTATAACTACACATTAAAATCGTAACAACTTTTTGAAAAACTTTTCTTGATAGGGTCAATGTTTGAAAACTGTGTATCGATAGAAAGATAGTCAACAAAGTTATTTGTATTATAAATACACTTTAATTACCGAAACAACTTAAAAATTTTTAATTTTTGATACAGTAAAAATAAAAGTACACTTCATTATTAAAATACAAGTTAACACTTGTATTGTTTTGTAAATATACTTTTTAACTCGAAAGGTTGTTAAAAAACTTTGTTTGATAGAATAAATATAAAAACACACTGGATCGAAAGAAAACAAGTTAAAACAAAGTTTTTCAAAAAGTTTTTAAATTTAAAAGTATATTTATAGAAAATTATGAAATTGTAAATTGTTTTTTATTAATAAAGTGAAAGTCGGAATACGTGATGGAAAAATTAGTTCAGACAATTATTTTGTTTTATAAATATACTTTAAAATCGAAAAAACTTAAGAATATTTTTTTTTTATAAAGTTTTTTATAAAAACACACTGTATTAATGAAAAACAATTTACACTTTTATATTGTTTTTGAAATATACTTTGAAAGCAAAACAACTTTTCAAAAATCTTTTTATTATGATAAAGTAAAAACACTATCATATTATATTTACAGAATTTAGTTAGAATTTAGAAGAATTAACACTTTTATATTATTCTTTAAATATACTTAAATTAAAAAGTTTTTTGAAAAACTTTGTTTGATACAATTAGATTAAAGCACGTTGTCTTGATAAAAAACAAGCTAACACTTTTATATTGTTTTTGAAACTTATTTTAGAATCAAAACACCTTTAAACAAAATATTTTCTATAGTAAAATTTAAAACGCATTGTATTGATAGAAAACAAGTTACAACTTATAGATTGTTATGTAAATACACTTTTAAATTGAAAAAACTCCTAAAATCACATTCTTTTGATTAAGTAATTGTAGGATAACTCTTTATCGGTGAAAAAAAAATTAACACATTTTTCTCTTAAGTATATTTTAAATTTGAAACAAAATCTTTTTTATATACAGTAAAAAGAAAAACACACTGTATTGAAAGAAATCAAATTAACACTTTTATATTGTTGTGTAAATTTTATTTTAAATTTATAAGCTTTTTTAAAAATTTTGTTTAATACAGTGAAAGTAGGAAAACTCTGTAATGATAAAAATTAAGTTAAAACTTTTATTTTCTTCTTCAAATATACTCTCTAAACGAAACAACTTTTTTATTAAACTACAATTTATCAATACATTTGGATATAAAAATAGTAAACAAAACTTTTTTTTTTAAACATTTATTATTACCGAAGCAGCTTATTTTTTTTGATGCAGTAAAAATAAACACACACTGTATTGATATAAAACAATTTAACACTTTTATATTTTTCTGTAATTATACTATTTGATATGAAAGTTTTTTGAAAAAATTTGTCTGATACAATAATAATAAAAACACATTGTAGTGACAGAAAACAAATTAATATTTAAATATTGTTTTTCAAATGTACTTTAAAATCGATACAACTTTTCAAAAAAAAAATCCGTTATACAGTAAGAATAAAAACACACTGTATTGTTAATAATCAAGATATCACTTTTATATTATTCTATAGAAATAACTTTTAATTTAAAAGGTTTTTTTTTTGTTTGATACAGTAAAAATAGTATTATTCTGTATTGTTAGAAAACAGGTTAATACTTTTATACTGTTCTTCAAATATACTTAAAAATCTAAAATACTTTTCGAAAATTTTTCTTTTAAACAATAAAAATAAAAAAAACAATGTATTGTAGAAAACAATTTAAGACTTTTATTTTGTTCTGTAAATTTACTCGAAAATGAAATTATGTAATTTTCTAAAAATAAACACAATACTGTTTCAAATACTTACATTTGTTTAAAATTCAATATTTTTTTCAATTTATAGGACTTATATAAAGTTAAACAAAATTTTATTACTTGTAAGTGTTAAACTTATAGACTATTAAAGACATTAAAACTAAATTAATTTCTGTATGCAATGAATAAACACAACAAATAAAGTTAGTATTAAATTAGTATTAATTTAAAATGTTAGTAAGTTTAAGACTAAAAGCATGATATAAAAAAACGTTCTAAAATTATCAACGAAAGATATTGTTCAAAAAAATATTATATAACATATAGTTTTATTTGTCAATGGTATTTGTCAATATTTGTGAATATTTTATTCTAATATAAACTGATTATAAGTTAGTAAAATTATGTTTTTATTTATTTCAAGCAGTTTTCAAACAGCAAACAAATCTTAGTATGAAGTCGTTCAGTATAACGATATACTATACTATCTAGTGACAATGTGCTAAGAAATTTTTTTTAATCCTCTCTATAAGTAGAAGCTTTAAAAACTTTTGAAGTTCATTTTTTTTGTTTAATTTTTAGTCAAAAAATAAATCTTTATTTTTGTTTACATATGGACCACGTCTTCGTACATAAATAAATAATGTATAATTAGATTTTCAGTTTTTAAAATTTTAAATAATTTATTTCTAACCTAAACTGTTTAGTCTTTTAACTTTATATAGTTATAGATTAAATATTAAACTACTAACTTAGTACTTTTAAGACAAAAAATAAACGTGTTTCAACCACTTTTTTAGCATACTTTGAAAAATGTTTAATTATTTTAGATTTTATTACTTAATATAAATCGTTTAAGTATTTATCTTAGACTCGAATAATACATAAACTTTTATTAATTTATAAATATTTTAGTTAAAAATAAAATAAAAAACTAACAAAAAAACTTAAACTTATTTTAGTTTGGTTTTAATTTTTAGACTATTTGTGCATATAGCAGTTATTAACAAAAGGTTAATTATAGTTTGTTAAAGTTTTTTATTCTATATTAAAGTAATAGAATACTGTTTTATAATCTACACTGTATATAATTTGAAGAAAATTATAATTTGAATGTAGTAAGCTTTGCAGTTTGCGTTGCATCAATAAAAATTCTCTATGTTTAATTGTCAAGCATACATATTGATTGAAAGTTTAATAAAATTTCTAGATTAATTATAAACTTTAAAATGTTTCAATATTTTTGAAAATTTTGAAAACACTTGAATATTAATTATATCTATCAGGGTTAAATTTAGAAAAGTTTTTTAATTTTTGTGTTTTATATTTTATCTTAAAATAAAATATTGTGAGTTTTTATTAATGACGTAACTACGAAGCAAAAGTATACTCAAATAAATTTAACCGAATAGCTTTGTTACAGTATTATAAAGAGTTCTATAGAAAATTTAAAGTTCAGTATATATAATTTCGGTAATAATTAACATTTATTGTTGTATTTCAAAGGACGAGTATAAAAGTCACAAAAAGGCAAGGAAAAATTAGCTTTGTAAAATACTAGCTTTGAATAGCTGTTTTCAGAAACAGAATTCCTTTTTTTTAGTTTACAGACTTAAAAATTACTTTTTTTTTTGTTTTATAATATATATATTTGAAAAAGTAGTTAATTGTAACAAATATGATTCCATTTGTACACTAATTTATAATAAAACAACAAAGAAAACCTGTTTTTCTAAAAAACTAAGTTTTTCTAGATGCTAAAGTTCTTATTAAAAATATTTTTGAACTTAATTTTAAAAAATGCATTTATGTAGTATAGTAAACTAAGTTATAGTTGAAATTGTATAAAAATAATTGTAAATATCTCTAATTTTACATCCGATTAAAAATCACGTAGCTTATATTCAATATAACATCAAAAAAAAGACAATTTTTTATAACTTCTGGCGTCATAAAATAATAACAACAAATGCTAGTTTTAATCAGTTGTATATATATTTTCGGGGTGACGCAACTTTAATTTTACATTTTCTGTCCAAATGTCTTAAAGTATTTAAAAGTCACAGTGTTGTGACTAAAAAAATCATCAAATGTTCGAACTATCCCTGATGAAATAAATTATTTTTTGCGATCAGGCTCCTAATCAAAAACTGTAGAGAAAATTTCAATTTTAAACAACTTATATTTCTAAACTACTCATAATAATAAATAGCCTTTTATTTTATAACAGTTATAATCATTATCCTTTAACTTTTTTTTAATCTAAACAGATCTTATATTATTTTTTTTTCTTTGCATTTAACCTTAACATACATTCCCATTTTAATAATGTAAATAAAGTTTGCTATAACGAAGTTTTTTTTTAATGCGTACTTAAAAGGAAGATTACTGTTGAAATAAATTTAATAAGTATTCAAACAAAATATTTATAACTTTACTAACTTTATATATAAACATTGAGCTTTTTATAAATTAAATCATTTATTGTGTAAAATATTCAATAAGTTAGTTATGTAAGTAGGACTTTAAATAACTCAATATAAATGACTAGTATTGCCACTAAATAGTGGTTTAAAAAGACTCAATGTTTAATTTAAAAATTTTATTCAGAGTTAAAACCCTAATGCTTTATATACAACTGATAAAAACTAGCATTTGTTACTTCTAGTTTATGACGTCACTGGTAATTTAACTTTTTTTATAAGTATTTTAATGATGTTATCAGTCACATGTTACATACGTTTTACAGTTTTTTTTTAATAATTACTGTTATATGTTTATTCCAAAATAAAAACAATACATTAAAATATAATATCTAGCTTTAAAAAATTACTATTGTAAAAAAATTCCCATTAAGTTAACTATGCAAATAGAATTTAAATTACTAAATATTAATGTTATGTATTGCCACTAAATAGTGACTTCAAAAGACTCAATGTTCAATTTAAAAGTTTCATTTAACCTGCTAAGACCTTAATGTTTTATATACAACTGATAAAAACTAGCATTTGTTCTTACTAGTTTATGAGGTCACTAGAAATTTAAATCTTTTATAAGTAATTAGATGGTGTTATCAATTGCATTCTACTTAAATTTACATTGTTGTATGTGTATTCCAAAATAAAAAAACAAACCTTGACATAAAATTATGTGACTTTTAATAAATACTAGTTTAATTAAAATTTTAATTTTATTATTAATTAAATGATGTTATCAATCATATTCTACTTACATCACATTGTTATAAGTTTATTTCAAAGTGAAAAGCAAAATTATGATAAAAAATTATGTGTACTTTTAATTGAATAATTGTGAACTAATAAATAACATTTTTTTTACTAATGTTTAAAAAATTCTATTGTAATTTATTAATAGAGAAATATATATATGATAGTTTCTTATTTTTACATAAACGTACAGTAAAAAATATATTACTAATTTTTTAAAAGTTAATCATGTTTCATTAAATTTATATATTTAAACATCTCATTATTAATATATATTTTTTTTTTTGAGAAACAAATATATTCTTCAAGCATTATTAATTAAAATACTTTTAATTAGCATGACTTACAAAAAAAAAACTGAGAATTTTTACTAACAATACAAATTAAAAAATTTAGTGAAGAAAACTAGTGACGTAATAAGCAACTAATCGTAAACGTTCGCTTAGGTAACATATATTTATATAAACAGAAAACAAATTGATTCGTATGTGCGAGCATCGGTATTTGACTTTAGTATTTAAACGGTCATTTAAATGACTGAACATTCTTATTCAACTTAGATAGCCAAACCTGTAACTAAATTGCTTTTCTTATGTCTACATAAATCTTACCTTTATTCAAAATTTGATTGATATATTTTTATTATGATAAAATAAATTTAAAACGACTTATAGTCTATAAACTAGAATTTTATTGAACATGTTTGTTTTTAGTTTCTTGACATTGCTTATATTAAAAAATCAAAAAATTTTCAAATCTTGAAACAAAAATATTTATAAGAAAACTTAATAATTTGTTAAATACAATTAGTTTAATAATTAATTTCACTTTAATAATTTTTATTTTCTTTGGATCAAATTTAATATAAACCAAAAAGTTTAATATATAATAATTCTGTTTTTGCAATTATATCCCTTTAACTTTATGTTCGTTTGTAATGATTTTTACGTTAGACTTTTTATTTACACAATATTTAGAGTTTAAGTAAATACTTTGAATAAATTTTAAAACAACCACATAAACTACATTTTTTTTTTAATAATTATTGTACATAGTAACTTTTAAACGTTCAGCAGTAACTAAAAAAAAATCTTTGATTAAATAGTTTCAACATTTACAACTTACACAACAAAATCAATATACTTAACTACTACTGATTTAAAAAAGATAAATTAGGTAAATCAATGACAAAATATGCAAATAATCACAAATGTGCTCTAACAGTTTAAAATTATATTAAACTAACACATAATATTATATTCTGCATGTGCAAGCTTCGATATATAACATGCGTATTTGAACATTCACATACTTAATACTTATGTAGCCATGTTAAAAATCAGATACAAATGAGTTTATGAGTGTATTAATTAACAACTTTTATTTCTTTAGTACATTACATAAAGCTTTCAAATTTTTAAAAGCAAAGACTTCACTAATAAATCTTGTATACAAAGTTTTAACTTTTTTTTTTTTAGAAATTTTAGTCGTGAATAAAATCTGAAAGTTATGTAGCAATGTTAAAAATCAGATAAAAATCAGTTATTGAGGTTGTTCTTTAACAACTATTATTTCTTTAGTACATTACAAAAAGCTTTTAACTTTTAAACAGCAATAGATTCACACATAAAAAAATTTGTATACAAAGTTTTAACTGATTATATTTAGAATTTTCAGCTGTAAAAGAAATCTGAAACTTATGTAGCGATGTCAAAAATCAGATACAAATAAGTTTTAAAGGTTGGTCTTTAACAACTTTTTTTTTGAGTACATTAAATAAAGCTTTCAAAATTTAAACAGAAAAAGATTCTCACTAAAAAAATTTGTATACAAAGTTTTAACTGTTTATATTTAGATGTTTAGTTGTGAAAGAAATCTAAAACTAATGTAGCGATTATAAGAATTAGATACAAATGAGTTTTGAGGTTTGTGTAAAATAACTTTTATTTCTTCAGCCCATTACATAATGCTTTCAAAATTTAAACAGCAAAAAATTCTCACTATAAATTTTTGTATAGAAAATTTAACTGTTTATATTTAGAATTTTTAGTTGTTAAAAGAAATCTAAAACTTTTGTATCGATGTTAAAAATCTGATACAAATGAGTTTTTGAGGTTGGTCTTAAACAACTTCTATTTGTAAGTATATTACATAAAGCTTTTAAAATTTAAAAAGCAAAAGATTCTCACTAAAAAATCTTGCATACGAAGTTTTAACTGTATTTTTTTAGATCTTTTGGTTGTGAAAGAAATCTAAAACTTATGTAGCGATGTTAAAAATGAGATACAAATGAGTTTTTGAGGTTGTTAATTAACAACTTTTATTTCTTAAGTACATTACATAAAGCTTTCAAATTTTAAAAAGCGAAAGAATTTCACTAAAACATCTTGTATACATGGTTTTTACTGATTTTATTTAGAAATTTTAGTTGTGAAGGAAATCTGAAAGTTATGTAGCGATGTTAATAATTAGATAAAAATGAGTTATTGAGGTTGGTCTTTATTAACTTCTTTTTGTCAAATACATTACATAGAGCTTTAAAAGTTTGAACATCAAAAAATTCTCATTAAGAATTTTGTATACAAAGTTTTAACTGTTTATATTTAGAACTTCTGGTTGTGAAAGAAGTCTAAAACTTATGTAGCCATGTTAAAAATCAGATACAAATGAGTTTTTGAGGTTGTTAATTAACAACTTTTATTTCTTAAGTATATTACATAAAGCTTTCAAATTTTAAACAGCAATAGATTTTCACTAAAAAATCTTTCAAACAAAGTTTTAACTGTTTATATTAAGAATTTAAGTTGTTAAAAAAATCTAAAACTTATGTAGTGATGTTTAAAAATCAGATAAAAATGAGTTATTTAGGTTGTTAATTAACAACTTTTATTTCTTAAGTACATTACATAAAGCTTTCAAATTTTAGAAAGCAAAAGCTTCTCACTAAAAAATCTTGTATACAAAGTTTTAACTGTTTTTATATAAAAATTTTAGTTATGAAAGAAATTTGAAAGTTATGTAGTCATGTATAAAATTAGATAAAAATAAGTTATTGAGGTTGGTCTTTAATTCCTACTATTTCTTAAGTACATTACATAAAGCTTTTAAATTTTAAACAGCAAAAAATTCTAAGTAAAAAATTTTGTATACAAAGTTTGACTGTTTATATTTAGAAATTTTGGTTGTGAAAGAAATCTAAAACTTATGTAGCGATTTTAAAAACCAGATACAAATAAGTTTATGAGGTTGTTAATTAACAACATTTATTTCTTAAGTACATTACAAAAAGCTTTCAAATTTTAAACAGCAATAGATTCTCACTGAAAAATCTTGTACACAAAGTGTTAACTGCTTATATTTAGAACTTTTAGTTGTGAAAAAAATCTAAAACTTATGTAGCCTTGTTAAAAATCAGATACAAATGAGTTTTTGAGGTTTGTAATTAACAACTTTTTTTACTTAAGTTCATTACATAAGGTTTTCAAATTTTAAAAAGCAAAAAATTCTCACTAAAAAATCTTGTACACAAAGTTTTAACTGTTTTTATTTAGAAATTTTAGTTGTCAAAATAAACTAAGAGTTATGTTGCAATGTTAAGAATAAGATAAAAATAAATTAATAAGGTTGGTCTCTAATAACTTCTATTTCTCAAGTACATTACTTAAAGATTTTAAAGTTCAAACAGCAAAAGAATTACATTACAAAATTTTGTACACAAGTTTTAACTGTTTATATTTAGAAATTTTGGTTGTGAAACAAATCTAAAACTTTTGTAGCCATGTTAAAAATCAGATACAAATGAGTTTTTGAGGTTATTATTCAACAACTTTTATTTCTTTAGTACATTACATAAAGCTTTCAAGTTTTTAAAAGCAAAATATTCTCACTAATACATCTTGTATACAAAGTTTTAACTGTTTTTATTTAGAAATATTAGTCGTGAATAAAATCTAAAAGTTATGTAGCAATGTTGAAAATCAGATAAAAATCAGTTATTGAGGTTGTTAATTAACAACTATTATTTCTTTAGTACATTACATAAACCTTTTAATTTTTAAACAGCAATAGATTCACCCATTAAAAATTTTGTATACAAAGTTTTAACTGATTATATTTAGAATTTTTGGTTGTGAAAGAAATCTAAAACTTATGTAGCCATGTTAAAAATCAGATACAAATGAGTTTTTGAGGTTGTAATTAACAAGTTTTATTTCTTAAGTACATTACATAAAGCTTTCAAATTTTAAAAAGCAAAAGATTCACACTAATAAATCTTGTATACAAAGTTTTAACTGTTTTTATTAAGAAATTTTAGTTGTGAAAGAAGTCTGAAAGTTATGTAGCGATATTAAAAATTAGATAAAAATGAGTTATTGAGGTTGGTCTTTAATAACTTCTATTTCTTAACTACATTACATAAAGCTTTCAAATTTTAAAAAGCAAAAGATTCTCACAGTGTTAACTGTTTATATTTAGAACTTTTAGTTGTGAAGGAAATCTAAATCTTATGAAGCGATGTTAAAAATCAGATACAAATGAGTTTTTGAGGTTTGTAATTAACAACTTTTTTTACTTAAGTACATTACATAAAGCTTTCCAATTTTAAAAAGCAAAAGATTCTCACTAAAAAATCTTGTATACAAAGTTTTAACTATTTTTTTTTTGAAATTTTGGTTGTGAAAGAAATCTTGAAAGTTAAGTTGCGATGTTAAAAATTAAATAAAATAAGTTGTTTAAGTTGGTCTCTACTAACTTCTATTTCTTAAGTACATTACATAAAGCTTTGAAAGTTTTAACAGCAAAAAATTCTCAGTAAAAAATATGTTTACAAAGTTTTAACTGTTAATATTTAGAATTTTTGGTTGTGAAAGAAATCTCAAACTTATGTAGCCATGTTAAAAATCAAATACAAATGAGTTTTTGAGGTTGTTAATTAACAACATTTATTTCTTAAGTACATTACATAAAGCTTTCAAATTTTAAACAGCAATAGATTCTCACTAAAAAATCTTATATACATGGTTTTAACTGTTTTTATTTAGAAATTTTAGTTGTGAAAAAATCTGAAACTTATGTAGCGATGTTATAAATCAGATACAAATGAGTTTTAAAGGTTTGTCTTCAACAACTTCTATTTCTTCAGTACATTACATAAAGCTTTCAAATTTTTAACAGCAGTAGATTCTCACTAAATAATCTTGTATACAAAGTTTTAACTGGTTATATTTAGAACTTTTAGTTGTGAAAGAAATCTAAAACTTATGTAGCAATATTAAAAATCAGATACAAATGAGTTTTTAAGGTTGTTAATAAACAGCTTATTATACTTAAGTACATTACATACAGCTTTCAAATTTTAAAAGGCAAAAAACTCTCACTTAAAAATCTTGTATACAAAGTTAAAATTGTTTTTTTTTAGAAATTTGAGTTGTGAAAGAAATCTGAAAGTTATGTTGCGATGTTAAAAATTAGATAAAAATGAGTTATTTAGGTTGGTCTCTAATAACTTCTAATTCTTAAGTACATTACATAAAGTTTTAAAAATTGAAACAGCAAAAAATTCTCACTAAAAAATTTTGTATACAAAGTTTTAACTGTTTATTTTTAGATGTTTAGTTGTGAAAGAAATCTAAAACTTATGTAGCGATTATAAGAATTAGATACAAATGAGTTTTTAGGTTTGTATTTATTAACTTTTATTTCTTCAGCACATTACATAATGCTTTTAAAATTTAAACAGCAAAAGATTCTCACTATAAATTTTTGTATACAAAACTAATTTGTTTATTATTTAGAATTTTTAATTGTTAAAAGAAATCTAAAACTTTTGTACTGATGTTAAAAATCTGATACAAATGAGTTTTTAAGATTGGTCTTAAACAACTTCTATTTCTAACTACATTACATAAAGCTTTCAAAATTTAAAAAGCACAAGATTCTCACTAAAAAAATCATGAATACAAAGTTTTAACTGTTTTTATTTAGAAATTTTAGTTGTGAAAGAAATCTGAAAGTTATGTAGCGATGTTAAAAATTAGATACAAATGAGTTTTTGTGGTTGGTCTCAAATAACTTCTATTACTTAAGTACATTACTTAAAGCTTTTAAAGTTTAAACAGCAAAAAATTCTTATTAAAAAATCTTGTATACAAAGTTTTAACTGTTTATATTTAGAATTTTTGGTTGTGAAAGAAATCTAAAACTTTTGTAGCCATGTTAAAAATCAGATACAAATGTGATTTTGAGGTTGTTAATTAATAAATTTTATTTCTTAAGTTCATTACAAAAAGGTTTCAAATTTTGAACAGCAATAAATTCTCACCTAAAAATCTTATATAAAAAGTGTGAACTGTTTATATTTAGAACTTTTGGTTGTAAAAGATATCTAAAACTTATGTAGTTATGTTAATAATCAGATACAAATGAGTTTTTGAGGTTGTTAATTAATAAATTTTATTTCTTAAGTTCATTACAAAAAGCTTTCAAATTTTGAACAGCAATAAATTCTCACTAAAAAATCTTGTATACAAGGTTTTAACTGTTTATATTAAGAATTTTTAGTTGTGAAAGAAACATAAAACTCATGTAGCGATGTTAAAAGACAGATACTAATGAGTTTTTGAGGTTTGTTTTTAACAACTCTTATTTCTTTAGTACATAACATTAAGTTTTTAAGTTTTTAACAGCAATAGAATTACACTAAAAAATCTTGTATACAAAGTTTTAACGAATTATATTTAAAATTCTTTGTTGTGAAAGAAATCTAAAACTTATGTAGCCATGTTAAAAATCAGATACAAATGAGTTTTTGAGGTTGTTAATTGACAACTTTTATTTCATAACTACATTACATAAAACATTAGTGTTTAAAAGTAAAAGATTCTCACTAAAAGATTTGTATTTAAAGTGTCAACTGTTTATATTTAGAAATTTTAGTTGTAAAAGCAATCTGATTGATATGAAGCGATGTTAAAAATCAGATACAAATAAGTTTTTGAGGTTTGTCTATGTGAACTTTTATTTCTTTAGTACATTACAAAAAGCTTTTAAGTTTTAAACAGCAATAGATTTACAATAAAAATCTGGTATACAAAGTTTTAACAATTTATATTTAAAATTCTTTGTTGTGAAAGAAATCTAAAACTTATGTAGCCATGTAAAAATCAGATACAAATGAGTTTTTGAGGTTGTTAATTGACAACTTTTATTTCTTAACTACATTACATAAAACATTAGTGTTTAAAAGTAAAAGATTCTCACTAAAAGATTTGTATTTAAAGTGTCAACTGTTTATATTTAGAAATTTTAGTTGTAAAAGCAATCTGATTGATATGAAGCGATGTTAAAAATCAGATACAAATAAGTTTTTGAGGTTTGTCTATGTGAACTTTTATTTCTTTAGTACATTACAAAAAGCTTTTAAGTTTTAAACAGCAATAGATTTACAATAAAAATCTTGTATACAAAGTTTTAACAATTTATATTTAAAATTCTTTGTTGTGAAAGAAATCTAAAACTTATGTAGCTTCGTTGAAAATCAGATAAAAATGAGTTTTTGAGGTTGGTCATTAACAACTTTTATTTCTTAAATACATAACATAAAGCTTTCAAATTTTAAACAGCGAAAGATACACACTAACAAATCTTGTATACAAAGTTTTGTCTGATTATATTTAGAACTTTTAGTTTTTAAAGATATCTAAAACTTATGTAGCGATGTTAAAAATTAGATACAAATGAGTTTTTGAGGTTGTTAATCAACAACTTTTATTTCTTAAGTACATTACATAAAGCTTTTAAATTTTAAACAGAAATAGATTATCACTAAAAACTCTTGTAAAAAAAGTTTTAACTGTTTATATTTAGAACTTTTAGTTGTGAAGGATTTCTAAAACTTATGTAGCGATGTTAAAAATCAGATACGAATGAGTTTTTAAGGTTGGTAATTAACAACTTTTCTTTCTTAAGTACATTACATAAAGCTTTCAAATTTTAAAAAGCAAATTATTCTCACTAAATAATCTTGTATACAAAGTTTTAACTGTTTATATTTAGAACTTTTAGTTGTGAGAAAATCTAAAACTTATGTAGCGATGTTAAAAATCAGATACAAATGAGTTTTTAAGGTTGGTAATTAACAACTTTTATTTCTTAAGTACATTACATAAAGCATTCAAGTTTTAAAAAGCAAAAGATTCTCACTAAATAATCTTGTATACAAAGTTTTTACTGATTATATTTAGAAATTTTAGTTTTGAAAGAAATCTTAAACTTATGTAGCGATGTTAAAAATCAGATACAAATGAGTTTTTGAGGTTGTTAATTAACAACATTTATTTCTTAAATACATTACATAAAGGTTTCAAATTTTGAACAGCAATAGATTCTCACTAAAAAATTTTTTATACAAAGTGTTAACTTTTTATATTTAAAACCTCTAGTTGTGAAAGAAATCTGAAAGTTATATAGCGATGTTAAAAATTAGATAAAAATGAGTCATTGAGGTTGGTCTTTAATAAATTCTATTTCTTAAGTACATTACAAAAAGCTTTTAAAGTTTAAACAACAAAAAATTCTCAGCAAAAAATTTTGTATACAAAGTTTTAACTGTTTTTTTTTAGAATTTTTGGTTGCTAAAGAAATCTAAAACTTATGTAGCGATGTTAAAAATCTGATACAAATGAGTTTTTGAGGTTGTTAATTGACAACTTTTATTTCTTAACAACATTACATAAAACATTAGTGTTTAAAAGTAAAAGATTCTCACTAAAAAATTTTGTATACACAGTGTCAACTGTTTATATTTAGAAATTTTAGTTGTGAAAGCAATCTGATTGATATGAAGCGATGTTAAAAATCAGATAGAAATGAGTTTTTGAGGTTTGTTTTTAACAACTTTTATTTTTTAGCTACATTACATAAAGGTTTAAAATTTTAAAAAGCAAAAGATTATCACTTAAAAACCTTGTATACAAAGTGTTAACTGTTTTTATTTAGAATTTTAGTTGTGAAAGATATCTGAAAGTTATGTAGCGATGTTAAAATTAGATAAAAATGAGTTATTGAGGTTGGTCTTTAATGACTTCTGTTTCTTATGTACATTACATAAAGCGTTCAAATTTTAAACAGCAAAAGAATCACACTAAAAAATCGTTTATACAAAGTTTTAACTGGTTATAATAAGAAATTTTAGTTTTGAAAGAAATCTAAAACTTATGTAACGATGTTAAAAATCAGATACAAATGAGTTTTTGAGGTTGTTAATTAACAAATTTTATTTCTTAAGTACATTACATAAAGCTTTCAAATTTTAAAAAGCAATAGATTAACACTAAAAAATCTTGTATACAAAGTTTTTGCTGATTATATTTAGAAATTTTAGTTTTGAAAGAAATCTTAAACTTATGTAGCGATGTTAAAAATCAGATACAAATGAGTATTTGAGGTTGTTAATTAACAACATTTATTTCTTAAGTACATTACATAAAGGTTTCAAATTTTGAACAGCAATAGATTCTCACTAAAAAATTTTCTATACAAAGTGTTAACTTTTTATATGTAAAACTTCTAGTTGTGAAAGAAATCTGAAAGTTATATAGCGATGTTAAAAATTAGATAAAAATGAGTCATTGAGGTTGGTCTTTAATAACTTCTATTTCTTAAGTACATTACAAAAAGCTTTTAAAGTTTAAACAACAAAAAATTCTCAGCAAAAAATTTTGTATACAAAGTTTTAACTGTTTTTTTTTAGAATTTTTAGTTGCTAAAGAAATCTAAAACTTATGTAGTAATGTTAAAAATCTGATACAAATGAGTTTTTGAGGTTGTTAATTGACAACTTTTATTTCTTAACTACATTACATAAAACATTAGTGTTTAAAAGTAAAAGATTCTCACTAAAAGATTTGTATTTAAAGTGTCAACTGTTTATATTTAGAAATTTTAGTTGTAAAAGCAATCTGATTGATATGAAGCGATGTTAAAAATCAGATACAAATAAGTTTTTGACGTTTGTCTATGTGAACTTTTATTTCTTTAGTACATTACAAAAAGCTTTTAAGTTTTAAACAGCAATAGATTTACAATAAAAATCTTGTATACAAAGTTTTAACAATTTATATTTAAAATTCTTTGTTGTGAAAGAAATCTAAAACTTATGTAGCTTCGTTGAAAATCAGATAAAAATGAGTTTTTGAGGTTGGTCATTAACAACTTTTATTTCTTAAATACATAACATAAAGCTTTCAAATTTTAAACAGCGAAAGATACACACTAACAAATCTTGTATACAAAGTTTTGTCTGATTATATTTAGAACTTTTAGTTTTTAAAGATATCTAAAACTTATGTAGCGATGTTAAAAATTAGATACAAATGAGTTTTTGAGGTTGTTAATCAACAACTTTTATTTCTTAAGTACATTACATAAAGCTTTTAAATTTTAAACAGAAATAGATTATCACTAAAAACTCTTGTAAAAAAAGTTTTAACTGTTTATATTTAGAACTTTTAGTTGTGAAGGATTTCTAAAACTTATGTAGCGATGTTAAAAATCAGATACGAATGAGTTTTTAAGGTTGGTAATTAACAACTTTTCTTTCTTAAGTACATTACATAAAGCTTTCAAATTTTAAAAAGCAAATGATTCTCACTAAATAATCTTGTATACAAAGTTTTAACTGTTTATATTTAGAACTTTTAGTTGTGAGAAAATCTAAAACTTATGTAGCGATGTTAAAAATCAGATACAAATGAGTTTTTAAGGTTGGTAATTAACAACTTTTATTTCTTAAGTACATTACATAAAGCATTCAAGTTTTAAAAAGCAAAAGATTCTCACTAAATAATCTTGTATACAAAGTTTTTACTGATTATATTTAGAAATTTTAGTTTTGAAAGAAATCTTAAACTTATGTAGCGATGTTAAAAATCAGATACAAATGAGTTTTTGAGGTTGTTAATTAACAACATTTATTTCTTAAATACATTACATAAAGGTTTCAAATTTTGAACAGCAATAGATTCTCACTAAAAAATTTTTTATACAAAGTGTTAACTTTTTATATTTAAAACCTCTAGTTGTGAAAGAAATCTGAAAGTTATATAGCGATGTTAAAAATTAGATAAAAATGAGTCATTGAGGTTGGTCTTTAATAAATTCTATTTCTTAAGTACATTACAAAAAGCTTTTAAAGTTTAAACAACAAAAAATTCTCAGCAAAAAATTTTGTATACAAAGTTTTAACTGTTTTTTTTTAGAATTTTTGGTTGCTAAAGAAATCTAAAACTTATGTAGCGATGTTAAAAATCTGATACAAATGAGTTTTTGAGGTTGTTAATTGACAACTTTTATTTCTTAACAACATTACATAAAACATTAGTGTTTAAAAGTAAAAGATTCTCACTAAAAAATTTTGTATACACAGTGTCAACTGTTTATATTTAGAAATTTTAGTTGTGAAAGCAATCTGATTGATATGAAGCGATGTTAAAAATCAGATACAAATGAGTTTTTGAGGTTTGTTTTTAACAACTTTTATTTTTTAGCTACATTACATAAAGGTTTAAAATTTTAAAAAGCAAAAGATTATCACTTAAAAACCTTGTATACAAAGTGTTAACTGTTTTTATTTAGAATTTTAGTTGTGATAGATATCTGAAAGTTATGTAGCGATGTTAAAATTAGATAAAAATGAGTTATTGAGGTTGGTCTTTAATGACTTCTGTTTCTTATGTACATTACATAAAGCGTTCAAATTTTAAACAGCAAAAGAATCACACTAAAAAATCGTTTATACAAAGTTTTAACTGGTTATAATAAGAAATTTTAGTTTTGAAAGAAATCTAAAACTTATGTAACGATGTTAAAAATCAGATACAAATGAGTTTTTGAGGTTGTTAATTAACAAATTTTATTTCTTAAGTACATTACATAAAGCTTTCAAATTTTAAAAAGCAATAGATTAACACTAAAAAATCTTGTATACAAAGTTTTTACTGATTATATTTAGAAATTTTAGTTTTGAAAGAAATCTTAAACTTATGTAGCGATGTTAAAAATCAGATACAAATGAGTATTTGAGGTTGTTAATTAACAACATTTATTTCTTAAGTACATTACATAAAGGTTTCAAATTTTGAACAGCAATAGATTCTCACTAAAAAATTTTCTATACAAAGTGTTAACTTTTTATATGTAAAACTTCTAGTTGTGAAAGAAATCTGAAAGTTATATAGCGATGTTAAAAATTAGATAAAAATGAGTCATTGAGGTTGGTCTTTAATAACTTCTATTTCTTAAGTACATTACAAAAAGCTTTTAAAGTTTAAACAACAAAAAATTCTCAGCAAAAAATTTTGTATACAAAGTTTTAACTGTTTTTTTTTAGAATTTTTAGTTGCTAAAGAAATCTAAAACTTATGTAGTAATGTTAAAAATCTGATACAAATGAGTTTTTGAGGTTGTTAATTGACAACTTTTATTTCTTGACTACATTACATAAAACATTAGTGTTTAATAGTAAAAGATTCTCACTAAAAAGTTTTGTATACACAGTGTCAACTGTTTATATTTAGAAATTTTAGTTGTGAAAGCAATCTGATTGATATGAAGCGATGTTAAAAATCAGATACAAATGAGTTTTTGAGGTTTGTCTTTAACAACTTTTATTTCTTTAGTACATTACATAAAGCTTTTAAGTTTTGAACAGCAATAGATTTACACTAAAAAATCTTGTATACAAAGTTTTAACAATTTATATTTAAACTTCTTTGTTGTGAAAGAAATCTAAAACTTATGTAGCAATGTTGAAAATCAGATAAAAATGAGTTTTTGAGGTTGGTCATTAACAACTTTTATTTCTTAAGTACATAACATAAAGCTTTCAAATTTTAATCAGCGAAAGATTCACACTAAAAAATCTTGTATACAAAGTTTTATCTGATTATATTTAGAACTTTTAGTTGTGAAGGATATCTAAAACTTATGTAGCGATGTTAAAAATCAGATACAAATGAGTTTTTGAGGTTGTTAATGAACAACTTTTATTTGTTAAGTACATTACATAAAGCTTTTAAATTTTAAACAGAAATAGATTCTCACTAAAAACTCTTGTAAACAAAGTTTTAACTGTTTATATTTAGAACTTTGAGTTGTGAAAAAATCTAAAACTTATGTAGCGATGTTAAAAATCAGAAACAAATGAGTTTTTAAGGTTGGTAATTAACAACTTTTATTTCTTAAGTACATTACATAAAGCTTTCAAATTTTAAAAAGCAATAGATTAACACTAAAAAATCTTGTATACAAAGTTTTAACTGATTATATTCAGAAATTTTAGTTTTGAAAGAAATCTAAAACTTATGTAGCGATGTTCAAAATCTCATACAAATGAGTTTTTGAGATTGTTAATTAACAAATTTTATTTCTTAAGTGCATTACATAAAGCTTTCAAATTTTAAAAAAGCAAAAGATTCTCACTAAATAATCTTGTATACAAAGTTTTTACTGATTATATTTAGAAATTTTAGTTTTGAAAGAAATCTTAAACTTATGTAGCGATGTTAAAAATCAGATACAAATGAGTTTTTGAGGTTGTTAATTAACAACATTTATTTCTTAAGTACATTACATAAAGGTTTCAAATTTTGAACAGCAATAGATTCTCACTAAAAAATCTTCTATACAAAGTGTTAACTTTTTATATTTAAAACTTCTAGTTGTGAAAGAAATCTGAAAGTTATATAGCGATGTTAAAAATTAGATAAAAATGAGTCATTGAGTTTAGTCTTTAATAACTTCTATTTCTTAAGTACATTACAAAAAGCTTTTAAAGTTTAAACAACAAAAAATTCTCAGCAAAAATTTTGTATACAAAGTTTTAACTGTTTTTTTTTAGAATTTTTGGTTGCTAAAGAAATCTAAAACTTATGTAGCAATGTTAAAAATCTGATACAAATGAGTTTTTGAGGTTGTTAATTGACAACTTTTATTTCTTAACTACATTACATAAAACATTAGTGTTTAAAAGTAAAAGATACTCACTAAAAAATTTTGTATACAAAGTGTCAAAAGTTTATATTTAGAAATTTTAGTTGTGAAAGCAATCTGATTGATATGAAGCGATGTTAAAAATCAGATACAAATGAGTTTTTTAGGTTTGTCTTTAACAACTTTTATTTCTTTAGTACATTACATAAAGCTTTTAAGTTTTAAAAAGCAATAGATTTACACTAAAAAATCTTATATACAAAGTTTTAACAATTTATATTTAAAATTCTTTGTTGTGAAAGAAATCTAAAACTTATGTAGCAACGTTGAAAATCAGGATAAAAATGAGTATTTGAGGTTGGTCATTAACAACTTTTATTTCTTAAGTACATAACATAAAGCTTTCAAATTTTAAACAGCGAAAGATTCACACTAAAAAATCTTGTATACAAAGTTTTATCTGATTATATTTAGAACTTTTAGTTGTGAAAGATATCTAAAACTAATGTAGCGATGTTAAAAATCAGATACAAATGAGTTTTTGAGGTTGTTAATCAACAACTTTTATATCTTAAGTACATTTTATAAAGCTTTTAAATTTTAAACAGAAAAAGATTCTCACTAAAAACTCTTGTAAACAAAGTTTTAACTGTTTATATTTAGAACTTTTAGTTGTGAAAAAATCTAAAACTTATGTAGCGATATTAAAAATCAGATACAAATGAGTTTTTGAGGTTGTTTATTAACAACTTTTATTTCTTAATTACATTACGTAAAGCTTTAAAATTTTAAAAAGTAAAAGATTCTCACTAAAAAATCTTGTATACAAAGTTTTAACTGTTTTTTATTTAGAAATGTTAGTTGTGAAAGAAACCTAAAACTTATTTAACGATGTTAAAAATCAGATACAAATAAGTTTTTTAGGTTCTTAATTAACAAATTTTATTTCTTAAGTACATTACATAAAGCTTTCAAATTTCAAAAAGCAAAAGATTCTCACTAAATAATCTTGTTTACAAAGTTCTTACTGTTTTTATGTAATAATTTTAGTTGTGAAAGAAATGTGAAAGTTATGTAGCGATGTTAAAAATTAGATAAAAATGAGTTATTGAGGTTGGTCTTTAATAACTTCTACTTCTTAAGTATATTACATAAAGCTTTTAAAGTTTAAACAGCAAAAAATTCTCATTAAAAAACTTTGTATACAGAGTTTTTACTGTTTTTGTTTAGAAATTTTAGTTGTGAAAGAAATCTGTAAGTTATGTAGCGATGTCAAAAATTTGATAAAACAGAGTTATTGAGGTTGTTTTTTAATAACTTCTATCGCTTAAGTACATTACATAAAGCTTTTATAGTTTAAACAGCAATTGATTCTCATTAAACAATTTTGTATACAAAGTTTTAACAGTTTATATTTAGAATTTTTGGTTGTGAAAGAAATCTAAATTTTATGTAGCTTTGTTAAAAATTAGATACAAATGTGTTTTTGAGGTTGTTAATTAACAACTTTTATTTCTTAAGTACATTACATAAAGGTTTCAAATTTTGAACAGCAATAGATTCTCACTAAAAAATCTTCTATACAAAGTGTTAACTTTTTATATTTAAAACTTCTAGTTGTGAAAGAAATCTGAAAGTTATATAGCGATGTTAAAAATCAGATACAAATGAGTTTTTGAGGTTTGTTTTTAACAACTTTTATTTCTTTAATATATTACAGAAAACTTTGAAGTTTTAAACAGCAGTAGATATACACTAAAAAATCTTGTATACAAAGTTTTAACAGTTTATATTTAAAATTCTTTGTTTTGAAAGAAATCTAAAACTTATGTAGCAACGTTAAAAATCAGATAAATCTGAGTTTTCGAGGTTGGTAATTAACAACTTTTATTTCTTAAGTACATTACATAAAGCTTTCAAATTTTAAAAAGCAAAAGATTTACACTAAAAAATCTTGTTTACAAAGTTTTATCTGATTATATTAAGAACTTTTAGTTATGAAAGATATCTAAAACTTATGTAGCCATGTTAAAAATTAGATACAAATGAGTTTTTGAGGTTTTTAATTAACAACTTTTATTTTTTAGCTACATTACATAAAGGTTTAAATTTTTAAAAAGCAAAAGATTATCACTAAAAAACCTTGTATACAAAGTGTTAACTGTTTTTATTTAGAACTTTTAGTTGTGAAAGATATCTGAAAGTTATATAGCGATGTTAAAATTAGATAAAAATGAGTTATTGAGGTTGGTCTTTAAAGACTTCCGTTTTCTTATGTACATTACATAAAGCGTTCAAATTTTAAACAGCAAAAGAATCACACTAAAAAATCGTGTATACAAAGTTTTAACTTATTATAATTAGAAATTTTAGTTTTGAAAGAAATCTAAAACTTATGTAATTAAACATTATTTGACATTAGAATAATTTCTTTAAAACTATATAAATGAGACTCAATTTTTAGAACAAGATATATTTCATGCTTCTTTCATCAGTTGAATACTAAGCAATAAAAATAAAGTTTGAAATTTAACTTATATAGTGGAAATGCAATCAACGTAATTAATAATAATAAAGCAAAGAGTAATTAACAATACATAAGTACTTATAATTACAATGCAACTAAAAAAAACAATAATAATAAAACAGAGCAAAGCAAAATCTTATAAAACAATTTAAGAAAACAACGAAACAGTATAATCAAAATCTTTATGTTTACATAACTTAGGTTTTCTTAATAAAATACAAATAGCCTCAAGTTTAATTAAATCCGAAATGTGAAAACATTTTTTAACAATTTTAAATTTTTTTAAATTATAATTACTAGCACAATCAAGGTTATTTACTAAGTGTTCAGAAATAGCAGATCTTTTTGAAGCATTTATTACTCTAATAGATTTAATTTTCTCATTACTCTTACAAAATTCGTCAATACTTTTTGGAATATGTTCTTTTATTCTTTTGCCAAATTGTCTTGAGGTCATCCCGACATAACTGGCTTCACAGAACTCTGCTCAACATAAGTTAGCAAAATTTCTAAATGACCAACTTTATCCGGTATTGGAACATTTCTCTTCTTATATGCTAAAAGACTCATTTTCTTTTGCTGATCAAATAAAAAAAGATTAATTCAAATAACACTTTTATGGCATCCTTTGATGTCAAGAGCTTATTCACAAATGTACCGCTAGATGAAGTATTGGATATTTGTGTTGACACTTTGTATAGACTTGAGACACCCAGAATAAGCAAAAACAATTTTCGTGAACTTTTAAAGTTATCCACTAGTGGTGTACAATTTACATTTAATTCACAAATGTATTCCCAACATGATGGAATAGCCATGGGCTCCCCGTTAGGGCCAACTTTGGCAAACATATTTATGGGCTTTATAGAAAGAAAGGTGGTCTCTAAATACAAAGTAACTTATTATAGATATGTCGACGATTGTTTTTTACTTGGAAAAGACGAGAAAGACATAGATGAATTTTTTAATGTGTTGAACAAAACACATTCTTCAATAAAATTTACTTCAGAAAAGGAAAACAATGATGAACTAGCTTTTCTTGATATTTTAGTAAAACGAAACAAGAATCAATTTTTGACAACCGTTTTTAGAAAGAAAACTTTTAGTGGTAACTACTTAAGCTTCCATTCATTCTGTAGCATGAAGAGAAAAACAAATTTAATAAGAACACTTTGCCATCGAGCACATAAGATCTGTTCAAGAGAATTAATTGATGATGAAATAAAACAGATAAAATTGATATTAAATAAAAATGGTTATCCACAAGAACTCGTTAATAAAACTATAAATTTACATCTTAATAGTTTGAACAAAATAAAGCCAGTAGGGCCTGAGAAATGCTTAGTTCCTTTAGTATTGCCTTATGTCAATAAGAACTTAGGAGTGTTGGAAAGAGAGATTTGTAAATTAGTAAGTAGGACGTATCATTCGGCTAAGCCAATTGTTATTTTTATATCGAAACCAATGTTCAGACCTGGAGGAAAAGACCCGATAGCAGAATTTAAACAAAGTTTGGTAGTTTACCAGTTTAACTGCTTCTGTGAAGCCAGTTATGTCGGGATGACCTCAAGACAATTTGGCAAAAGAATAAAAGAACATATTCCAAAAAGTATTGACGAATTTTGTAAGAGTAATGAGAAAATTAAATCTATTAGAGTAATAAATGCTTCAAAAAGATCTGCTATTTCTGAACACTTAGTAAATAACCTTGATTGTGCTAGTAATTATAATTTAAAAAGATTTAAAATTGTTAAAAAATGTTTTCACATTTCGGATTTAATTAAACTTGAGGCTATTTGTATTTTATTAAGAAAACCTAAGTTATGTAAACATAAAGATTTTGATTATACTGTTTCGTTGTTTTCTTAAATTGTTTTATAAGATTTTGCTTTGCTCTGTTTTATTATTATTGTTTTTTTTAGTTGCATTGTAATTATAAGTACTTATGTATTGTTAATTACTCTTTGCTTTATTATTATTAATTACGTTGATTGCATTTCCACTATATAAGTTAAATTTCAAACTTTATTTTTATTGCTTAGTATTCAACTGATGAAAGAAGCATGAAATATATCTTGTTCTAAAAATTGAGTCTCATTTATATAGTTTGAAAGAAAATAAAACTTATGTAACGATGTTAAAAATCAGATACAAATGAGTTTTTGAGGTTGTTAATTAACAAATTTTATTTCTTAAGTACATTACATAAAGCTTTAGAATTTTTAAAAGCAAAAGATTCACACTAGAAAAACTTGTATACAAAGTTTTAACTGTTTATATTTAAATGTTTAGTTGTGAAAGAAATCTAAAACTAATGTAGCGATTATAAGAATTAGATACAAATAAGTTTTGAGGTTTGTGTAAATTAACTTTTATTTCTTCAGCCCATTACATAATGCTTTAAAAATTAAAACAGCAAAAGATTCTCACTATAAATTTTTGTATACAAAATTTAACTGTTTATATTTAGAATTTTTAGTTGTTAAAAGAAATCTAAAACTTTTGTATCGATGTTAAAAATCTGATACAAATGAGTTTTTGATGTTGGTCTTAAACAACTTCTATTTGTAAGTATATTACATAAAGCTTTTAAAATTTAAAAAGCAAAAGATTCTCACTAAAAAATCTTGCATACAAAGTTTTAACTGTATTTATTTAGATCTTTTGGTTGTGAAAGAAATCTAAAACTTATTTAGCGATGTTAAAAATCAGATACAAATGAGTTTTTGAGGTTGTTAATTAACAACTTTTATTTCTTAAGTACATTACATAAAGCTTTCAAATGTTTAAAAGCGAAAGAATCTCACTAAAAAATCTTGTATACATGGTTTAAACTGATTTTATTTAGAATTTTTAGTTGTGAAAGAAATCTAAAACTTATGTAGCGATGTTAAAAATTAGATAAAATCGAGTTATTAAGGTTGGTCTCTAATAACTTTTATTTCTTAAGTACATTACATAAAGCTTTCAAATTTTAAACAGCAAAAGGATCACACTAAAATATCTTGTATACAAAGTTTTAACTGATTATATTTAGAAATTTTGGTTTTGTAAAAAATCTAAAACTTATGTAGCGATGTTAAAAATCAGATACAAATGAGTTTTTGAGGTTGTTAATTAACAACTTTTATTTCTGAAGTACAATACATGAAGCTTTCAAATTTTAAACAGCAAAAGATTCTCACTAAATAATCTTGTATACAAAGTTTTTACTGTTTTTATATAGAAATTTTAGTTGTGAAAGAAATCTGAAAGTTATGTAGCGATGTTAAAAACTAGATAAAAATGAGTTATTGAGGTTGTTCTTTATTAACTTCTATTTATTTAGTACATGAAATAAAGCTTTTATAGTTTAGACAGCAAAAAATTCTCATCAAAAAATTTTGTATACAAAGTTTTAACTGTTTATATTTAGAATTTTTGGTTGTGAAAGAAATCTATAACTGATGTAGTGATGATAAGAATTAGATACAAATGAGTTTTGAGGTTTGTGTTTATTAACTTTTATTTTTTCAGCACATTACATAATGCTTTCAAAATTTAAACAGCAAAAGATTCTCACTAAAAATTTTTGTATACAAAATTTAGCTGTTTATATTTAGAATTTTCAGTTGTTAAAAGAAATCTGAAACTTTTGTGCTGATGATAAAAATCTGATACAAATGAGTTTTTGAGGTTGGTCATAAACAACTTTTATGTTTTAAGTACATTACACAAAGCTTTCAAATTTTAAAAAGCAAAAGATTCTTACTAAAATATCTTGTATACAAAGTTTTAACTGTTTTTATTTTGAAATTTTAGTTGTGAAAGAAATCTTAAAGTTATGTTGCGATGTTAAAAATAAGATAAAATAAGTTATTGAGGTCGGTCTTTATTAACTTCTATTTATTTAGTACATTACATTAAGCTTTTAAAGTTTAAACAGCAAAAAATTCTCACTAAAAATTTTTGTATACAAAATTTAGCTGTTTATATTTAGAATTTTCAGTTGTTAAAAGAAATCTGAAACTTTTGTGCTGATGATAAAAATCTGTACAAATGAATTTTTGAGGTTGGTCATAAACAACTTTTTTCACTTAAGTACATTACATAAAGCTTTCAAATTTTAAAAAGCAAAAGTATCTCACTAAAAAATCTTGTATACAAAGTTTTGACTGTTTTTATTTAGAAATTTTAGTTGTGAAAGAAATCTTAAAGTTATGTTGCGATGTTAAAAATTAGATAAAATAAGTTATTGAGGTCGGTCTTTATTAACTTCTTTTTATTTAGTACATTACATTAAGCTTTTAAAGTTTAAACAGCAAAAAATTCTCATTAAAAATCTTTAATACGAAGTTTTAACTGTTAATATTTAGAAATTTTAGTTGTGAGAGCAATCTGATAGTTATGTAGCGATGTTAAAAATTAGATGAAAATGAGTAATTGAGGTTGTTCTTTATTAACTTCTATTTCTTAAGTACATGAAATAAAGCTTTTATAGTTTAGACAGCAAAAAATTCTCATCAAAAAATTTTGTATACAAAGTTTTAACTGTTTAAATTTAGAATTTTTGGTTGTGAAAGAAATCTATAACTGATGTAGTGATGATAAGAATTAGATACAAATGAGTTTTGAGGTTTGTGTTTATTAATTTTATTTCTAGAGCACATTACATAATGCTTTCAAAATTTAAACAGCAAAAGATTCTCACTGAAAATTTTTGTATACAAATTTAGCTGTTTATATTTAGTATTTTCAGTTGTTAAAAGAAATCTAAAACTTTTGTGCTGATGATAAAAATCTGATACAAATGAGGTTTTGAGGTTGGTCTTAATCAACTTTTATTTCTAAGTACATTACATTAAGCTTTTTAAATTTAAACAGTAAAAGATTCTCACTAAAAATCTAGTATAAAAATTTTTAACTGTTTATAATTAGAATTTTTAGTAGTGAAATAAATCTAAAACTTACGTAGCGATGTTAAAAATTAGATACAAATCAATTTTTGAGTATAGTCTTTAACACTTTTTTAACTTAAGTACATTTCATTAAAATTTCAAATTTTTAACAGCATAAGGTTCTCACTAAAAAATCTAGTACACAACGTTTTAACTGTTTATATTTAGAACCTTTACTCATAAAAAAATCTAAAACTTTGTTGCAATGTAAAAATTTGATACAAATAAGTTTTTCAGGTTCGTGTTTAACAACTTTTATTTCTTGAGCATATTACATAATAATTTTAAAATTTAAACAGCAATAGATTCTCACTAAAAAATCTTGTTTACAAAGTTTTAACTGTTTATATTTAGAATTCTTAGTTGTGAAAGAAATCTAAAACTTATGTAGCCATGTTAAAAATCAGATTCAAATGAGTTTTAAAGGTTAGTCTTTAACAACTTTTTTTTCTGAAGTACAATACATAATGCTTTCAAATTTTAAACAGCAATAGATTCTCACTAATAAATCTTGTATACAAAGTTTTAACATTTATAATTAGAATTATTAGTTGTGGAAGAAATCTAATACTTATGTAGCGATGTTAAAAATCAGATACAATTGAGTTTTTGAGGTTGTTAATTAACAACTTTTATTTCTTAAGTACATTACATAAGCTTTAAAAATTTAAACGACAAAACATTCTCACTAAAAAATGTAATATACAAAGTTTTAACTGTTTATATTTACAATTTTTAGTTGTGAAAGAAATCTAAAACTATTGTAGAGATATTAAAAATCAGATACAGTTGAGTTTTTGAGGTTGTTAATTAACAAATTTTATTCTTGAGCACATTACAAAATGCTTTCAAAATTTAAACAGCAAAAGGTTCTTCTAAAAATTTTTGTATACAAATTTTAACTGTTTATATTAAGAATTTTTAGTTGTAAAATAAATCTAAAACTTTTGTAGCTATGTTAAAAATCAGATACAAATGAGTTTTTGATGTTGGTCTTTAAAAAATTTTATTTTTTAAGTACATTACATAAAAGTGTCGAGTTTTAAACAGCAAAAGATTATCACTATAAATTCTTGTAAACAAAGTTTTAACTGTTTATAATTAGTATTTTAAGTTGTGAAAAAATCTCAAACTTATGTTGCGATGTTGAAAATCAGATACAAATGAGTTTTTTAGGTTAGTATTAACTAACATTTATAAGTTCAGTATATTACACAAAAGTTTAAAAATTTAAACAGGATAAGATTCTCACAAAAAATTATTGTATACAAAGTTTTAACTGTTTATATTTAGAATTTTTGGTTCTGTAAGAAATCTAAATCTTATGTAGTTATGTTGAATATCAAAAAAAAAAAGAGTTTTTGAGGTTGGTCTTTAATAACTTCTACTTCTTAAGTACATTACATAAAGCTTTTAAAGTTTAAACAACAAAAGATTCTCACTAAAAAATTTTGTATACACAGTTTTAACTGTTTATTTTTAGAATTTTAAGCTGTAAAAGAAATCTAAAACTTCTGAGCGATGTTGAAAATCAGATACAAATGAGTTTTAAAAGTTGGTCTTAAACAACTTCTTTTTTTGGGTACATTACATAAAGCTTTTAAAATTTAAACCGCAAAAAATTCTGATTAAAAAGTTTTGTATACAAAGTTTTAACTGTTTATAATTAGAACTTTTAGTTGTTAAAAGAAATCTAAAACTTTTGTAACGATGTAAAAACATGATACAAATGAGTTTTTGAGGTTGTTAATTAACAACTTTTATTTCTTAAATACATTACATAAAGCTTTCAAAATTTTAACAGCAAAAGATTCTCACTAAAAAATCTAATTAATAAAAGTTTTAACCTTTTTATAATTAGAACTTTTAGTTTTGAAAGAAATCTAAAACTTATGTAGCGATGTTAAAAATCAGATACAAATAAATTTTTGAGTATTTTCTTTAACAACTTTTTTTACTTAAGTACATTACATAAAAATTTCAAAATTAAAAAAGCAATAGATTCTTAGTAAAAAATATGGTATACAAAGTTTTAACTGTTTATATTTAGAACCTTTAGTTATGAAATATATCTAAAACTTTAAAAGCAATGTTAAAAATCAGATACAAATGACTTTTTGAGGTTTGTGTTTAACAACTTTTATTTATTGAGCACATTACGAAATGCTTTCAAAATTTAAACGAAAATAGATTCTCACTAAAAAATCTTGTACACAAAGTTTTAACTGTTTATTTTTAGAATTTTTGGTTGTGAAAGAAATCTAAAACTTATGTGGCGGTGTTAAAAATCAAATAAAAATGAATTATTGAGGTTGGTCTTTAATAACTTCTATTTCTTAAGTACATTACATGAAGTTTTCAAAATTTAAACAGCAAAAGATTCTCACTAAAAAATTTTGTATACAAAGTATTAACTGAATATATTTAGAATTTTAAGCTGTAAAAGAAATCTAAAACTTATGTAGCGATGTTAAAAACAGAAACAAATGAGTTTTAAAATTTGGTCGTAAACAACTTCTTTTTTTGGGTACATTACATAAAGCTTTCAAAATTTAAACAGCAAAAGATTTTTACTAAAAAATCTTTGAAACAAAGTTTTAACTGATTATATTTAGAACTTTTAGTTGTAAAAGAAATCTAAAACTTATGTAGCTATGTTAAAAATCAGATACAAATGAGTTTATGAGTATTGTCTTTAACAACTTTTTTTACTTAAATACAATACATAAAAATTAAAAAATTAAAAAAGCAATAGATTCTCAGTAAAAAATCTGGTATACAAAGTTTTAACTGTTTATATTTAGAACCTTTACTTATGAAAGATATCTAAAACTTATCTAACGATGTTAAAAATCTGACTCAAATGAGTTTTAAATGTTGGTCTTTAACAACTTTTATTTCTGAAGTACAATACATGAAGCTTTCAAATTTTAAACAGCAAAAAATTCTCACTAAAAAATGTTGTATACATAGTTTTCACTGTTTATATTTATAAATTTTAGTTGTGAAAGAAATCTAAAACTTATGTTGCGATGTTAAAAATCAGATACAAAGAAGTTTTAAAGGTTTGTTTTTAACAACTTTTATTTCTTTAGAACATTACATAAAGCTTTTAATTTTTAAACAACAATAGATTCACACTAAAAAATCTTGTATACAAAGATTTAACTGTTTATATTTAGAATTCTTAGTTGTGAAAGAAATCTAAAACTTATGTACCTATGTTAAAAATCAGATACAAATGAGTTTTTGAGGTTGTTAATCAACAACTTTCATTTCTTAGGTACATTACATAAAGCTTTTAAATTTTAAACAGCAATAGATTTTCACTAAGATTACTTGTAAACATAGTGTTAACTATTTCTATTTGGAATTTTTAGTTGTGAAATAAATCTTAAACTTATGTAGCGATGTTAAAAATTAGATAAAAATGAGTTAATGAGGTTGTTCTTTAATAACTTCTATTTCTTAAGTACATTACATAAAGCTTTTAAAGTTTAAACAGCCAGAGATCGTCATTAAAAAATTTTTTATACTAAGTTTTAACTGTTTATATTTAGAATTTTGGGTTGTGAAAAATTCTAAAACTAATATAGCTGTGTTAAAAATCAGGAACAAATGAGTTTTTAAGGTTGTTAATCAACAGTTTTTATTTCTTAAGTACATCACATAAAGCTTTCAAATTATAAAAGCAAAAGATTGTCACTAAAAAATCTTGTATACAAAGTTTTAACTGTTTTAATTCAGAAATTTTAGTTGTGAAAGAAATCTGAAAATTATGTAGCGATGTTAAAAATCAGATAAAAATGAGTTATTAAGGTTGTTCTTTAATAACTTCTATTTCTTAAGTACATTACATAAAGCTTTTAAAGTTTTTTAACAGCAAAAGATCCTCACTTAAAAATTTTTATACAAAGAATTAACTGTTTATTTTTAGAACTTTTAGTTGTGAAAGAAATCTAAAACTTATGTAGAGATGTTAAAAATCAAAAACAAATGAGTTTTAAAGGTTTGTCTTAAACAACTTTTTTTTCTTTAGTACATTACATAAAGCTTTAAAGTTTAAACAGCAAAAGATCCTCACTAAAAAAATTTTTATACTAAGTTTTAACTGTTTATATTTAGAATTTTGGGTTGTGAAAAAATCTAAAACTAATATAGCTATGTTAAAAATCAGATAAAAATGAGTTTTTGAGGTTGTTAATAAACAACTTTAATTTCTTAAGTACATTACATAAAGCTTTCAAATTTTAAAAAGCAAAAGATTCTCATTAAAAAATTTTGTATACAAAGTTTTAACTGTTTTTATTTAGAAATTTTCAGTTGTGAAAGAAACCTGAAAGTTATATAGCGATGTTAAAAATCAGATAAAAATGAGACATAAAGCTTTTAAAGTTTAAACAGCAAAAGATTCTCATTAAAAAACTCTGTATACAAAGTTTTAACTGTTTATATTTAGAATTTTTGGTTGTGAAAGAAATCTAAAACTTATGTAGCCATGTTAGAAATCAGATACAAATAAGTTTTTGATGTTAGTCTTTAACAACTTTGATTTCTTAAGTACATTACATAAAGCTTTCAAAATTAAAATAACAAAAGATTCTCACACAAAAATCTTGTATACAAAGTTTTAACTGTTTTTATTTAGTATTTTTTTTTACTTGTTTTATATATCTTTCAGTTTATCTTCAACTAACTGAATAACCTGTAAATTTGTTTACCAAAATAACCAAAAAATCTTGTATACAAAGGTTTAACTTATTATATTAAGAACTTTTAGTTGTCAAAGAAATCTAAAACTTTTGTAGCGATGTTAAAAATCAGATACAAGTGAGTTTTTGAGGTTGGTATTTGACAACGTTTATATCTTGAGCATATTACATTCAAAGCTTTCAAGTTTTAAACAGCAAAATATTTTCACTAAAAATCTTATCTAAAAAGTTTTATCTGTTTATATCCAGAATTTTTAGTTGTGAAAAAAATCTAAAACTTATGTACCGATCTTAAAAATCAGATACAAATGAGTTTTTGAGGTTGTTAATTAACAATTTTTTTTATTTATGTACATTACATAAAGCCTTCAAATTTTTAAAAGCAAAAGATTTTCACTAAAAAATATTGTATACATAGTTTTAACTGTTTTTATTTAGAATTTTTAATTTTTAAAGAAATCTGAAAGTTATGTAGCGATGTTAAAAATTAGATAAAATCGAGTTATTAAGGTTGGTCTCAAATAACTTTTATTTCTTAAGTACATTACATTAAGCTTTCAAATTTTAAACAGCAAAAGGATCACACTAAAAAATCTTGTATACAAAGTTTTAACTGATTATATTTAGAAATTTTGGTTTTGTGAAAAATCTAAAACTTGTGTAGCGATGTTAAAAATCAGATACAAATAAGTTTTTGAGGTTGTTAATTAACAACTTTTATTTCGTAACTACATTACATAAAGCTTTCAAATTTTAAAAAGCAAAATATTCTCACTAAATAATCTTGTATACAAAGTTTTTACTGTTTTTATAGAGAAATTTTAGTTGTGAAAGAAATCTGAAAGTTATGTAGCGATGTTAAAAATTAGATGAAAATGAGTTATTGAGGTTGTTCTTTATTAACTTCTATTTCTTAAGTACATGAAATAAAGCTTTTATAGTTTAGACAGCAAAAAATTCTCATCAAAAAATTTTGTATACAAAGTTTTAACTGATTATATTTAGAATTTTTGTTTTGAAAGAAATCTAAAACTTATGTAGCCATGTTAAAAATCAGATAGAAATGTGATTTTGAGGTTGTTAATTAACAACTTTTATTTCTTAACTACATTACATAATGCATAAAAAATTTTAAAAGTAAAAGATTCTCACTATAAAATGTATACAAAGTGTCAATTGTTTATATTTAGAAAATTTAGTTGTGAAAGCAATCTGATAGTTATGTAGCGATGTTAAAAATTATATAAACATGAGTTATTGAGGTTGGTCTTTAATAACTTCGATTTCTTAAGTACATTACATAAAGCTTTTAAAGTATAAACAGCAAAAAATTCTCATTAAAAAATTTTATATAAAAAGTTTAAACTGTTTTTGTTTAAAAAATTTTAGTTGTGAAAGAAATCTGAAAGTTATGTAGCGATGTTAAAAATCAGATACAAATAAGTTTTTGAGGTTGTTAATTAACAACTTTTATTTCTTAAGTACATTACATAAAGCTTTTAAATTTTAAAAAGCAATAGATTCTCACTATAAAATCTTGTATAAAAAGTGTCAACTGTTTATATTTAGAAATTTAAGTTGTGAAAGAAATCTAACGCTTTTGTAGCCATGTTAGAAATCAGATACAAACGAGTTTTTGAGGTTGTTAATTAACAATTTTAATTTCTTAAGTACACTACATAAATCTTTCAAATTTTAAAAAGCAAAAGATTCTCACTAAAAAAATTTGTATACAAAGTTTTAATTGTTTTTGTCTAGAAATTTTAGTTGTGAAAGAAATCAGAAAGTTATGTAGCGATGTTAAAAATCAGATAAAAAAAAGGGTTTTTGTGGTTGTTAATTAACAACTTTTGTTTCTTAAGTACATTACATAAAGCTTTCAAATTTTAAACAGCAATAGATTCTCACTAAAAAAATCTGTATACAAAGTGTTAACTGTTTATATTTAGAACTTTTAGTTGTGAAAGAAATCTAAAACTTATGTAGCAATCTTAAAAATCAGATACAAATTAGTTTTCGAGGTTGTTAATTAACAACTTTTATTTCTTAACTACATTATATAAAGCGTTAAAATTTTAAAAAGTAAAAGATTCTCACTAAAAAATTTTGTATAGAAAAGTGTCTACTGTTTGAATTTAGAATTTTTAGTTGTGAAAGAAACCTAAATGTTATATAGCGATGTTAAAAATTAGATAGGAAAGAGTTTTTTAGGTTGTTAATTAATAAATTTTATTTCTCAAGTACATTACATAAAGCTTTTATAGTTTAAACAGCAAATGATTCTCATAAAAAAATTTAGTATACAAAGTTTTAACAGTTTATATTTTAAATTCTTTGTTGAGAAAGAAATCTAAAACTTATGTAGCTATGTTAAAAATCAGATACAAATGTGTTTTTGAGGTTGTTAATTAACAACTTTTATTTCTTATGTACATTTTATTAAGCTTTTTAATTTTAAACAGCAATAGATTCTAACTAAAAAATCTTATATACAAAGTGTTTACTGTTTATTTTTTGAACTATAGTTGTGAAAGAAATCTAAAACTTATGTAGCCATGTTAAAAATCAGATACAAATTAGTTTTTGAGGTTGTTAATTAATAAATTTTATTTCTCAAGTTCATTACATAAAGCTTTCAAATTTTAAACAGCAATAAATTCTCACTAAAAAATCTTGTATACAAAGTGTTAACTGTTTATATTTAGAACTTCTAGTTGTGAAAGAAATCTAAACCTTATGTAGCGATGTTAAAAGTCATATACAAATGAGTTTTTGAGGTTTGTCTTTAACAAGTTTTATTTCTTAAGTACATTACATAAAGGTTTCAAATTTTAAAGACAAAAGATTCTCACTAAAAAATCTTGTATACAAAGTTTTAACTGTTTTTATTAAGAAATTTTAGTTGTGAAAAAAATCTGAAACTTATGTAGCGATATTAAAAATTAGATAAAAATGAGTTATTGAGGTTGGTCTTTAATAACTTCTATTTCTTAAGTACATTACATAAAGCTTTCAAATTTTAAAAAGCAAAAGATTCTCACAGTGTAAACTGTTTATTTTTAGAACTTTTAGTTGTGAAAGAAAGCTAAAACTTATGAAGCAATGTTAAAAATCAGATACAAATGAGTTTTTGAGGTTTGTAATTAACAACCTTTTTTTACTTAAGTACACTACAAAATACTTTCCAATTTTAAAAAGCAAAAGATTCTCACTAAAAAATCTTATATACAAAGTTTTAACTATTTTTTTTTAGAAATTTTAGTTGTGAAAGAAATCTTGAAAGTTATGTTGCGATGTTAAAAATTAGATAAAATAAGTTATTGAGGTCGGTCTTTATTAACTTCTATTTATTTAGTACATTACATAAACTTTTAAAGTTTAAACAGCAAAAAATTCTCATTAAAAAATCTTGTATACAAAGTTTTAACTGTTTATATTTAGAATTTGTGGTTGTGAAAGAAATCTCAAACTTATAAAGCGACGTTAAAAATCAGATACTAATGAGTTTTTGAGGTTGGTAATTAACAACTTTTATTTCTTAAGTACATTACATAAAGCTTTCAAAATTTAAAAAGCAAAAGATTCATACTAAAAAATCTTGTGTACAAAGTTTTATCTGATTATATTTAGAAATTTTAGTTATAAAAGAAATCTAAAAGTTATGTAGCGATGTTAAAAATCAGATACAAATGAATTAATGAGGTTGTTCTTTAACAATTTTTATTTCTTAAGTACATTACATAAAGCTTTTAAATTTTAAACAGCAATAGATTCTCACTAAAAAAATCTGTATACAAAGTGTTAACTGTTTATATTTAGAACTTTTAGTTGTGAAAGAAATCTAAAACTTATATAGCCATCTTAAAAATCAGATACAAATTAGTTTTCGAGGTTGTTAATTAACAACTTTTATTTCTTAACTACATTACATAAAGCTTTAAAATTTTAAAAAGTAAAAGATTCTCACTAAAAAATTTTGTATAGAAAAGTGTCTACTGTTTGAATTTAGAATTTTTAGTTGTGAAAGAAACCTAAATGTTATACAGCGATGTTAAAAATTAGATATGAAAGAGTTTTTGAGGTTGTTAATTAATAAATTTTATTTCTTCAGTACATTACATAAAGCTTTTAAAGTTTGAACAGCAAAAATTCTTTTTAATTAATTTTGTAAACAAAGTTTTAACTGTTTTTGTTTAGAAATTTTAGTTGTGAAAGAAATCTGAAAGTTATGTAGCGATGTTAAAAATTAGATAAAAATGAATTATTAAGGTTGTTCTTTAATAACTTCTATCGCTTAATTACATTACATAAAGCTTTTATAGTTTAAACAGCAAATGATTCTTACAAAAAAATTTTGTATACAAAGTTTTAACAGTTTATATTTAGAATTTTTGGTTGTGAATGAAATCTAAAACTTATGTAGCTATGTTAAAAATCAGATACAAATGTGTTTTTGAGGTTGTTAATTAACACCTTTTATTTCTTAAGTACATTACATAAAGCTTTTTAATTTTAAACAGCAATAGATTCTAACTAAAAAATCTTATATACAAAGTGTTAACTGTTTATTTTTTGAACTATAGTTGTGAAAGAAATCTAAAACTTATGTAGCCATGTTAAAAATCAGATACAAATTAGTTTTTGAGGTTGTTAAATAATAAATTTTATTTCTCAAGTTCATTACATAAAGCTTTTAAATTTTAAACAGCGATAAATTCTCACTAAAAAATCTTGTATACAAAGTGTTAACTGTTTATATTTAGAATTTCTAGTTGTGAAAGAAATCTAAAACTTATGTAGCGATGTTAAAAATCAGATACAAATGAGTTTTTGAGGTTTGTCTTTAACACCTTTTATTTCTTTAGTACATTACATAAAGCTTTTGAGTTTTAAACAGCAATAGATTTACACTAAAAAATCTTGTATACAAAGTTTTAACAGTTTATATTTTAAATTCTTTGTTGTGAAAGAAATCTGAAATTTTATAGCGATGTTAAAAATCAGATACAAATGAGTTTTTGAGGTTGTAAATTAACAACTTTTATTTCTTAAGTACATTACAAAAAGTTTAAATTTTAAACAGCAAATGATTCACACTAAAAAATCTTGTATACAAAGTTTTATCTGATTATATTTAGAACTTTTAGTTGTGAAAGAAATCTAAAACTTATGTAGCCATGTTAAAAATCAGATACAAATGAGTTTTTTAGGTTGTTAATTAACAACTTTTATTTCTTAAGTACATTACATAAAGCTTTTAAATTTTAAACAGCAATAATTTTTCACTAAAAACTCTTGTGAACAAAGTTTTAACTGTTTATAGTTAGAAATTTCAGTTGTGATAGAAATCTTGAAAGTTAAGTCGCGATGTTAAAAATTAGATAAAATAAGTTATTGAGGGCGGTTTTTTTTAACTTTTATTTTTTTAGTACATTACATAAAGCTTTTAAAGTTTAAACAGCAAAAAATTCTCAGTAAAAAAATTTGTATACAAAGTTCTAACTGTTTGTATTTAAAATTTTTGTTGTGAAAGAAATCTAAAACTTATGTAGCCATGTTAAAAATCAGGTACAAATGAGTTTTTGAGGTTATTTATTAACAATTTTTTTTACTTAAGTACATTACATAAAGCTTTCAAATTTTAAAAAGCAAAAGTATCTTATAAAAAATCTTGTATACAAAGTTTTAACTGTTTATATTTGGAATTTTTGGATGTGAAAGAAATGTCAAACTTATAAAGCGACGTTAAAAATCAGATACTAATGAGTTTTTGAGGTTGGTAATTAACAACTTTTATTTCTTAAGTACATAACATAAAGCTTTCAAAATTTAAAAAGCAAAAGATTCATACTAAAAATCTTGTATACAAAGTTTTATCTGATTATATTTAGAAATTTTAGTTATAAAAGAAAATCTAAAACTTATGTAGCGATGTTAAAATTCAGATACAAATGTGTTTTTGAGGTTGTTAATTAACAATTTTTATTTCTTAAGTACATTACATAAAGCTTTCAAATTTTAAACAGCAATAGATTCTCACTAAATAATCTTGTATACAAAGTTTTAACTGTTTTTGTTTAGAAATTTTAGTTGTGAAAGAATTCAGAAAGTTATGTAGCGATGTTAAAAATCAGATAAAAAAAGGGTTTTTGTGGTTGTTAATTAACAACTTTTGTTTCTTAAGTACATTACATAAAGCTTTCAAATTTTAAACAGCAATAGATTCTCACTAAAAAAATCTGTATACAAAGTGTTAACTGTTTATATTTAGAACTTTTAGTTGTGAAAGAAATCTATAACTTATCTAGCAATCTTAAAAATCAGATACAAATTAGTTTTCGAGGTTGTTAATTAACAACTTTTATTTCTTTACTACATTACATAAAGCTTTAAAATTTTAAAAAGTAAAAAATTCTCACTAAAAAATTTTGTATAGAAAGTGTCTACTGTTTGAATTTAGAGTTTTTAGTTGTGAAAGAAACCTAAATGTTATATAGCGATGTTAAAAATTAGATATGAAAGAGTTTTTGAGGTTGTTAATTAATAAATTTTATTTCTTAAGTACATTACATAAAGCTTTTATAGTTTAAACAGCAAATGATACTCATAAAAAAATTTTGTATACAAAGTTTTAACAGTTTATATTTTAAATTCTTTGTTGAGAAAGAAATCTAAAACTTATGTAGCTATGTTAAAAATCAGATACAAATGTGTTTTTGAGGTTGTTAATTAACAACTTTTATTTCTTATGTACATTTTATTAAGCTTTTTAATTTTAAACAGCAATAGATTCTAACTAAAAAATCTTATATACAAAGTGTCAACTGTTTATTTTTTGAACTATAGTTGTGAAAGAAATCTAAAACTTATGTAGCCATGTTAAAAATCAGATACAAATTAGTTTTTGAGGTTGTTAATTAATAAATTTTATTTCTCAAGTTCATTACATAAAGCTTTCAAATTTTAAACAGCAATAAATCTCACTAAAAAATCTTGTATACAAAGTGTTAACTGTTTATATTTAGAACTTCTAGTTGTGAAAGAAATCTAAAACTTATGTAGTGATGTTAAAAGTCAGATACAAATGAGTTTTTGAGGTTTGTCTTTAACAAGTTTTATTTCTTTAGTACATTACATAAAGCTTTTGAGTTTTAAACAGCAATAGATTTACACTAAAAAATCTTGTATACAAAGTTTTAACAGTTTATATTTTAAATTCTTGGTTGTGAAAGAAATCTGAAAGTTTTGTAGCGATGTTAAAAATCAGATAAAAATAAGTTTTTGAGATTGGTTATTAACAACTTTTATTTCTTAAGTACATTACATAAAGCTTTCAAATTTTAAACAGCAATAGATTCTCACTAAAAAATTTTGTATACAAAGTTTTAACTGATTATATATAGAACTTTTAGTTGTGAAAGAAATCTAAAACTTATGTAGCGATGTTAAAAATCAGAACAAATGAGTTTTTGAGGTTGTAATTAACAAGTTTTATTTCTTAAGTACATTACATAAAGCTTTCAAATTTTAAAGACAAAAGATTCTCACTAAAAAATCTTGTATACAAAGTTTTAACTGATTATATTTAAAACTTTTAGTTGTGAGTAATCTGAAAGTTATGTAGCGATATTAAAAATTAGATAAAAATGAGTTATTGAGGTTGGTCTTTAATAACTTCTATTTTTTAAGTACATTACATAAAGCTTTCAAATTTTAAAAAGCAAAAGATTCTCACAGTGTAAACTGTTTATTTTTAGAACTTTTAGTTGTGAAAGAAAGCTAAAACTTATGAAGCAATGTTAAAAATCAGATACAAATGAGTTTTTGAGGTTTGTAGTTAACAACTTTTTTTACTTAAGTACACTACATAAAGCTTTCCAATTTTAAAAAGCAAAAGATTCTCACTAAAAAATCTTATATACAAAGTTTTAACTATTTTTTTTTAGAAATTTTAGTTGTGAAAGAAATCTTGAAAGTTAAGTTGCGATGTTAAAAATTAGATAAAAATAAGTTATTGAAGTTGGTCTCTACTAACTTATATTTCTTAAGTACATTACATAAAGCTTTTAAAGTTTTAACAGCAAAAAATTCTCAGTAAAAAATTTTTTTTACAAAGTTTTAACTGTTTATATTTAGAATTTTTGGTTGTGAAAGAAATCTCAAACTTATGTAGCCATGTTAAAAATCAAATACAAATGAGTTTTTAAGGTTGTTAATTAAAAACTTTTATTTCTTAAGTACATTACATAAATCTTTCAAATTTTAAACAGCAATAGATTCTCACTAAAAAATCTTATATACATGGTTTTAACTGTTTTTATTTAGAAATTTTAGTTGTGAAAAAATATGAAACTTATGTAGCGATATTATAAAACAGATACAAATGAGTTTTAAAGGTTATTAATTAACAGCTTATTATACTTAAGTACATTACATAAAGCTTTCAAATTTTAAAAGGCAAAAAATTCTCACTTAAAAATCTTGTATACAAAGTTATAATTGTTTTTATTTTGAAATTTTAGTTGTGAAAGAAATCTGAAAGTTATGTAGCGATGTTAAAAATTAGATAAAATAAGTTATTGAGGTCGGTCTTTATTAACTTCTATTTATTTAGTACATTACATAAAGCTTTTAAAGTTTAAACAGCAAAAAATTCTCAGTAAAAAAAATTTGTATACAAAGTTCTAACTGTTTGTATTTAAAATTTTTGGTGTGAAAGAAATCTAAAACTTATGTAGCCATGTTAAAAATCAGGTACAAATGAGTTTTTGAGGTTGTTTATTAACAACGTTTTTTACTTAAGTACATTACAAAAAGCTTTCAAATTTTAAAAAGCAAAAGTATCTCACTAAAAAATTTTGTATACAAAGTTTTGACTGTTTTTATTAGAAATTTTAGTTGTGAAAGAAATCTTAAAGTTATGTTGCGATGTTAAAAATTAGATAAAATAAGTTATTGAGGTCGGTCTTTATTAACTTCTATTTATTTAGTACATTACATAAAACTTTTAAAGTTTAAACAGCAAAAAATTCTCATTAAAAAAATTTTGTATACAAAGTTTTAACTGTTTATATTTAGAATTTGTGGTTGTGAAAGAAATCTCAAACTTATAAAGCGACGTTAAAAATCAGATACAAATTAGTTTTTGAGGTTATTAATTAACAACTTTTATTTCTTAACTACATTACATAAAGCTTTCAAATTATAAATTGCAAAAGATTCTCACTAAAAAATCTTGTATACAAAGTTTTAACTGTTTTTATTTAGAAATTTTAGTTGTGAAAGAAACCAAAATGTTGTATAGTGATGTTAAAAATTAGATAAGAAAGAGTTTTTGAGGTTGTTAATTAATAAATTTTATTTCTTCAGTACATTACATAAAGCTTTTAAAGTTTGAACAGCAAAAATTCTCTTTAATTAATTTTGTAAACAAAGTTTTAACTGTTTTTGTTTAGAAATTTTAGTTGTGAAAGAAATCTGAAAGTTATGTAGCGATGTTAAAAATTAGATAAAAATGAATTATTGAGGTTGTTCTTTAATAACTTCTATCGCTTAATTACATTACATAAAGCTTTTATAGTTTAAACAGCAAATGATTCTCACAAAAAAATTTTGTATACAAAGTTTTAACAGTTTATATTTAGAATTTTTGGTTGTGAATGAAATCTAAAACTTATGTAGCTATGTTAAAAATCAGATACAAATGTGTTTTTGAGGTTGTTAATTAACAACTTTTATTTCTTAAGTACATTACATAAAGCTTTTTAATTTTAAACAGCAATAGATTCTAACTAAAAAATCTTATATACAAAGTGTTAACTGTTTATATTTAGAACTTCTAGTTGTGAAAGAAATCTAAAACTTATGTAGCGATGTTAAAAATCAGATACAAATGAGTTTTTGAGGTTTGTCTTTAACACCTTTTATTTCTTTAGTACATTACATAAAGCTTTTGAGTTTTAAACAGCAATAGATTTACACTACAAAATCTTGTATACAAAGTTTTAACAGTTTATATTTTAAATTCTTTGTTGTGAAAGAAATCTGAAATTTTATAGCGATGTTAAAAATCAGATACAAATGAGTTTTTTAGGTTGTAAATTTACAACTTTTATTTCTTAATTACATTACAAAAAGTTCAAATTTTAAACAGCAAATGATTCACACTAAAAAATCTTGTATACAAAGTTTTATCTGATTATATTTAGAACTTTTAGTTGTGAAAGAAATCTAAAACTTATGTAGCCATGTTAAAAATCAGATACAAATGAGTTTTTTAGGTTGTTAATTAACAACTTTTATTTCTTAAGTACATTACATAAAGCTTTTAAATTTTAAACAGCAATAATTTTTCACTAAAAACTCTTGTAAACAAAGTTTTAACTGTTTATAGTTAGAAATTTCAGTTGTGATAGAAATCTTTAAAGTTAAGTTGCGATGTTAAAAATCAGACACAAATGAGTTTTTGAGGTTCGCAAGTACATTTTTTTATAAGTCAACATTATAAACCATTTCTTATTAAATATGATTTGCGCACTAAAAAAGTTTTCCACTTCTAACTAACATTATAGTTTCTCTTTTCTAAAATTAAGATAAAAAAATTGACTTAAGAGTATTACTTTAGTCGTTGTTTTTTTGACTCACAAGCTAAAATTTATTTATGTAAATTATTATAACAATAAAAAGTATATTTTTTTTATTATTATTATATTGTTTATTGTGCAATGTTGGACTCAGGCATCAAAACCTGAGCCACTTAAACAGGACACACAAAAAGAGAAAAAGAAAATAAACTTATATTCAAAACTTTAAGATAAATTATACATATATATATATACAAACATAATTTAAATGGAAACACAAAGTTAAACACAATATGATAAACAAATGAACTAAATTGAAAATACAGTTCAAAAAATTCAAATTTATATATTACTTAGTACACACAGTAAAGAAGTTTGTCTAAAATCATGGCTTATAAAACAATATTCATAACTACAAAACATATAAGTAAACTAATAGTTTGTAGGGGGGAGGCGTAGGGAAACGAATATTTTTCCTTTTGTTACAGTAGAAAATTAGTTAATTTTACTGGTATTTATCGTATCTAAGTCAAATCTTTTTAGCTTTAAACGAAATTGTTCTACCCTCTCACAAGATACTATATCCTGAGGTAGTCTGTTCCACATAGCTTTTGCTCTGTGAAAAAATGCGCCTTGCCACTGACTGTTTTGAAAATCATGTTTACATTTTATTTTCAAATTATTTCCTCTTAGTTGATATTTATTTTGGGAAAAATTAAAAAACTGGTTAAAAAAACTTTTATATTTGCCATTGATAATTTTGTAAAGAATTAATAAATCAAATTCCCATCTTCTATATTCCAGTGATTTCAATCCAAATCTAATCATTCTATCATTATATGACGTGTAAGATATGTTGCCGATTACAAATATGACGGGTAAAACTCCTTTGCACAGATTCAATTTTGTTAATATCCTTTTTTAAATAGGGTGACCAAATTTGGGTACTAAACTCAAGTTTGGGGCGAACGTATGTTTTAAATAGTTTTGTCAGAATTGAAGCAGAATTAGTTTTAAAACTTTTCAATATTTGATAACATGTAGTTTTTGCAATCTTATATAAATACTTGATATGTTCATTCCATTTCAAATCTTTGGAAATATAAATTCCTAAATCTTTAAAAACTTTAATTTCTGGTAACTTGATGTTATTGATTAAGAGGTCAGTTGGAGAAGATTCTTTTTTGTTAATGGTTAGAATTTTACATTTGCTAGGATTTTAGTTTAGTTTTCTTGTTTTTAACCATATGTAAATATTATCTAAAGATAGTTGTAATGAAGTATTTGACTGACTGAAGATTTTGGCATCATCTGCAAATAAGCTTAACTCACTTTTAATATCAATGTTTGAACAAATATCATTAATATAAATTAAAAAGAGAAGGGGACCAACTACACCACCTTGTGGTACTCCACTGTAGATTGTTAAAGAGTCAGAAAGCGTATTATTGATGAGTACTCTTTGTGATCTATTATTTAAAAAGTTATCAAACCAATCAATTAAGCTTTCATGTAGCCCATACTGATTTAAAGTTTTTAATAATAATCTTTTGTGTGATACTGAATCAAAGGCTTTTTGAATATCCGTACAAACTACTTTAGTAAATTCATTTTTGAGATAAGGAACTAACCAAGAATGTAAGCATGTTAACAGTTGAATGGTTGATGAGCGGTTTGGAACAAAACCAAACTGTTTGTTAGTTAATAATTTGTTATCAAAGAGGTGATTGAGAATTTTTACAGATACAATATGTTCATAAATTCTTGAAAAGCCACTTGTTAGAGATATTGGTCTGTAATTTAATGCATCGTGTATATTACCTTTCTTGTGCACAGGAATAATAAAAGATGTTTTTCATTGTTTAGGAACATCAGATAGTTCTAGAGAGCAATTAAAAATTAATGAAAGTGGAAATATTATTGATTGGATAACATGCTTGATATAATAGGGTGGAATGTTTTCTGGCGTTCTTATGATTTTATCTTTTAAGTGGTTAATTGAACTTATAATGTCTTCATAGGTTATGAAAAAATTTTGCATCTTACTACAATTCTTTTGGGGTAGCTTAAAAGACTGGTAACTCTCGTCTTTTTTAAAAACTTTTTGAAAATTTATGTTAAAAAGTGTTGCTATTTCAAAATCTGAGGTTACTGTTTTGTTTTTATCATTATCATGTAAGAGATGTATGGAATTATTTAACTTAAGTTTAGATTTCACGTAGCTATAAAACTTTTTTAAATTTGGGTTTTTGCAGAATTTGTTTTCATATTCAAAGTTGTATTTTTTAACAGCTAATTGATATTCTTTAGACTTGTTTTTGTATTTTATCAAAAGTGATTTATTTGTCTTACTTTTTTTGTATAGATTCGCTTTTTCTTTTAATAACTTTTTAATATGAGATGGATATTTTTTACTTTTGTTATTTTTAGAAAAAATTGGAACAAAACGTTTGATTGAGATTTGGATTGATCGTAGAAATGCTGGAGATTTTCTGAATTTTTAAATAAAGAGGTCCAATTAATTTTTGACAGGAAGTCATTGATGCTTTCAAAATCTGCTTTTTTATAGTCATATGAGACTTCTTTAGCAATAGGTACTATCTTATTTTCAATTTTAATTTTTAGTGAAAGCAAGTTATGGTCACAAGTGTTTGTTAATGGAAAATTAGTTGAGTGTGATATAATTCTATCTAGACCAAAATGATTGCAAATTATGAGATCAAGAATGTTACCATTCTTATGGGTTGGATTTTCAATTACTTGGGTTAAAAGATTGTCTGTACAAAAATTAAGAAAACACTCATGGGGTTTATTGAAATCTGTGCTAGGAATCCTCCAATCTATACTTGGCATATTAAAATCACCAAGAACATAAAAAGAACACTCTTTTGGAAAAACCATTTTAATCATTTTGATTACATTTTAAACAGTCAGTGCGCATCTAGCAGACAGTGGAGGAAGGTAGACACAACAAAATCTTAATTTCATCTTTTTAAAAATTACATCTACACATAGGTATTCAAAATTGATGTTGCTAGTAGAGATAGAATCGTTTTTAACTTTAATAACTTTAAGCGAATTTTTGAAAAGGATAGCAATACCTCCACCCCTACTAGACCTATCACTTCGGTAAATGTTATAGTTAAAAGGACACACTGTGGCATCGTTGACCTTATTAGTCAACCATGTTTCAGTCAAAAAAAATAAATCAATGTTATTCAAATTTATATAGTTCTCTAAAATAAAAAATTTATTTAAAACAGATCTTATATTAGTGTAACAAACTTTTAAATAGTTGTTGTTACAATTTATATAGGAAAACTTGTTAGTGTTAAAATTAATCCTATCACTTATTAAGTTTATACCCGTTGACTCACGATTTCCTCCACTAATCCCAGATGTCCTGGAAGCGGTAAGGAAAGGGCTGTTTTGTCAGTTCAACTATCTTGTTGTTCCTTATAACATTTTTTATGTCCAATTTATTCTCATCAGCGATGGCTTGCTTTATTTTAACTTCTTTTCTCAATTTTCTGAAAGCTTCAATTTCCAAGAGAGTTCTGTCAGGGTTGATGTAGACTTTTGATTCAATTTCACCATTAAACATTTTCAAATCTCTCAGTCTTAACAGTCTGTGTTTGGATGCTAAATTATTTAATATGACTATAATTGGTCTGATTTTGTAAGCTGCAATTTTACCAACTCGATAAAGTGACTTAAATTGTTCTTTTTTCATTTTATTTTCTCCTAATACTTGTTGAATTATTTTTAGATCATTTTTGCAACTTTCTAGTGCATTATGAGTTGGATTTTTACTTTTTGGAATGTTAAATATTATTACATTTAAAGCCTTCTTTTCTTTCAGTTTTTGTTCATTTTCAGCATCTTTTTTTTTCTGCTACTAAATTTAATTTGGTACTAATGTTTGTGATAATTTCTGTTGGTTCACTTTTCTGCACAGCATCAGCATATTTGAAGAATTTAGCTTTAAACTTGTTAAATTTAGAAGAAAAATCAGACTTAAATTCTGAGAAACTTTTTTGTAATTCTGTAATTCTATTTTCTATATTGTCTTTTCTCTTACTGCTGAATTCATCTTTTTGAATCTGATCAATGTTATTTTCAATAATTCTACTTTTTTCATTATAACCTTTCTTCAATTTAAGCATCTCAGCTTGAAAACAACTAAATTCATTGTCCTTCTTGCTTCCAATGGCAATCAGTTTTTCTTTCAGCTGTTTCCCAATTTTGGAGGACTCAACTAATGCTTTAATTTCAGCTTCAACAGACATTTACTTTTTTATATTACAAAACCTTATTCAATATATTTGAATCTTATTCAAATAGAATAACAAAAACTAGAGTTAATTGTTGCAGTTTAATAAATCAACAATCATGACGTATATACGAGGTTTTTAAGTTGGTTTATTAATTAGATCATTTTTTCTAAGTTTTATATCAAAATAAAGAAAATTTTATTCAGTGTTTTAAGTTGTATTAAATTTCATTTCAGTAATTATTTTTAAAGTGCTATTATTTTAACTTTATATAGAGTAATTTACATTCGTAAAAAAACATAATAGAACTTTTAATGGTTTTAGGTTGTACACTTAAAAGGATAAACAAAATAGTCTACAGTTTTAGAAAATATAAAAAATTTTCTTCGCAATATTTTATGTTAGTTTTCTAAATTGAAAAGAAAAGAATTATTTAATTTCTAGAATGTTCTTTTTTACTCTATTACTACAATATTTTTTAAAGTGTAACAATTCTGAAAATATTTTGATTTAACATGTGCTATTGTTTAGCAAATTTTAAGTAGTTTTTACATTAGTTTTATACTAACTTTGTAAAAAACTTTTTAGTATAATTTGTTTGTATTTTTATAATTGTTGTAGATTAAAATGAGTCATTATAGTAGTATTTTTGTGGTATTTTAGTTTTGAAACGAATCTAAACTTTGAAACTTTATTTATTGATTTATTGTGTTGATTGAATTTATTTAACTTTAAGTTAATTCAATGAATCAGATGTTAGTAATAAGCACGAACTATACTGTTTTAAAATAAAAATTTGTTAGTAACAAATTTAAAAATAAGTTTCTTTATGCATGTCTATGAAAAATATATTTCTATTTTTAAAATTTATGCTTATATAATTATATATGTAATTAGCCTTATCATTGTTTTTCTTTTTGGTAAATCACGATTTTCGAGCTGAACTACCGATGAAACACTTTAGTTTTAATTTTAAATTGTGCGATACAAACATAAATTTATTTTTTCATGAAAAAATTCTCAAAATGGCTTACTAAATTAAAAAAAAAAACATTAATTTTTATATAAATTTTCTTAATATTTTTTAAGACTGTTTATCTTCAAGATAAAAGTTTAGTTTTGTTTATAGTCTTTGTTATTTGAAAATTGCTTAGTTATACTAATAGTATAGACATTATTGTACTTGACAATGAATTTTTAATTTTCAATTAAATCGTTAAACTCTTTAAGCTTTTGTATTAAAGACTTATTATTATTTTTCAAATTTTTTTAACAATTTTGTTTTCACGTTTGACAACTACAAACGAAGACTTAAAATGTTAGTAGTAAACCTTAATTATGTATTCTGTTATACAAGAAATAGTTAGTACCCCAATCATTATTATGAGACAGGAACGTAGCTAGCTCAAAAAAGTTACAAATCTGCAAAATGTAAAACATCTGAAATAGCTCGTGATAATGTCCTAGCGGGAACACAGCAATTTAAACTACCTCTAATATTATTTAATTTAATCTGAAAAAATGTAGTTATGTTAATACATCAAATATAGAATGTTGAAGTACTAGTGATAACTGTATATTAGGCAATTTAATTTGCTCCACACCCCCTATGACTCTTTTTGCCTTGCCACTTGTGTAAACCTAAAAAACATTCATTAATCGGCAGGAATTTTTATGGGTAGTTTTAAATATTGGGTACCTTCAATTAAAGCAAATTTGCAAAAAAAAGTACCCATTACTTTGATGACGTCATTAACTTTACTGTGGGTAGTTTTGAAGCTTAAACTTAGTAAACAAAACAAAATTTCTGTCTGACCTATGAAAAATTCACTTTTTTTATTTTTATAATGTATGAAAATAATTATATCTCAAATAAAACAAAAGAATAATACTAAACATTTCCCTATCTTAACAAATTTAAAGAAATAATTTTTGTGTAAGTTACAATTTTAAATTCAAACTAAAGTTAAACAATATAATTTTAAAATATTTTTTTATAGTTTATTGATGAATTTAAGTCATAAAAAAATTTGAACTAATTATACATGAGTTATGTACCTAAATAAAAGCTACTTTTCTATAGTCTGAATGAAGTTTACAAGGTGGTCATTAAACCAAGATGCTTATGGGAATCTTTGAATGTTATATAAAATCCTAGAATGACTTGAAATTTTGTTTACTAATTTGTCTAGAAAAGTAAACAAGACTTGCATTAAAAAAATGTATTAAATTTAGAAAAATTGAAAAAAAATTCAAAAAAAATTTAGGAACCATCTTGGTTACAGAAAGGGTGTAGATCACTTATATTACAAGTTAATGTAACTCTATAAATTTTAATCTAAACTAAAAGTATCTTAACACAAGTTTTTGATATGTAACATTAAAATAGAAGAGTGCAGTAAGTTTTAATTGTCATCTTTTATTATTATTTTTTTATTTTATTAATAGCTATTGTAAGGAAAACTTCCTTAAAATTTGATCAGGGTTGCCAAAACACCTAGAATCCAAGAACTTGACAGTTTAAACAAAAACTGGAAAAACCTTGAAATTGTAAAATAAAAAAATTTGAAAAAATGTGGTATTTAAAACAAAAATCACCAATAAACATGTAATTTTTAAAATACTTCTACATGTAAAAGAATGAATTTTTGACATTTATGATAATTTAAAGTCATCAATAAACTATAAAAGAAAAATTTTAAAAGTCAATAGCTTAATTTGTGTTTAAATTTAAAATTGTAATTTACACAAAAAATATCAAAAAATAAAGGTTAAAAATTTTACGACCTTAATGTTGTTAACATAGTAAAATGTTTAGTATTGTTTTATTTCAGATACAAATACTTTCATACTTAAAAAAATAAACAAAGTGAATTTATCATAGGCCTAGACAGCAATTTTTTTTTGTTTAAAAAGTTTAACCTTAAAAAGATACCCAAAGTAATGTAAATGACATCATCAAACTATTGAATACTTTATTTTTGCAAAATTGCAGCAATTAAAAGTCCTACCCTTCATTAAAAATAAGTATAAAAATCACAATTTAACTTAAAAACACTTATACAGTTTTGAAAATCAAACATTTAACGTAGTCAAAATTAACAAAAAGTTTTGCAAATTTTTGTAACTTAAAATTGTATGATTTTGATTTTTGAAGCTATAGCTTCGATTAGAATCATTTTTGTATTGCAGCTTTTTGACAAAATAAAGCTATAACGCCCTAAATGTTACAATTTGCATGAACTTAATTCGTTTAACTTTTACGACACTAATAATGCTAAAGAGCACATATATTTCATAATTATCTCTCAGGAGTGCATAACTAAGTATTACTAAATACTAAAAGCTAAGAGACAAGAGCCTTTTCATGCTAAAAAGCAAGTTTTTTCGCACATAAGTATACGTTTCTGTAGATTTGCAGAAACTAACCAAGCTACGTCCCTGGTATAAGACATTGTGTTATTATGATAAAGAACAAATGCTTCTGTGACCCAGGCGTTTTAAGTTTTCGTAACAAAAATTTACTAAAAAATAATATCAAAGATACTTTTTTAAATTGAATTTTTGGAAATATTGTTTGAAAAATCAGTAAAACTATTTTTGAATAACTATTTAAAAAAACATTTATAAATAAAGTAATTTAAACTTAAACCTTTTTCGAATTACTTTAGTAAAATATTTATAATATAAAATAAATATATATCTATTTTAATACCTGGCTGTTAAAATGAAATGTGATCTAAACATTTACTGTAGTTTGTTTAATCTAAACATTCTTTATCAATTGAAATAGTTGTAATATATTATCTATTAGCATAATAAACAAAATCAACACAGAAGTATTTTTAGTTCTGGTTACAGTATTTAAAAACTTAAATGTCTAAACAAAATTTTAAACTTTTGTTTAGTAAGTTAAAATTGTTTGATTTTTATCCTTTTACTACTAAAATCATACTAAAATAACCTTTCTAAATATAACATTGGTAATTAATGCTTTTAAGTTTTAAATTATTTAAATTCCTACTCTCTGAACGATGAAATATTTTTCACTGTTTAGATTTCAAACTGCTAGTACAAATAGATATATAACAAAATTAGGAACTCATTTTTATCAACTTTTTAAGTTTTTTATTTAAGTTTATTTATTAAAGCTTGCTATAGTTTTGTTTAGTATCTTAAATTTCTAACAATAGAGCTTTTATTGTTAAAAAAAATTGATTTAAAATAATTGGTATATTTTATCTAATTTTTCAAGTTGCAATATATCGAACATTGTTTCTTTAACTGTTACATGTATTTTGTTTTATAAGTTTTAATTAAAATAAATTTATTATAAACAAATAATTGTTTTTTTATTTGTTTGTGAGAGTCTCTTATTTATCAAAAATCACACTTTTAAAAAGTTATTCTACTTTTTTTTGTAAATATTTTTATTTTGCTTTAAAATTATTAAACTTTATTATTAATTATTAATTGTACATCAGAAAGTACAACAACTTTTTAAAGTTACATTAGATCAGAATTTTCTAAGCATAACCAAGTGGCCGACTTGATGGCCATTACATAAATTTATGAGACTGATTAACTTGCATCTACGTAAAACTTACTCTAAATATTCTGGAGTTGTTGATGAAATTCAAAAAAAAAAGATATTACGAAAAAATGCTTTTTTTTTTCAAATTTTCACTAGATAAAATGTATCAAAATTAGGAAATCTAGAGGGGCACAAGCCGTAATGAGGGAGCGAAAAGGCCATAATTTGAAATTTACACTATATTTTCGGAAGTTGATGATAAACAGAAAAAAAAGGTAGTCAATAGTTAGGAATAATAATTTAACTAACAAAACTTGTCTCAAATGAAACCTAAGATTTCACTATGAGGTAGTTAAATTATACTTTAGTCTTTTTAGAGTGTGGGATTAGCTTTACCTTAAAAGTACACTCTTTCATTTTATTGACTTTTATTTGTTTTTAGAATTTTCATCAATATTTTAAAACTCTTTAATGTAAGTATATGAATTTTATTTAAACAAATCAGAATATACATTGAAATGATATTTTAGATTTTTTTATTTTTATAAAACTTAAATACTTACTGAAATTTAAATTATAAAAACTATACTTTTAAAAGTCAAAGTATTGTTTTTATTATGATTCAATATTATTTATATATGATTAAATTTATTTTTTATTACAATAAATAATAGTTTACTTTTAATGCATAGTGTGTTAGTGTTATATCATTCTAACGATGAGCACAATGTTTATTGAAAAAATTAGGTACAGTAACCTCTCGCATATTTACGCAATTGTGTCCACAGAAAAAGTGCGTAAAGATATGAGAGATCGTAAAGATACGAGAGGTACCAAATATACTCAATATAATGGCTGTTTTTTGATATTGCTTCTCGTTAAAAGCAGACTGGGGACTCTCCATGACGTCAATTTTTCACAGGCATATAAAAACTTGCTATATTTAAGCTTTTTATATGTTTAAAGATATTTATGTATTTAGGTTATTCAAAAAAAAACTTTGATGGTAAAATTCCACTTGTATACTTATACAACTAGAACTTACTTAAAATACACACTAAACAGCATATTTGAGCAACTTGCTTTATTTAGAGTTTGTATAGAATTTAAGATATTGTGTGTTAGATTTATCGAACAAAAAAAAAGCTAAAACTAAATTTGTATACTGATATAATTAAGACTTACATATCTTAAACACTAAATAGCATATTAAAAATAGGTAGAGAAAGTACATGCAGCACACTGATAATAACAACTAAAACTTTAAATTCATGATTTTTTTTGTAAAATCGTATTTGATTAGCTAATGTAGTATGTAAATCATTACATTGTGACTACAAATTGTAAACAGGAATCTTCAATATTTTTTACAACCATTATAACTATTCTAAATTTACAAATTAATTTAAAAAACTACTTTTTTTTAAATATCAAAAACTATTAAAAAAAATGATACTAAGTATATTTACAAACAATTTTGCAGAGTTTGTCGGAACATGATTTCCTATACAAAGTTTTTTTCAAATTAAGTTGTAATTTTTTAGTATTTTTTTTCATTTTTCTTTACTTCTGTAAAAATAAAAGAATTTTTTAATATACTAACTAATTATCTATAAAGGTTAAAAAAACCAAGAGTTGGTAGCTTAAATTGTGCACATTTTGTGTTTTATTGTTAGTAAATTAGATTTCGTTATTTAAATATGTTTTACTATATTAAAATAAATAACGTCTATAGTTAGTATTTTGTTAATTAAATTAGGTTTTAGCTTGTAAGTCACCGCAACTATGAATAAGTTCATATCTAAATCTTTTGCTAGATAATGAATTAAAACATTAATTTTTTTTGTATTTAACAATTTTAAAAGATATATTTTATGCTGAAACAAAACTAACGTCATTGGAATACGCAACAAAATTAAATTTCAAGTTTATTAAAATAATAACAGTATACCAACAATCGAGTTAAAGCAGCTAGTGAAATAAATTAGTGAAAAAAATTTTATTATAAAACAGTTAATAAAACGTCAATTAAATTTATTAACTTTTATTATTGATGAAGATTGCTCTAAATTTAAGTAGTTTAAGCTTCACTTTCTACGAATAAGCGTTAAAATAATGTAAATTTAAAATTTTACCCTACTTTAAAAACCGATTTAGCTTAAAAACTTAATGTTGTAAGTCTTAATTAAAGAGAAAGATTCAAAATCTAAATACAATTTAGTATTAACTTACATCATCAATAAAGTTATTAAAAGTCACAAACTAGTACTGACTTCTAAGAACATAAATTACTCAACAATATTCGAAACGAACTACAGCTACCGCTCGTTAGTTTGTAAGCCACTGCAATGTGAATTTTAGACACAAAACATCTAGTAGCTAAAAATATCTTGATAGTAATTTATAAACATATATAAATTTAAATTGCTTTGTGTTTTTATATATATGTAAAGTGTCGTTAACTATACATGTTTGTACCGAAAATTGATCTTTTATATCTTTCTCGTAAAGTTTTGCTATTTTTACCTGTACATTAAAAAAACAATTAATGTTTTAGAACATTAATATATGTTAAACTAGTAAACAAAGGAAAAGCTTATTAAGAGACTAACAAGTATATGTTTTCGTCGAAACTAAAATCCTTTATTTTTTATATTTTTACTTAGTTTAAATTATACATAAAAAAAATTCTATATTTCTAAAAAAACTAATAAAGCTGACGTTTTTTGACTTATAGTTGTAGTTAATTATTATACCTATCAAGTTCTTGACTTATATATTTGAAGTTTAAAACGACACAAGGAAGTAAAAGCAATCCTTCGTCGGTAAGTTATTTTTATTTATTTAAAACTTTACTTTTTACTATCACTATTGCCCCTAATATTTGCCATCGGGCGGTAACTTTTTTCTTGTTATTATATTTTTTTTCGAATTTTTATCATTTTTTTTTTTTTGCACTTTTACTCCTAACCCTTACTCTCGGTCAGTATTTTTTTTTTTAATATTTTAATAAATATTTTTAGTTGATTTTTTTCTGTATACATTTTTTTAATGTTTTTTAACTCTCATGCAAAATTGTAAGTCGTGTAAAATTGACCCTTGGTGCAAAATCGTCTTCGTGGAAGTATGTACCTTCATGCAATTTTGTGCCCTAATGTAAATTTGACTCCTTGCAATTTTGTGCTTTCGTACAATATTGTTCTCGTGCAGTTTAGTAACCTCGTGCAATTTTAGACCCGTTCCCAGTTAATTCATACGAATCTCTATAAGATTAATTGAAAAATAGCCTAAATTCACAAACAAGTTCTATAACTACCGTTCTTTAATAACTTTTCGCTTAAAAATATGTAAGACTATTAAGATTTAATTAATTATATGTAAGGATATATTTATGGATTAAATTTTAATATATCGTAAAGTTCTTAAATATCAACTTGTGATTTTTAGCTAAAATATGTTATATTACATCCTTGAAAACTTAAGTAGAGTTTTTGTTTAGTTTCTTAATAATTACTCATATTTTAAAACAGTTTTTTTGTTTTCTTTTGATAGTTTATACGAAGTTTAATAAGAAATACCAACAATATAAGATTTAATACTCTGCAGAATAAAACTTTAATTATTTTTAATTGTTAACTTCTTAATCTTATACAAAACTGAAAAACATTATTTTAGCTTAAGAAGAATTTAAATTAATACTTAAGCTCATTTATTTTCAGACATTAAAATATAGTAAAAATTTGAAAACATAAATTTTTACTGATTAGGCTATCATAATTTTTAATTTGTTTGCTATTTTTATTATACATGATTTTTCATCGTTTAGAGTATCTTATAAATAAAATATTCTATTTTTTATAGGAACGTCTAATTCTACAACTTACAGTATAAATAGAATTTGTTATTTCAAGGTATAACATAATTAAAATAATCTAGATTAAACCTAAGTTTTTCTAATTAGTTTTAAAACATTTTAAACTTTTATTTATTTTTTCTGATAAAGTAGATGTTTAGCATAAAACTAACATAAATCAAAGTAAATAAATGAATAAAGTTTAGTTAATATTGTAGAAATTTAAAAACAGATTAATTTAAAAAAGTACATTGATCGAAAAACTTTAAGAGAAACTAATTTGTTTTTCTAGTAATTTGTATTAGAACTATAGTTCTTGAATCTTTAATAATGAGTATATTTAAGTCAAAATGTAAATGACTTACAAACTAAATTTTTACCGCACGATATATACATAAAACAGTTTGTTGCTTAATATTGCTATATATTAGTATCAGTTTGTTATATTATAACTACTATGTAAATAACTTAAACTAGCTTTACAAAAAACATTAACATAATGTTGGTTTGTTAAAAGAGGCATAAAATGCAAAACTCAAAAGATACTATTTTGATTTAAATGTATACTAACATATAATATAAGTAACATCTAATTATTAAAATGACATTATACTGATTACATTTTCAAAACTAAAACTAATTTTTGCAACATAAATTTTAAACTAGTTAATAAGAAACATGTTACTTCATACTTCTCAAAAAACATGGGCTTCAATTTTTTTTAGTTTGCTTTAATAGTCTTAAGAACAATACAAATAACAATCTACAATAAATATTTATTTTTGTACTTGAAATCTGATACATAAGTAATCTTAGTACTAAAATAACTTATAGTTTATCTAAAATACTTTATAATAATATGTTGCCTAAAAAAACTTTAACACTAAGTTATTAGTATTTTATAGATCTTTTTTTATTTTTTAAGCAGACTATCAAATTTAACTATATAGGACCAGAATTACTTATGTTTTTACTAGCTAAATATTTTTTTCCTTTTTTGCATTCTAATTATATAATATAAAGAAAATATATTCTCTTTTATAGTTATATTTCTTAGCAGGTTTCTATAAAGATTCTTTAACTTGTTATATATATATACATATATACATTATATTGTGTTATAGTGATTTTGTTTAGATTATTTGTATAAGTACTAAAAAGTATATTAATAAAGAAAATTAAAATAAAATAAGTAACTTAAAAACTACAAAGCAAAATTTAGTTTATAAATCAAATATGGTATTGGTACAAGCAACAGACTGTTAATATCAACTATCATTATGAATCTATATATATTTTTAACAAAAAATGTAAATAGTTCTGATAGCAAGTTTTGAAGTCACTTCATAGTGACTAATATTAATTAAACTTCTACTAAGTAATTTCAAATAATCCTGAGAATTTTGAAAATCAAGATGTAAGTTTAAAAAACTTAATTGTTATTAAATCATTAAAAACATTTTTCAAAAACAATAGTACAAGTTTGTTTATAAACTACTTTGCGGGATATAAAAGCTTATATCAATGTTTAGAGCGCTTTTAAATATCAAGCTTTTTAAAATGTTTGTACTTGTATAACCTTTTATTTTTTTCTTAATTTATAACATAATAACTAAAACAATATTTACAAAATTTTAACTAATAAATTTTAAAGATGTAGTTTATTAGCTAGAATTGGCATATTTTATTGGAAAAAATGAAATTAATTTAGTTTGTGTGATTTAATGAGGAAAACAATTTCTTAACATTAATCCAGAATATTTAAAAGTCATAAATTGTTTATGAAATCTAACTGTAGAAATTGTTAAATTTTTAGTTATATTGGCAGCTATTTATTTCTTTAGTTTTTAAGTCAATTAAAGATGTAACTTGTCATATTTTTCGATTTTTGAAGCTCTGCGAGATAAGTAACTAAACTAGAAATATAAGACTAAAAAAAGTTTAAAGCTAAAACTTCATAGTTAAAGTTAATTGATAAAATTTCAATAATAGATATATTTCAGTAAAAATAGATAAACAAACTTACATATGAGCTACATAACAAGTACTAAAAGTTTAATATACTTTATTAATAATATAAAGTGCTTATTATTCTACTATATTAAAATTTACTCTTATAATGTTGAAACATTGTAAGTAATTCAAATGCTGTGTTAAAAAATTACTTTCAAATATTTGAAAATCAAAAAGAGAATTTTGTTGTAAAAAAAAGTAAATTATATATTATAGATGAGAATTATACATTAATAGAGTAAAAAATGCAAACTAAAAACTTAAGTATTAGTACTTAAATATAATACTATAAGTTTCACAGACTTTTTGAATAATAGTCATTCATTGTTCTTATTAGTTTGAATTCATTAAAACGTGATTTATATTTTATATTTTTAATTTATATAAATTTAAATTTGAACATTTAAATTTATATTTTTTTTAATTTGAAAAAGTCTAAGCAGATAGTTTTCATACTTTTCATGGATTTTTAAAAATGAGCCAAGTTATTTAAAGAATTGTGATTATACCATCTATAAAAGTTGTTCAAATAATAATTAACGTAACTTATACTATATAACTTATATATCAAAGTTTAAGATTTAGAGTTTCAGAGCAGAATTTAAAAAACATCAAGGTTTTTTCAATAAAGCAACCGAAAATGTTTTTGATTAGTATAGATACTTAAGTTTATATCCATACTTCTGTCTATAACAATTTTTTTAATTGTATTTTGATTTGTTTTGCTGTAACACTGCTAGTCTTTTTTTAGTTAACCTAAGTTTAAAAACATGAATTTTGTGTTATCTTTACTAATAACTATTACCACGAAGTAATGACATTCTAACATTGAAAAACTACTAACACATTAGTGACTTATAAAACAGCAATAAAAACTCGATTTGTTTTTGTGGTAATAATTATAGGTAATGTTTGTATAAACTGACAAACTGTTAGTTTTTTAACTCTTAGTAAACGACTTTGTAGTGACCATGTTTTTAGATGGTTTTAAGTTAAGATGTTAGCAGCAAAGTAATTATTTAATTCTTAAAATACGTAGTAGCAATAAAATATTTCGTACAAATATAGTTTTCAACTAAGTAAAATTAATAACATTGAATAAAAAAAAAGTAAATCAGTATAATCAAATGATTTACCGCGAAAAAAAATACATGTGAGGAATCTAACTACCATTTTTTTGATAAATAGTTGTTGTATTTTTATGAAATAGTTCTTCTTAGCTAACTATTGTTGAACTTGGATTTTTATTTTTAATATTTTTTTACAATTCATAGAAACTATACTGTAGTCACTACAGCAGTAACTTAAGAACCAATAACGTAAATAAAAGCGTTTTTAAGTTGATAAAACTTATAACTATTATTTTTTTTTTGAGTTATCAGTTTCAATCTTTGCTTTCATGTTATATATTCACTAAAACATTTTATAACGTTTGTGGTTGCTTTTTAGTTTTTATAAGAGAATACAGTTACATATTTAAAAATAAAATAAAAAACATTAGAGTAAAAAATGTCAAAACTTATATTAGTTTTCTAGAAATCTTACACTGCTGAACGATGGTAAATTTTATAAAATACTAATTAAATACGGTTTATACTAGATTTCATACAAAATAGAAAACTATAAAATAAGTCAATAAAACCTGAACTTATTTTAACTATAGCTTCAATAATATGTATAGTATTTTTCAATACATTTACCTTTATATGATATAAATTAAGTACCAGCTGTAATTAGTAGGAAATGTAACAACAAAAATTGTTTTTGTTGGTTACCATATCAATAAAAAAGAAATGTTAATGTAATGTAAAACAGGATAATCTTAATAAAAAATGTTTTTTTATGAATTTCAGTTTAGCAAATTTTTATAATAACTTTACTACAAAAATAATAATAATTAGTTTTTATTGTAAACATCAATATTTACTTTTGATATTTTTAGTTTTTATTTATCTTTATTTGTAGAAGTTTGTAAGTTATTAAAAAAGTAACCAGGCTTTTATGAGTATCCTAACTAGGGCCATAACAGAAATTTAGGGGTCATAAGCAGCCAAGGAGCTACAAGGGGCAAAGAGGTTATGATTTTACTTTTGATATTCTGAAGCTACAAAATCCTGTCCGAGGAGCTTATATCTTTTTTTTAGGGAGATTTTTTTTAGTAGTTTTGGAAACTCTGATGTAAACGTTGTTTAAGGAGCACTTGCTGTTATGAATTGAAACAATAATGAATTTTGTTTTTATTTACAAGTGTTTAACTTTTTAATAGGCAACTAGTGTAACTAATTGATTTTTTTTTCTAGTTGACGTCGATAAATCCTTAAAGATTTACTTAAATACTTTTCTATTTAAATATTTACTGCTTTAGTTCATCGAACGTCAACTTCTTTAAACTAAGTATCAAAGTAAATAGTATTTAATTTTAACTAGTTTTCTAAAACAGTTTCAGTTTTTATATGAATTACTTTGTAAGTTACCATAATTATAAGTATAATTTTATGTAATGAAACATGTTATGAGTCTATTATTACTTCAATGTGATAAATTTAGACACACTACATTATTTTTTAAGTCAAGGGTTATGAATTTAAAAAACTTAAAGCTTCTGTACTACTAATAAGCACAATTTTATTTTAACAATGTCAACTTTGAAAACATTCAATAAGAAAAATAAAAGAAAACTGCATTTAGGTTCTCATTATTGTTCTATAATGACTTATTTCTATAAATATTAAGGTAGTTAAAAGACGTTCTTTTTAAAGTTTTTAGACGTAATACATAGTTAGTCACTGTTTAGTCACTTATAAACTAAAAATCTAACCATAATTGTAAATCTAAATTTGTCAGTAATAATATACCCTAAATATTAGTAAGAATCTTTGTACTTTTAATAATTTGATGCGTGGGATATTATGCTTACTTTTTAAATATTTTTAAAAATATACTTAGACCGCATTTATTATCAGCGTATACTTCAGTCTAAACTCAACATCGAAAACAAAACATTGTTGTAAACAAAAAACTTAATATCAAAAATTCAATAATTGAAAATTACAGAAACTTCATACCCTAAACACTTTATTAAAGTTTGTAGAATTAATAATTGACTTAAAAAAAGAACGAAAATAGTAAATTTATAAGTTCAAGAATATTTTTTCATAGTATTAACAAAGTTGATTGATACCGCAAACATACACTAAAATAAAAAATTTAATTAACTTAAGTACTCTAGGTTTTTTGTTGAGTGTTATCTAATTATTTTAAAAGTCAAGTTGTGACTTATTTTCTTGTTTTCACTTAAACAAAGTTTCTTGTTTTCATGTTTGATAAGATTTATTTCAATAGTTTCTTGACCATGTAAAAATCTTCAAAAATAATAAAACGTAAAAAATATTTAGATTAATTTAAAATAAATTCTAAAATTTTTAGTGATGTAGTTAAACTGTATTTAAAGCTACTATTTGAAAATAGTAAACTGTAAAATAACGTAAATATATTACTACTTTGTGCTATTTAAATAACTATAATTAAGTCAAATAGAAATATATGTTTTAGAAAAAGTAATATTATATAAATTTCACATTATTTCACTTAACTCTAAAAAAGATAAATAAACTTAAATCCAAAATGTTCTTAAAACAATTTTCAATATTTCTTAACATAATTCTTCAATATTGGTTTTAAACAATAAAATTAACTTTTTGATTGATGTAGTTATGTATAAATCAGATAAACATATAGTAAAACAGTTGTTCAAATAATTAACAAGAACTTTTAAAATATTAAATAATTAATATTTGCAGACAAATTGCTAAAACGTTTTTTTTTTTTGCTCAAAAATGAAATTTATTTTACTTACACACTATTTAAAACTTCTCATACCTAACCTAGTTTTTACCTAACAAAAATATTTTAAGCTGAAAAAGTATATATAAATTCCTTGTTTCATTAAAAAACCAGCTTATAATGTTAGCTTATTTAAAGTTGTCTATAGTTATTTCAAAACAATGAGAATGGATAACTTACACTTAGTATATAAAGATGTGGATAACTTACACTAGGTTTATAATTTTGTCGATAACTTAGCCTAGGTTTATCAATTTGCGGTAACTTACGCTAGGTTTAAAAAGTTTTTGGCTAATTTACTTTAAGATTATAAAGATGTGGAAAACTTGGTTACAAGACAATTCAAATTCGAACAACTCAAATTCCGACAATTCAAACTCTTAAAAAATTATTTAAGTAACTATATCTTAATAAGTAATATCAATTTGAAAAAAATAAGTTATTCATATGTAGATCTTTTTAATATGTACGAGACACTTTTTTATTTTTTGCAAAGTCTAAAATATTATTCAAGATATTTTAAAATTACTAAAAATAACTTTACTATTTAATTTATATAAGCCATATTAGAAAAAAATATTAAATGTTTTGAAAAAAGAAAAAATGGGTTTGTAGATATTTTTATGACCTACATATTTGTTTTTTTATATTTGACAGATATACATTACTTCTTTATTTGTTGCCGTTTCAATTTTTTTTTAAGAATTTGAATGGTCCGAATTTGAATAGTCGTGCACCCGGAAAACTTACACTAGGTTTATAAAGTTATAGATAACTTTAACTAGATTTATAAAGTTTTAGATATCTTACACTAGGTTTTTAAAGATGTGGATAACTTACACCTAGTTAATAAAGTTATGAATAATCTAAACTTGGTTTTTAAAGTTGTTGAAAACTTACACTATGTTTATAAAGTTGTAGATAAGTTAAACTAGGTTTATAAAGTTGTGCATAATTTATACTAGGTTTAAAAAAAAGTGGATAACTTACACTAGGTTAATAATGGAGTGGATAACTTACACTGATTTATAAAAATGTTAATAACTTACACTAGGTTTAAAAAATTTTTGGATACTATACATTTGATTTTTAAAGTTTCGGATAACTTACACTAGGTTTATAAAGATGTGAATAACTTACACTAGGTTTATAAAGGTGTGCATAACATACACTAGGTTTATAAAGTTGTGGGTAACTTACACTAGATTTATAAAGTTCTGGATAACTTAGACTAAGTATATAATGTTGCGGATAACTTAAACTAGGTTTATAAAATTTTTGATCACCTAGACTAGGTTTATAAAATGTTTCGACAACTTAGACTAGGTTTATAAAATTGTGGATACCTAACAATAGGTTTATAAAGTCGTGGATAATTTTTACAAGGTTTAAAAAGTTTTGCATAACTTACAATAGGTTTATAAAATTGTGAATAACTTTCACTAGGTTTTTAAAGTTGTCGATATATCATACTAGGTTTATAAAGTTATTGATAACTAAAACTAGATTTATAAAGTTATTGATAACTTAAACTAGGTTTATAAAGGTGAGGATTACTTACACTAGGTTTATAAAGTTGTTGATATCTTACACTTGGTTTAAAAAGTTTTGGATAACTTACACTAGGTTTATAAAGTTGTGAATAACTTTCTTTAAGTTTATAAAGATTGGGAAAAACTTACAATAGTCTAATAAAGTTGTTGATATCTTACACTAGGTTTATAGAGTTGTGGATAACTTACACTACGTTTATAAAGTTGTGGATAACTTACAATAGTTTTCTAAAACTGTGGATACTCTAGACTAGGTTTATAAAGTTATGCATATTTTACAGTAGGTTTATAAATTTGTTTATCACTTACACTAGGTATGTAAAGATGTGGATAACTTAAACTAGGTTTATAATTTTGTGGATAACTTAGCCTAGGTTTATGAAACTGTAAATAACTTACGCTGGGTTTAAAAAGTTGTGGCTAACTTATACTAGCTTAATAGAGATGTAGAAAACTAACACTAGGTTTATAAAGTTGTTGATAACTTACACTATGTTTATAAAGTTGTAGATAACTTAAACTAGGTTTATAAAGTTTTAAATATCTTAAACTAGGTTTTTAAAGATGTAAATAACTTACACCAAGTTTATAAAGTTGTAGATAACTTACACTAGGTTTATAGAGTTATGAATAACTTACACTAGGTTTTTAAAGTTGTTGATATCTTATATTAGGTTTATTGAAGTTTGGATAACTTACACTAGGTTTTTAAAGTTGTTGATAACTTACACTAGGTTTATAAAGTTGTGTATAACTTACACTAGGTTTAAAAAGTTGTGGATAACCAAGGCTAGGTTTATAAAATTTTCGATAACTTATACTATGTTTATAAAGTTGTGGATATTTTATACTAGGTTTATCAAGATGTCGATAAATTATACTAGGTTAATAAAGTTGTTGATATCTTACACTAGGTTTTTAAAGTTTTGGATAACTTACACTAGGTTTATAAAGTTGTGGATAACTTACATTAGGTTTATAAAGTTGTGGTTAACATAAACTAGGTTTATAAATTTCTTGATAACTTACACTAGGTTTATTAATATGTGAATAACTTACACTAGGTTTATAAATTGTGGATGACTTACACTAGATTTACAAATATAAAGATAACTTACACTAAGTATATAAAGGTGTGGATAACTTACACTAGGTACATAGAGTTGTGAATAACTTATATTAGGTTAATCAAGATGTAGATTACTTAAACAAGGTTTATAAAGTCGTAGATTAATTTTATTAGGTTAATAAAGTTGTGAATTTTTATACTAGTTTTATAAAGATGTGGATAACTTACAGTAGTTATATAGAGTTGTTGATAAATTTTACAAGGTTCATGAAGTTGTGGATAACAAACACTAGGTTAATAAAGTTTTGGATATCTTACATGAAGTTTTTGAAGCTGTGGATAACTTCCACTAGGTTTACAAAGATGTTGATATCTTACACTAGAATTATAAAGGTAAGGATAACAAATATTAGGTTGACAAAGTTGTGGATACTTTAAACTAAGTATATAAAGTTGTTAAGAACTTACACTCGGTTTATGAAGTTTTGGATAACTTACACTAGTTATAAAGTTGTAAATAACTTACACTAGTTTTATAAAGTTGTGAATAACTTACACTGGTTAAATAAAATTAAGGACAACTTACACTAGGTTTATAAAGATGTTGATAACATCCAATAGATTTATAAAGTTGTGGATAACTTATACTAGGTTTATAAAGTTTTGGATATCTCACATGAAGTTTTTGAAGCTGTGGATAATTTACACTAGGTTTACAAAGATGTTGATATCTTACACTAGATTTATAAAGGTATGGATAACTTATATTAGGTTGATAAAGTTGTGAATTCTTTAAACTAGGTATATAAAGTTGTTAAGAACTTACACTCGGTTTATGAAGTTTTGGATAACTTACACTAGTTATAAAGTTGTAAATAACTTACACTAGTTAAATAAAGTTGTGTACAACTTACACTCGGTTTATAAATATGTTGATAACTTACATTAGGTTTACAAAGATGTTTTTAAATTAATAAAGGTTTACAAAGTTGTGGATAACTTACATTAGGTTTATAAAATTGTGGATATCTTACATTAGTTTTATAAATGTGTAGATAATTTACACTGATTTTATAAAGTTGAGGATAACTTAAACTAGGTTTATAAAGTTTAGGATAACTTACATAAAGTTTTTTAAGGTATGAATAACTTACATTAGGTGTGTAATTGTTGATAACTTTCACTAGGTTTTAAAAGATGTTGATAACTTACACTAGATTTATATTAATGTTGATAACTTATATTAGATTTATAACTTAATGGTTAACTTACATTAGGTTTTAAAAAGTTGTGGATACTTTACACTAGGTTTATAAAGTTGTGAATAACTTACACTAGATTTTAAAGTCGTTGATAACTTACACTAAGTTTATAAAGTTGTTAATAACTTACTCTTTATTTATAAAGTTGTGGATTATTTATACTAGGTAAATAAAGAAGTGTATAACTTACACAACGTTTATACAGTTGTGCATAACTTACACTTGGTTTACAAATATGTTCATAAATTACACTAGGTTTATAAATTTTTTGCATGTATTAAACTACGTTTAAAAAGTAGTGAATAATTTACACTAGGTAAATAATTGTGTGGATAATTTAAACCAGGTTTATAAAGATCTTAATAACATACACTAGGTTAATAAAGTTGTAGATAACTTACATTAGGTTTCTAAGTTGTGCTTAACTTGAAGTATGTTTAGAAAGTTGTGGATAACTTAGACTAGGTTTATAAAATTGTGAATAACTTACACTAGGTTTATACGGTTATGGATAATTAAATCTAGGTTTAGAAATTTTTGATTAAATACACTAGGTTTATAAAGATGTTAATAACTTACATTCACGAAGTTTATAAATTTCTTGATAACTTACACTAAGTTTTTAAATGTATGAATAACTTACACTAGGTTTAAAAAGTTGTGGATGACTTACACTAGGTTTACAAAAATTTGGATAACTTACATTAGGTTTATAAATGTGTGAATAACTTACACTAGGTTTATAAATTTGTTGATAACTTACACTAGGTTATAAAGTTGTTGATAACTTTCACTAGGATTATAAAGTTGTGAATTACTCACACTAGGTTTATAAAGATGTTAATAAGTTACACTAGGTTTATAAATTTGTGGATAACTTACACAAGGTACATAAAGTTGTGAATAACTTATACTAGGTTTATCAAGATGTGGTAACTTAAACTAGGTTTATAAAATTGTGGATAAATTTACACTAGGTATATAAAGTTGTGGATAAATCTACAAGGTTTATAAAGTTGTGTATTACTTATACTAGATGTAAAAAGATGTAGATAACTTACACTGGGTATTTAAAGTTGTGGATAAGTTTTACAAGATTTATCAAGTTGTTTATTACTTATACTAGATATATAAAGATGTTCATAACTCACACTAGGTTTATTAAGTTGTGGATAACTAACATTAGGTTTATTAAGTTGTGGATAACTTAAACTAGGTGTATAAAATTTTTGCTAACTTACACAAGTTTTAAAAAGATAAAGACAAATTACACTAAGTTTATAAAGAATGGATAACGTACACTAGATTTATAAACTTTTTGATAACTTACACTAGTATTATAAAGATGTGGATAACTTACATTAGGTTTAAAAAGTTGTGCATAACTTGTAGTATGTATAAAAATTTATAGATAACTTACACTAGGTTTATAAAGTTGTGGATAACTTACGTTAGGTTTATAAAGTTATGGATAAATTTTACTAGAATTTTAAAGTTGTCGATAACTTACACTAGGTTTATAAAGTTGTCGATAATTTACTTTAGGTTTATAAATTTGGGAATAACTTAAACTACGTTTATAAATGTGTGGATTATTTACACTAGGTTTATAAAGTTGTGGATAACTTACACTAGGTTTACAAAGTTGTAGATGACTTACACTAGGTTAATAAAAATGTGCATAACTTACACTAGGTTTATTAAGTTGTCGATAACTAACATTAGGTTTATTAAGTTGTGGATAACTTAAACTAGGTGTATAAAATTTTTGCTAACTTACACAAGGTTTAAAAAGATAAAGACAAATTACACTAAGTTTTAAAGAATGGATAACGTACACTAGATTTATAAACTTTTTGATAACTTACACTAGTATTATAAAGATGTGGATAACTTACATTAGGTTTAAAAAGTTGTGCATAACTTGTAGTATGTATAAAAGTTTATTGATAACTTACACTAGGTTTATAAAGTTGTGGATAACTTACGTTAGGTTTATAAAGTTATGGATAAATTTTACTAGGTTTCTAAAGTTGTCGATAATTTACACTAGGTTTATAAAGTTGTCGATAATTTACCCTAGGTTTATAAATTTGGGAATAACTTAAACTAAGTTTATAAATGTGTTGATAACTTCCAAGAGGTTTATAAAGGTGTGGATAACTTCCAAGAGGTTTACAAAGTTGTAGATAACTTACACTAGGTTTATAAAGTTGTGAATACTTATAACTAGATTTATAAAGTTCTGGATGACTTACACTAGGTTTATAAAGTTGTGCATAACTGAGACTAGGTTTAAAAAGTTGTGACTAACTTCTATAGTTTCATAATGATGTGGATAACTTATACTAGGTTTGTAAAGGTATGGATAACTAACACTAGATTAATAAAAGTGAAGAAAACTAACATTAGGATTGTAAAGTTGTGGACAACTTATATTAAGTTAATAATGTCGTTGACAACATACACTTAGATTATAAAGATGTGAATAACTTACACTAGTTTTTTAAAAGTGTGGATAACTTACATTAGGTGTATAAAGTTGTTTATAACTTACACTAGGTTTTTAAAGTTGTGGATGACTTTCACTCAGATTACAAAGATGAGGATAACTTACACTAAGTTTTTACAGATGTGAATAACTTACACTAGGTTTACAAAATTTCGAATAACTTACAATAGGTTTATAAAGTTGTGTTTAACTTACACTAGGTTTATAATGTTGTGAATAATTTAGACTAAGTTTTATAAAGTTGTGGAAAACTTACACTAGGGATTTAAAGTTGTGAATAACTTACACTAAGTTTCAAATTCGTGGATAACTTACACTAGTTTTATAAAGTTATGAATAACATAAACTAGGTTTATAAAGTTGTTTGTAACTTATATTAGGTTTATAAATGTGTGGATAACTTACAATAGTTTTATAAATGTTTGGATAACTTACACTAGGTTTTTAAAGTTGTTGATAACTTACACTAAGTTTATAAAGTTTTAGATAACTTACACTATGTGTATAAAGTTGGTAATAACTTACACTAGATTTATAAAGATTTTGATAACTTACATTAAGTTTATTAAGTTGTGGATAACTTAAACTACGTGTATAAAATTTTGGCTAACTTACACAAGGTTTATAAAGATAAAGACAAATTACACTAAGTTTATAAAGAATGGATAACGTACACTAGATTTTTAAACATTTTGATAACTTACACTAGTATTATAAAGATGTGGATAACTTACATTAGGTTTTAAAAATTGTGCATAACTTGTAGTATGTATAAAAATTTATTAATAACCTACACTATGTTTATAAAGTTGTGGATAACTTACACTAGGTTTATAAAGTTGTGGATACTTAAGACTAGGTTTATAAAATTGTCGATAATTTACACTAGGTTTATAAAGTTGTGGATAAGTTACACTAGGTTAATAAAGATTTTGATAACTTACACTAAGTTTATAAAGATTTTAACAACTTACACTAAGTTTATAAAGTTGTGATCACTTACACTACGTTTAAAAAGTTGTGGATAACTTACACTAGGTTTACAGAGATGTCGATAACTTACACTACATTTACAAACTTGTCGATAACTTACTTTAGGTTTATAAAAATGTAGAAAACTTATACTAGGTTTATAAAGTTGTGGATAATTTACACTAGGTTTAAAAAGTTGTGAATAATTTACATTAGGTTTATAAAGATAATGATAACTTAAACTAGGTTTATAAAGATGTTAATAACTTACACTAGGTTTATAAAGGTATAGATAACTTACATTAGGCTTTTAAAGATGTTGTTAACTTACACTAGGTTTATAAAGTTGTTGATAACTTACACTAGATTTAAAAAGTTGTGGATAACTTACATTAGGTTTATAAAGTTGTAGATAACTCATACTAGGTAAATAAAGTTGTGGATAACTTACACTAGGTTTATTAGGTTGTGGATAATTTACACTAGGTTCATTAAGTTGTTGATAATTTACACTAGGCTCATTAAGTTGAGGATAACTAGGACTAGGTTTATAAAATTGAGGATAACATACTCTAGATTTATAAAGTTGTTGACAACTTAAACTAAGTATATAAAGTTGTTGATAGTTTACATTATGTTTATAAAGTTGAGGATAACTTACACTAGGTTAATAAAATTGTGGATAACTTACATTAGGTTTATAAAGTTGTGCATAGCTTGTAGTATGTCTAACGAGTTGTTGATAATTTAAATAGGTTTATTAAAGTGTGAATAACTTACACTAGGTTTATAAAGTTGTGGACAACTTACACTACATTTATAAAGTTGTTGAACACTTAAACTAGGTTTATAAAGTTGTTGATGATTTATCTTATGTTTAAAAAGTTGTGGATAACTTACACTAAGTTTATAAAGTTGTGGATAACTTACAATAGGTTTATAAAGTTGAAGATAACTTGCACTATGTTTCTATAGTTGTGGATAACTCACACTAGGTTTTCAAAAATTGTGGATAACTTACACTAGGTTTATAAAGTTGTTGATAACTTACACTAGATTTAAAAAGTTGTGGATAACTTACATTAGGTTTATAAAGTTTTAGATAACTTACACTAGATTCTTTAAGTTGTGGATAACTTACACTAGGTTCATTAAGTTGTGGATAACTAAGACTAGGTTTATAAAATTGAAGATAACATACTCTAGGTTTATAAAGTTGTTGATAACTTAAACTAGGTTTATAAAGTTGTTGATTATTTACATTATGTTTATAAAGTTGTGGATAACTTACACTAGGTTAAGAAAATTGTGGATAACTTACATTAGGTTTATAATGTTGTGCATAGCTTGTAGTATGTCTAATGAGTTGTTGAAAACTTAAATAGGTTTAGAAAGTTGTTGATAATTTATCCTTTGTTTAAAAAGTTGTGAATAACTTAAACTAAGTTTATAAAGTTGTGGATAACTTACACTAGGTATATTAAGTTGTAGATAACTTAGACTAGGTTTATAATATGGTCGATGACTTACACTAGGTTTATAAAATGAAGACAACTTACACAAGGTTTTTAAAGTTGTGGATACCTTAGACTAAGTTTATAAGATGTGGACAACTTAAACTAGGTTTTTAATGTTTTAGACAACTTATACTAAGTTAATAAAGTTGTCGATATCTTACACTATATTTATAAAGATGTGGATAACTTAGACTAGGTTTATAAAGTTGTGGATAACTTAGACTAGGTTTCTAAAGTTGTGGATAATTTACACTAAGTATATAAATATGTTTATAACTCACACTCAGTTTAAAAAGTTGTGGATAACTTACACTAGGTTTATGAATATATGGATAACTTAGACTAGGTTTCTAAAGTAGTGGAAAACTTACAATAAGTATATATATATGTTGATAACTCACACTAAGTTTAAAAAGTTGTGGATAACTTACACTAGGTTCATTAAGTTGTGGATAACTTAGACTAGGTTTATAAAATTGAGGATAACATACTCTAGGTTTATAAAGTTGTAAATAACTTAAACTAGGTTTATAAAGTTGTGGATAACATAATCTAGGTTTATAAAGTTGTTGATAACTTAAAATAAGTTTATAAAGTTGTTGATAATTTACATTATGTTTATAAAGTTCTGGATAACTGACAGTAGGTTAATATAATTGTGTATAACTTACATTAGGTTTATAAAATTGTTGAAAACTTTAACTAGGTTTATAAAGTTGTTGATAATTTATCCTTTGTTTAAAAATTCGTGGATAACTTACACTAAGTTTATAAAGTTGTGATAACTTACACTAGGTTTATGAAGATATGGATAACTTAGACTAGGTTTCTAAAGTAGTGGATAACTTACAATAAGTATATAAATATGTTGATAACTCACATTAAGTTTAAAAAGTTGTGGATAACTTACACTAGGTTCATTAAGTTGTGGATAACTAAGACTAGGTTTATAAAATTTAGGATAACATACTCTAAGTTTATAAAGTTGTTAATAACTTAAACTAGGTTTATAAAGTTGTGGATAACATACTCTAGGTTTATAAAGTTGTTGATAACTTAAACTAAGTTTATAAAGTTGTTGATAATTTACATTATGTTTATAAAGTTGTGGATAACTTACAGTAGGTTAATAAAATTTTGTATAACTTACATTAGGTTTATAAAGTTGTTGAAAACTTTAACTAGGTTTATAAAGTTGTTGATAATTTATCCTTTGTTAAAAAGTTGTGGATAACTTACACTAAGTTTATAAAGTTATTGATAACTTACACTGAGTTTAAAAAGTTGTGGATAATTTACTCTAGGTTTATGAAGATATGGATAACTTAGACTAGGTTTCTAAAGTAGTGGATAACTTACAATAAGTATATAAATATGTTGATAACTCACACTAAGTTCAAAAAGTTGTGGATAATTTATACTAAGTTTATATAGTTGTTGATAACTTACACTAGATTTATAAAGATATATTTTTACATGTTTAAAAATAATGGAAAACCATAATAAATTCTTTAAACCTAATTCAAATACTAACTTATGAATATGATTAATAAAAACAGAGACTTAAAATTGAGTTTATACCTTTTATATATATGCAAATTGCGTATTATAAACAATATATTTTATTGTTATCAGAAAAACTAAACATATTGTGTAATTTTTTCCGAAACAACCTACGATCGGTTTTTTCTTGGTTAGGATTCATCAGGCAGGCTTAGTCGCGAGGCTTGGCAAGATCTCAACAGCGATGCCTCGCAACTATGCCTGCCTGATTGGTTGTAGGATGTCCTGATCGGACAAAACTGGTTGTAGGATGTCTCGGACACTGTTGTTGATGGTCGTGTGTTATGGTTTATTGTTTATTATAATTTTATTATATTTATCCTCACTTAATATTACCTTTAATACCTAGATTTTAGTAGAATCTGAAAAATTAGTGTTAAAAGCGTATTTTTACGTTATGTTTTAATTGATCTGTGATCATAACCTAAAGAATGCATTGAAACTCATAGTATAAATGCTAGATTGATATTGCAGGTCTACTTATTTTAATGAGGACAATGCCCATTTTAAATAAAACTGTTCTGCCCGTAAACTTGTACTTTTATCATAAAACAAACTTAAATTTACAATTAATTCAATTCAAGGTAGTAAAAACTTACCTGTTTCATAAAAATCAAATTTATTCTCAATATTTAGATTTTTGTTCATCTTTTAATACTAAATTTCTTTAAATTTGATTAAAACTCTACCAAAAATTAAAAAATTAATTTTGAGTACTTTACTTTTTAGAATGAGAATTATTTGTTTTCTAGTCACTTTGTAGTAACTTACAAAATTCAAAACTTAAACATTTTATGTTAAAAAGGAATCACTAATTTGTATTACAATATCTCAATACAGTTGTGTTGGTTTTAGTTTAGTGATGTCACTAACGTCAAACAATATGAATTTTAAAAACATTACAATTCATCATCAATAAAAATTTAGCTCTTTTTAAGAAGCGTAGAAGTAACCATTTTTTAAAGTTGTTATAAAGAACTTCTGGAATATTTAATACGATGTACGATTTCTTTAGTACTGAGTTTACTTAAAACTTTAATAAATTATTACTGAAGTATTTAAAGTTTTAGCTTAAAGTAGTTTTGTTCAATTATAATTCTTTTTAAATTTTGTCAAAAGAAACTAAACATATTTTAAAAACTTTGACAAAATTTATGTTAATTTTTTATTACATAAAAATGTTTTATTGATGTACTTTTGCTGGAGCTTAGCTTTAATAAGTTTAATATTATTTGCTTTTGTTTATAATGAAGGAAAAAATGATCAAAACTACTATTTTGAAAGAATTAAGCACATTTAGTAAAAAATAAACTTATTTAAAATTAATTTATGTTGTTGCTATATAACATTTATGTATTCTATAGTATCGATGTATTTCATTGAACATTGATAAAAGCCTACCTACAAAAGTTACTACTTTTTTAAATTTCAGATAGATTAAGTTTCAAAAAAAATAATTTGTTGCAAGCTTTATACTTCATAAAAAATTTTTTAACAAACAAGTAAATGTATATGTACGCTAAGAGATTATTTTGAAAGCTATGAAAATCAAAAACTGATTTAATCTAAACATTAGAAATTAATTTAAGTTTTAGTTATGAAGTTTGTAAGTCACTAAAACTACAATTAACAATCTGTCCCTCTTTTATTATATAGATAGCTAAAAATAATATTTTTTCATAACAAATAAAGATTTAAATCTATTTACTAAATTCCGATGATTTTGATAGAAATTAATGATGTTTAAAACTAGCTAATATGTTTTATGCTGCAACAAAAACATTATGTCACAATTAAATACTAAAATTTGTGAGGATAAATCAAACGAATAAACTAACATAAAGTTGTTTAAAACTTAAAGCTTAGTATGATAACTTAGTTTCATTCACAGATACTTACAAATTAATCAAGCCTAATTAGATTTGAGCGAATGCTCAAAACAAACAAATAAATTAAGTTGCCTGTTATTTTAAAAGTTTATAAGTTTTAGTTTGTCTACGTAAGCTTAAGACTTTTTTTAAAACTACCTAAAAAATTAAAAATATAATGTTAAAAAAAGAGTACTACAGCTGTTATATTAAACTTACAAACAGTTTACTTAAAAAAAATTAGACATTGTTAGGTCGAACGTTTAAAATTTTAAGTTGTTTGTAAATACAAGAGTTTAAATCACTATTTTTAGTGGCTTACGTCTAAATTTATTGCAATTTTGTGTAAAAAATTATTAACTTATTTTTATTACTCGCATAAACATCGTTGAGTGTTTTTTTAACTTAATCATTTTCTTTACTTTGGCATTACTCATACTTAATTAAAGTACTGAGTAAACAAAAGTTATCTAAAGCAAGCTATGGTATTTTAAATATTTTATTGATTAAATGGCTTGACTTAAAGCTAAAAACTAGAAATTAAATAGTTATTTATTTATTTTATTTTCAGTGAAAAATTTTTGTTAATTTAATTTTTTTATTTTTTTTTTGATATTGCTTTGAATATACAGTTTGTTTGGTTATTATTGTATTCATTTTATTTTAAATTATTTATCAAACAGTTTACAACAAGCAAAATTTATATTGTCTATCAATGTTTTAGCTTTTATATTTTAGTGACGTCATATACGTATAAGTCACAAAACTAAGTTTTTTATTTAAGTTTAAATACTGTACAAATGTTCGAATATTATGTCTACTTATAACTTTGTATATTTTAAAACCAATGTAAAGTGGTAAGCAATGCATTGCACTTATTATAAGATTTATTAGTTGGCTTATTAATTCTTGATTATTTATTTTGTTTTTAAACAAAAGATTAAAGTTAGAGAATTTTTACATGAAATAAGTTTATTTTGCGCACACTCTTACTAAAATACCGCGCTAAGCCACTAACAACAGTCTATAGTTAAAAAAAATAGTTTAGTTCAAAGTTGCACACTAAGTAGAATTTTTCTTTATTGATGTAAGTATTATAAGTTATGAACCTTTACTTACATCTAACATTTAAAAATACAGCAGCATTATATTACAATGTCTATAGGCAACTGGTCAGTTTCTAAGTCACTAAAACTGCGACTATTTCTTATAATATTATGTGACTATCTACACACTTTTTAATCAGTGTTTGCAAAAGCTCTACTCAAGTTGTTGCTGTTAGTTTTTATCATTATTTATCATTTAAAAACTCTAGTTTTGCTATTTGTTCGTGAAAATGGCAGCAAAAAAATTTGTTTTGAAACATTTACGGTAATTTTATTTTATATTTATCCAACTTAACCAATTTTTATATAAAAGAGTATTTGAAATAGTTTTAAAAGTACAATTTTTAAGTACAAAGAGTTTTCTAAGCTAAGTGATGTTTAGAAGTAAAGTGTATATAACCATTTAGTTATTTGATAATTTGTAACATCGAAACAAATTAATTTTTAAACTATTAACTTATAGACATTTTCTTGAAGTATAAAAAAAAATGTTAAATTAAATTGATATGTTTTGAGTGTATTTTTTTTTTTTGTAAAAAACAAATATAATATTTATTATAATCCAGCTTTTTTTAAACAATAAGTTTTTTATAAATATCTTACCATTAAAAAACAAAAAAACTGAATTTTCAAAATTTAATTACTAAGCATCTCTAATACTTAAACTTAATGCGCTGAGATAAAATAATTTGGTAACTATATTGAGTGTAATTTGCCTATCTAAATACAATTAAAAAAAATAAATACACTAAAACCACAAACTAACACTGACCTCCATAAAAATAAATTAATTAATTTTTACATTTACAAATAACCTTTCTAGTGATCCATATTTTGTAAGTCACAAAAATGTGACCAATATTTATTTAATTAAGTTTCGGAAGAAAACTAACTGGATAAAAGAACTAATGCAAAAATACTTTTTAAACATAAAATAATAATGGTAATTTTTTATTTAGTTTTTAACTACACTAAACTTGTATATTTAAAGCCACTGTAAAGTTCAAGCAATGACTTGCACTTGTTGTAATATTTTCGAGCTAATCTTAAGTTTTGAGTATAATATTTTTAACGATTTTTTTATATATAGTATTAATTTTGTGTTCCTTATTTATTTCAGAAAAAAAAAATCTGTTTTGCAAATTAATTTTTGTATTTCTTTTGTGTACCACATTAAATTAAAAACGGTTTTTAGAAAATAAGTCATTCTAAATTTTTTTGCTGCAGTTATGTTATATAATTTCGATATTAAAAAATTAAAATGAGTTAACTATAATGATGATGTATATTTTAGCTTACACTTTTTGTCAAAGTTTAAAATAATATTAATTTAAATATTAAGCCATAATATTTGCTTAACCTCTCTATTTAACAGCAGAACATAATGATTTTAAGAATTAAATGTCTCGTTTTTAATCAAACCATTTAAAAAAAAGATTGTAAATTTTCTTAGCAGTTTTTTTTTTTTTTTTTGAATGATTTTTTATTTCAGTTTTATTATAGTACTTTAATTACTTTAATCTTCTATCTTTACACTTCTTTTTTTAAGATAAATGATAGAATTTTAGTAAAGTTTTGATGTAGACAAATCGTAGTAAAATTAACAAAAATTAAGTTAAAATTGACTGATGTCTTTCTACTGTAGGATAATAATTGTGAAAATCTATCAAGTGATGCAAAATAAATTACGTTTTGTTTTTTTATTTTCGTTTTTGACTAAGTTATTTTTATACGTGTAACATGATTATAATTTTTTTAATCCAGAAGTAAACGACACTAATAGGTATATTTAAAAATAGTTTTTTTTTTATTTTTTATCTGTTTTAATCAGATGCTTTTTATCACTATAGTAACTAGAAAGCTAAAGTAACAAACTGTAGCTCATTTTTTATTCTCATACTTTACATTTTATCTATTTTAAATAAATAATTTTTATTACGTTTGCTGTAACAAATTTACTTTAATGTCAAGTAAAAAAAAAAATAATTTCAATGTACATCATTAATTTAACGCCTTGTTTGTAAAATTAAAACAATTTATAATATCATTTTTTCTTATAACAAGTATTAAGTTCTTCTTAAGTGTTTAAGTTTGTTAAGCTTTATGATTCAAAAAAATAATAAAACAATTTTTTAAGGAAAAAATAATTTTCTTCTGTTTTTTTAATTATGGGAGAACTAAAAAAAGTAAATGTTGAAAAACTTAAACTTTTCTTTTAGTCAACAGTGAAGCTTAAAATCAAAAATATGTTTAAACTGTTAAGAAAGTTTTTTTAAATGTAGTATATGTTTATACTACATTTAATACGTAATAATAATCTTCTATGTACATAATTGTATATAGTAAATTATTTACTGTAAACTTATTATTAGAATGCAATTTAAAACAAAAATACTGTATAAAACTTGAGTGTTGTCAATTTTACTACAATAATATACTACTTTATAAGCATTTTAAAATTTAATTTAAATATGTATTAATTACATTATATAGTTTTAGATCACGAATCGTAAGCAACAAAAACAATATAGAAACTAAATAACTAAGTTACTAGGCTCTAAGGTTAAATGTAGTAGTTTATAAGTCGTTTCAATAGTGACTAATTAAAAAAAGTTGTTTGATCTTAAAAGCAGGCAGCTAATACTAAAACATGTCATTATTTAAGCGCATCTTTGTGTGAAAACTAATAAAACATAAAACTAATTTGCTAACATGATTACAAAACTAAAACTTAGTCCAAATTTTTGCAAAATTATAAGCATTGAGACATTAAATCGAAAACTATTAAATTTAGCTAATTTAATAAATAGTTTTCTTCAGAGTTTGCTTGCTCAAACATCCTAAAATTAAAACTCACTAATCGCTGAACTAAAATTTTTTCGAGTTTTTTAATTTTTTTACATTAGAGCTTGTAAATCATGGTATGGAGGTTTAATGATGTTACTAATAATAAAATTTGGTAATCATATATATATAATTTTTTTTTTACTTAGTTAACATTTAATAAAGGTAAAAACCTACACTTAACTTTGTATTTAAGTTGAAAGTTAAGCTACTAATCATAAAATACTTAAAATTTTTTATAAACCTGCTTCTAGGTTTAGCTCAAGTAGGATAGCTTAATTTTCTTTTATTTTAATTATTTTTTAGCTTCGTTGAATTCATAACAAAGAACCAGAAATAATACTAAGAATTCGAATTAAAAACAATATTTGTTATTAAGATGCTGAGTTTCCATTTACATTTTCAAAAGTCCTGTTTGTTAAAGTAAAGACCCGAAAATACAAAAACTCTAATTTTTAAAATTACAAAGTAGAATGATGACGTAAATGAAAGATCTATTAACAATAGTAAAGAATGCACTCTTGAGAAAATTCTAAACTACAATTAAAACAATTGTTGAAAGTAACATTTATTAGTAAAAATTTGTTATTGTCTATTATTAAAAGTGCTTAGTTCAAGACATATTTGATAATTTTTTCTACAATTTTCTAAGATATTTGCTGAAAAGATGAGTGTTTAACAACTTTGCTGCTATTAATTATAAAGTATACCGAAACCTTGCCTAAATTAACAAAATAAATTAGTTGTTTAGTCACGTGTACAGTGTGACTAACAAAATACAAAACAAAATAGAGGGATTTTTACTTATTTGAGGTGTTATATAAACTCGTTTGTTGTTTTTAAAATAAAATTTCACTATCTTTTTTATCGTTAAAAGATTATTTAACTTATTTTGTTTTTACTTTATAAAACCAAGTTTTAACCAATGTTACAACTATTTTAATGTTTGCTATTAAGATGATGAACAATAAACTAAAACTTATGTTTAGTTCTAAAATATTTTCCTTACCAATTGTTATCTAAAGTTTTAAAGTAGACACGATTTATATATCGTATTTTCAAAAGTTCTAATACTCATAATTGTTTCCAGTTTCTATACAAAACTAAATTAAAAAAAATTCAGTATTTAAAATTTATACAACTTGTTATTCCATAAGTATTAATTTTATCATTACTTTTTTTATCATATTAGCTACAAATATTTTGCTGGTTTGTAATTTTAATTTATTTGAATTATTTATAAGTTATTTTAATTAACAATCGTTATAAATACCTCTGACGTTTTCTTTGTAAATTTATATATGAGATCAGAATTCATTAAAAAAAAGTATACTAAGATACTTAAGATGTATTATAATAACATTTTTAAAAATAATAAATCTTCTTTTATAGAAATTTGACTTATGAAATACCTAAACTCTAAATATCCTATCTTTTGATCACGAATTAATTTAATTTTAAAATAACGAACGATTAAAAGGAAATTTTAATAATTGAGTTGTTGGTTTATGTTTAAGCATATGAGAACTAACTTATGATTGCAGATTTAATTTAGCTCTTGTTTAAAAATGTATATATTAAACCTAATTATATATCTAACAAATTATTTTAAGTTTAGATGCATATAAGATTTTGTCTGCATTCTACAAAAATATAGTATTAAAAATTTAAGTTCTAAGAATTTTGGAGTGGTTTAAAAGCTTATAAGACATAATAACGCTTTTAGTAAGTTACTTAGTATTTTTATTTTTGACCTCAGTGGTAGTTTGTTTACATTCTATAAGAAATTAGGTTAATTATGACTGTATCGTGGTATCTGTTTCGTCTACTGTTTAAAACTAAAGTACCAAACAACTAGTTTTTGAAAACCTTAAGAACAGTTATTTTAATAAGTCTAGTGGAAGATGTTTTATGAAATTCAACACTTGATTCATTAACTCTTGTTTAACTACAATTTAGATAAGCACATATATGAAAAATTAAAAGGTCACATTTAACAAATTAAATTTATTTGTAGCTTTTTATCAATTTATTAACAATCTTTAGTAATTTAGTTTTAAAAACAGAAGAAATAGTAAAATAAATAATTATTATACTTAGTTTTTATCGCATTTTAAAAAGTTTCAAAAAAAGTCTGTAAACTAGCTAACAAGTTTATGCTGACTATTTTGTATTTTAATTAACTAGTTAAAAAAATATGATACTAATGACTTATTTCTATAAATAGTAATATAGTTAAAGGACTTTCTTTTTAAAGTTTTTAGACCCAATACATAGTTAGTCACTGTTTAGTGACTTATAAACTAAAAACCTAACTGTTAGAGTATGATCTACATTTTTCAGTAATAATATATCCTAAATTTTAGTAGAATGTTTGTGTTTTTAATAACTTGTAGCATAAGATATAATGCTTACTTATTTAAATATTTGTTGAAATTTACTTAGACCGCATTTATTACCAGCGTATACTTAAGTCTAAATTAAACATCGAAAACAACACGTTGTTATAAACAATAAACTTTATATCCAAAATTCCAAAATTGAAAAGTAAACTTCATATCCTACACACTTTATTAAAGTTTGTAGAATTAATAACTTACTTAAAAAAAAGAAGCAAAATAACTATTAAACAAAAATACAGTAAATAAAAAACAAAGTGTTTATGAATTTTAATATTTTCTTATTTCAAAGAAGTTGATTGTTTTATAAGAAAAATATTTAAAAAAAATAAATTGTTTAAAATTATTTTCAACAATAGTAATAGTTGATAAATCTTTACATATCGCTGTTTTCAGCTTTAAAATTATTGTAATAGGGCCGAATGTTTTTTCTTAAAACACTACTAGCTGAAAATATTTGTAAACTTAATGATACTTCATAAATTAAAAATTTTGTTTATAAACAATAATTATTATCTTATAATCTTAACAAACAATAAATTTTCTTAAAAACTTAAACTATATTAATTTTAAAGTTTGATACAACTTCATCATTTTAGTTCTGATTCTATATACTTAACTACTTAATTTAACTCAATTGACCTAGATTGTTTTTTGTTATTGATTTTGTATTCTTAGTGTAATGTTATATAACTTTTAGTTTTTAAAACATTAAACAAAAATCTTCGACAAAACAAAAAAAAACTCATGTTTTTTTCTGTTATAAGTTTATTTTTCTTCAACTTAATTAGATGACACAAATTGGCAATAAATCTCAATAATACAAATAACTGAAAAAAAATTGATATATCAAACATCACTTTTTTTCAGTTTGTAAGTCACTGCATTTGTGACTAATTTATTAAAATTTACACGTCAATATTTTTGTTTAAGGATAATATTTATTAGAGATTATTTATTTTTGTTCGAAAAAGTGTGTTATACTAACTAGTCTCTATTTTAAGAATCATTTTGATAAATTTCAATCAAAAAAAATTAAACGCTTTACTTGCATTACATTTTAACTTAGGATTACAATTTGTCAAATAAATTTAGAAATACAAATGATTGCATTTTTGTAGCTAAAATGCACTGTATGTTGCTTATTTTTTATTAGATGCAATTGTGGCGATTGTTTTTTGTAATTAAAAATTAAAAATAGAGTTTAAAAATTAATACCGAAATAAAGCAGTATAAATAGAAAATCTACCTTAAGTTTTATATTAGTTTTTGATTTTAAATACACGTAGGTTAGTTGAAATTTATCTAGATTTTTTTTAGTTAAAGCAGTAGTAAAATATTTTTTTGTTGAAAAACATAAACTTTTACTTTAATCAATAGTAAAGCATGAAAACAGAACAAATGTTTGAACTGTTTAGGATGCTTTTAATAAATAGTTAAAACTTATATGCATTTAATTAATAAAATATTTAGTGTAAGCTTGTTATCAAAATGCATTTTCAAACAAAATTAAAGTATAAACTTTGATCATTGACAACTTATTACAATAATATACATTAACAAAAGCATTTTTAAATTTGATTAAGCTTTATGTTCATTAAATTTATAAATTTGCGGTCACAAATTCTTAACAACAACAAAATTATATAAAATAACTAATTTTGTTACCAGGATCATATGTTAAGTTCTGTAATTTGTAAGTCACAAAAATGACTTAATCTGAAAAATCACTTGTTTGATATTAAAAGCAGGCAGCTAGTAATAAAACATTTATTGTTTTGTTTTAATTAACCTAATCTTAGTGTAAAAACATATAAAACTTAGTTTTATTATTTCAAGCTGATTAAGTTACTAATAAAAACGTCAAAAGTTTTAATGTAACAAGCATACATAAAACGAAAATTAATTTTAAAATTAAAAAGAGGTTTACATTACTTGCCTAGTTTAAGTTAGCTTTCTTGTTCATGTATTAATACATTAAAACAATACTAATTGTATAACTAAACTGTTTATTTAAAATAAAAATGTATAATTATTGCATTTTTATTAATAAAAAATAATAGTTATTTTTGTATTATTAACACAAAACGTAATTAAGAAAGTTAGGTAGTTTAAAACAGTAAATTTAATAAGAGTTTTGAAAAAAAAAATTTTGCTTAAATCACCTTTTAATTAGTTTGATTTCTCAAAGTATTAAAAATATTTTGTGCTTAAAATACCTTAGTTAAAACTAATTTCTTAAACGTAGTTTGAAAACATTAGTAATTTAATTTAAAAAAAAATTATCCAATAATTTTACATCATACCTAAAAAAAATCAAAAATCTTCACTTAGTCATATATTGAAGGTAAATGTAGACGTAAGCTTTGAGAGTATTAGACAATATTTTGAAAGCAGTACAAAATCAAAAACTGATACAACTTTAATTATTAGAAGTAATTGAACAATACTAAATACGATTTTAGTTCAGTTTGTGATCATTAAAACGTTAATTTAGAAAACATATCCTTTTCAGCTATTAAAATATGAAAGTTAATATTTTTACATGATAAAACAGTTTTATATTAATTTTTTAATCTAATTCTGGTGATTATTATGGAACAAAGTAATTTATTGATAAAAAAAAAACAAATATTTATCATGGTGCAATAAAAAAGTTGTCTTCTTGTTAGATATTAACTTTTATAAAGATGAATGAAAAACATTAACTTAACAAAGTAAACTAATATAAAATTGTTAAACACTTAAAGCTTAATTTAATATTTTGTCTTTTTCACAGATACTAACAAATTTACCTAATCATATGTGAGCGAATGTTCGAAATAATAAATATGTTAATTTGACTGTTGTTTTAAAATTGTTTGAGTTTCAGTTCGTCTACGTTAGCTGTAGTTATTTTATTTAATTAGAAAATATCAAACTTTAATAACTAGTAGGAAGAACAGTATAACACTTATATTAATTTAACAAACAGTCTAATTCAAAATAGAAAAAGTACATTGTTACGTAAATGTTTATAATTTTAACTTATATGTAAATAATAATAGTTTGAATCAAGTTTGTTAGTGAAAAATGTCTTATTTAAAATTTGAAAACGATTTATAATTTATTTCTATGATTTGAATAAACACCCGTTTAGTGATTTTTTTGGCATTTACTTTTTTCTGGTAAAGCTCCTGTTTTAATTGTAGTACTTATTAAACTAAAGCTATCTTTAGAAAAATGTGCTCCAGTGAATTTCTTTAAGATCTAATGGTTTAACTAGAAAAAAACTAAGAGAAATGTTTGATTTGATTTTTAGTGAAATTTTTCTATTGATATAACTATTTTAATTTTTATGATATTGCTTGCAATATACAGCTTGTTTGGTTTTCGTTGTAGTCATTTTATTTACATCGCAATCAAACAACATACAACAAGAAAAGTATATATTCTCTAACTAATATTTCAGCTTGTTTTGTTTAGTGACGTCGTATATATAAGTCACGAAACTAAGTTTTTTTATTTAAGTATAAATACTGTACAGATATCGGTAAGTTACTCACATACATTACATTGATTTTTAAAGCCACTGAAAAGTGGCATGCAATACCTTGCTTTTATTTTAAGTTCTTTAAGTTAGCCTTAAGTTTTGAATAAACACGTTTATCATGAGTTTTATATATATATAACAAACTTAGGTTTTCATTATTTATCCCACAATAAAAAATTAAGATCTGTTTTTTTAGTAATATTTATGCTTTTATCGTTTACAATTTTGATTTAATTACGATTTTTTGATTAAAAGGTAAAACTAGAGCACTGTAGTTATCCCATTTGGTTTACGTTTAGTATAAAGGATTAATATAAATGTAATGTTTTAGTTTAAAGTGGTTTAAAAGCTGTGAGTTTTTTTTGTTTTAATTTAAAGATTTCACTTACATTCTAGTAATTGACAAAACGTATAATCTCATACCTTGTGGTGGTTATAATATAAGTTATAAAATAAATGTAGGAAACAAGTTTGTTAAGTGAAATGTTTGTTAAGTTAATTGTAATTTCTTTGTCGATATCATTAAAAATATAATAAAAACTAGTATTAAATCTCTCAACGTTTTATTTTTGTTCTAAAGGTTTATTTCTGTATTAAATTTGTAATTTAATTATTTCATGAACTACAAGTTCATAATTTTATAATGTACAAACCAATAAATTAATTTTATTTAAATTTATCATTGAAAAAAACAGTATTTTAGTTTGAGTTGTAATAACAATTAAAAAAAGCTATTTTAATATCATTTTTGATAGAATTTGCTTTTATAACTATTGATCATGTTTATGGTATCGAATGTTGACACATTGGTTCAGATTTAAATAAAAATTGAACAAAATAACCTCAAAAATGTATAAATCTCTAATCTTTTAAAATTAAAGTGAGAGTAAACTTGGCTCTGTGGGCAATTTTTTTAATAGTGAAATTAAGCTTATATATAAAAATAAAAATCACATTTTTACTTACAATTGATTGTTAGTAAACAGAAGTTCTTTAGCTAAGCTTCTTAAATTTTGCTTTTACTCAGACGTTTTTGTTTGATTTAAGAAACAAAACTTAATATTAAACTTACTGCACCATAAAATACGTATAATAAAAAAATAGTCAATTACTTAAAGCAGGATGTTAACCTTTGCAATCAATGAAATATTAAACAAGATTGTTTTAAAAAGCAAAATACTATAAAAACAAATAAAAAGTAATCATGCCCATGTAGCCTTATTAACTACCCTTGAATTTATTTTTAGTAAATTTCAATAACTTTTGAGATATGGCTGAAATAAGTTGTAAAATATTCTTCATAAGTTTGCAAATTGTCTTCTAAATCATATAGAGAAATACTGTTAATACAAGATGTCTGTATTTTTTAAACCACAGTATTAAATTAATATCTTACATTAGTTAAAAACAAGTATGACATCATGTGTTAGCTGTCCGACTGTTCTAAAATAAAAGTAAAAAATATAAAAATATGATTCCAACAAAAGTTAAAAATATAACTTAACTGATTTAGCTCATTTTAAATATTTATAAAAATAATGAACAATTCTTATACCAGAAATTTCTTTTTTTTTGTTCTTTTATAACTAATAATATCATTTTGATGTTTTGAATTGTTAGTTGAAAAAATACTTTGTATGAATTTATTATATTTAATTAGGCTATAATACTTTATAAGAAATATTTACTTTGACGATTTTGTTGTATATTTTTGGTATGTTTTGTTTTGAAATATAAGTATAATATTATAAATGATAGAGAATTATGAAAAGTATGATAATTTTCTGAATTATAAAGATGTAGGAACGAGAAACAAAAGGTGGTCAAAAATTATTTTTTACATAAAATTGATAGGCTTATTGTTATACTGAAATTATTATTTCTATAAAATCCCCTATGAATCTTAAAATTTATATTTTTTCAAAGCTAAATATATAAAATGTATAGTTAATAGATTACTAAAACTAAACTTACCTATATTTCATTTTAAGCTAATTTAACTTTAAAGTTCAACTTTTGTAAACAAACTTTTAATCTCAATTCATATTTTAAATTTAATTTTAGTTTTGTTTTCAAATTCTTGCCACTGTATACTTTTTGCATTCAGCTTAATTAGCGTTTGATGAATTGCTCTGCAGAGAAACGGCGTAACGCTAAAAAAGTTTAAAAAAAATTTAAACTGCAATTATATTAAAAGACATTATAACCCATAAATAAACATATCTTAAACTTTATGTATAATTATTTTTGTTTAATAGTCCAACTAAATTAGTACAACTATGTAGCCACTTTACAGTGGCTTATAAATTATTTAGAAAGAAAATTTGACTACAGAATGGAATTTGCTGCATATAGGATATACATAATAAATATATTCATTAAATGGTAACAAAAAAATTGGTTGTATATACCCATCACTAAATAAATTTAACAAACTAACGTCAATTTTTTTTACGTTTATTATTTAGGTTGTAAACTATAAGTAAATACCTTATTAAAATTAGTTTTTGTTATGAATAAAGTTGTAATTTTCTTTTCGGTTGATAGGATTGATTTAAAAATTTAAAAATTTTTTGTATACTTCAGCTTAAATAACGCTTAAAAAAATGATTTTAACTATTGTTATAAACTTAAAACGACTTTCATAATTTTGTTTGCTACATTCAAGTTTTGCACAACGTTTTAAACGATGGTTTCTTTTATTACTTATTATTACCAATTACCTACTCAAGAAAATTAAAAATTTATTGAACGAAATTAACAGTAATTAAATTAAGCTAAAATTGCGAAAGTTTTATACAAAAAAAAATAGAAATCACTGATTAACAATTTAAATATCTCACACGCCATTTTCACATAGTTAACTCGAAATTTAAACTTTTGTAGTAAAAATTGTATTTCAAAAAGTTAATTACTAAAAACTATCTACAAAACTCAGTATTTAAAGTTTTTTGTTTGAACTAATACTATAACTAATAAATTTTTCATAACTGTTTTATGCTAAACTAATTGTGATAAAAAAGTAGTTGAACGAAAAAACAAAATAACTTGTCATTAATGTACATCAAAATATCAAAATGTAATGTTTGCAGTTTAGGATTTGTGTTAATAATTCACCTCAAATGTTAATAATTTTTGTTTATTGAGTTGTAGCATGTTATGCTCTTTAATATATCATAGTATCACTCAGCATTACAAAATTGAAATTTATATTTTGATATCAGTTACTTATACAACTAATCTATCTATTTAATTTCCACAAATATGTTACATCGTTTTAATGAAACAAAAAATACCGGACATCTAATATTTATTAATCACTGCAAACTTGACTCAAAAATATTTTAACTTTGTTTTATAATTTTAGTTTAAATAGAAAATATTCAAAATAGTGGGACAATATAAGGATTATTATCGATTAATAAAACATTTTATAGACATATTTAACGGGCTTATACTCTGTATAATCAAAATACAATAATTATTTACACTTACCTTAATACTTCATGTAATGCTATAATCAGTTATATATTTTGTTTAATTTTCAACCATACTTCGACAACTCAATGACGTTTTTATTTAAGTTTTAAAATGTCTATTAAAACTTTATCACTTTTTTAAAGACTTGCAAATATTAAAGATTTAATATTTTTTTTTGTAATTTATTAAACAACTTATTGATTTTTTTTTATTAAAATTAAAATAGTATAGTATAAAATTTTAGTTTTAAGAAAAAAATATCAAAACATTTATTTAGTACTTATTAGATAACCTTTTTACTTTCTCAAATAATAAAAAAGATGTTCAATAACAGTTTTAGTTAATTACAAACTAGTAACGTATTAGAAATATTATGTATCAACCGACTTAATATTCTACAGGTCTAAATAACAGTTTGTGATATTGGCTACAAGTTTATAAAAAATCAGCTGTTTGCCTAAATAACATTGAAAATTGAAGAATTTTGAAATAATAATACGAAAGCTATCTTTTATTTATGTTTTTACAGTAAGCTATTAACATAGCTAGTTGTTCTTAAACTTGTTTATTATCGTATATCAAAATAAAATTTAGAACAAGACACAATGTTAGGTTTTTATCATATATTTTTGTAGAGTACTTACTAGGCTACTAGTTGATATATCATCGTATTTCTTTTGTTTTACGTTAAAGTATGTTTAAAACAATTATATTTATTTGTTTTATGTATAAATTTAATCTTTTAGTCTAATATAAAGTGAATTGATAAAAAAAGTGTTATAAAGTAATGAAAATAAATTTAAAACATATCAATAATAATAAAAACGTTCTTTTATAGGATTGAAATAGTAATCTTTCGATTTAACAGATGAAGTAATTTTAATAAAAAGTTTATACTACAAGTATGATGATTTATATTTCAATTTTCATTTTTCTACATAAAATGATTTATAACTACTTAATTGATAGTTGATAACTAAAAGGAAATAAATATAAAATAGTTGAAGAGAAAAACTTAATTTCGTTTTTAAAATTCATGTATCAAATTCATAATTTTATTAAAAAAAATCAATTTTTTTAACGTGTTTAAATATATGATACGGTAGATATTTGATCAAAAATAATTTAGTTCTTTATTAATAAAAATTTCACAAAAAAAAAATAAAACGTGCCTTTCTGTTTTGATTTGTAGATTGATTTCTCCTATAGAAATATTAAGTTATTTTTTTATATTTATAAGTAAAGAAACTTTTTTTTTAATATGTTGTAGTAAACAAATAAAACTAATTGACGCAAAACTAGTTTGATTATTGTAGTTAATAGTTAAAATTAAAGTAAATATAATATAATCTAATTTCATAACTAAGCATAAAAGGTTGATTTTTTATTACAGGCAGAGTTCTGATAGAAAAACTGTACGTTTAATTATTGATTTGATTAAAGTTTAAAAAAATAATTTAAAGTTTTTTTGATAAATATCAAAGAGAAAATATTAGTCAAAATTGAAGTGACTTATAAATTTTGTACATCTAAAAAACTTATTTATTCAAAGTTGTTCATTCATTTATATTGATTTATGTTAGTTTACGTTTGTAAGTAAAACCCGCGTTGAAATTCTTATTAAATACGCTGCACACTTTTGTCTATGCTTTAAATTTTTACTTATAAAATTAATTTCTTCAAAACATATATTAAATTTATATGCTAAAAAAAATTTGAACAGCTTGAAAACATACTTATAAAAAATCGAAAAAAAAAGTGAATATAAAAAGTTTTCAAGCTCATAGATATCTTAGTTATATAGAAAACAAAAAAACATAAAATTAAATTTCTATTACTAGTTGGTTTGATTTCAAACATACAGAAATTTGTAACTGATATTTTATTTAATTACAAAATATGCTATATTGAAAAATAAATCCTCTAATTTTTTAAATTCTATCATACATTTTTTTAATCACAAACTGATACTGACTTAAAACACTTTAAAATACTAAAACAATTTAAATTAAGGTGCAACACTAGATTGTGACTACTGATTGTGACTATTATGAATAAATTAAATTTAACAATTGTTTATGAACTTTTCTAACAAAAACTTTTAATCATAATGTCCCTCTACGTAAATTTAAAAATTAAGTAGTAGTTTACATATAAAACTGGTGAGTTTGGTTTGTTGTATGGTTGGTAACCTGAGTTTGATATGTTAAAGGATACATCTAAGAAGTCTGTTTGGAATAATCTGGATTCTATTGTTATATTAAAGCCGTTTTGTTTGAATAGTTTAATTAAATATTTAGCAGTGTCTCAGCTGATCTCGGTGATTTGCTTCTTATTATCCCTAGTCCGTCATCTCTATATAATCCGAATTCATTATCTATAAAAATCTTACATTTTTTGATTTCATTTAGTAAAAATAACCCTATTAAATCGCAAATTTCTGCCCCGTTAAATGATCCCATACTTACATTAAATAATTGATCTGAGTTTGTTTTTTCCCAGGTTTGGTTTTTATAAGTTAAAATTGCTTTACAAGAGTGTATAATTAAATTCATTTATTTATCCTGTGCTTAGATGTATCCTTCAACATATCAAACTCAAGTTACCAACCAAACAACAAAACAAACTCACCAGTTTTATACGTAAACTACAACTCCAACCACCCCCGACAAATAATAAAACTATTACCAGAAACAATAAACAGAAGACTAATAAAACTATCTAATAACGAAGAATCCTTCAACAATGTAAAAAATGAATACCAAAAATCATTCAATTCGGCCAATTATAAAAACACCTTAAAGTACGATAAAACCACTTTACCAGAAAAAAAAAACAAAGAAAAAGAGACATAATATATTTCAACCCACCATTAAGTCTAAATATAAGTTCGAAATAGGCAATCAATTCTTAACCTGATTACTACATTATTTGACGAAAACCACCCATTCCATAAAATATTCAACCAAAACTCATTAAAACATCTTACAGTTGCACAAATAATTTCAGAAGTAAACTAATAGCTCACAACAACAAAATATTAAACAAAAGCAATATAGACGATAAAAGCACCATAAAAGATAAACTTTGTAATTGCCGTAAAGAACCTTGCTCTTTAAAAAACAAATGCTTAGTGTCAAATATAATTTATAAACCAACAGTAACATCAAATAAAACAACAAAGCAGTATATAGGATCTACAGGAAATACCTTTAAACAAAGATACAGAAACCACAAATCATCATTCAAAAATATTAACAAAAGACACACAACAGAACTAGCGAATTAAATATGGAACTTAAAAGATAATAATACAGACTACAAAATTAAAAGGGAAAAATTAAATAGGACAAGATTAAAATTTAATACAAAACTAGGCTGCAAACTTTGTAATTTAGAAATAATAGAAATCGAAAAATCAGATAAGAACGTAACACTAAACTAGAAAAGCGAAAGACAAAACAAATGCATCCATTATCAAAAATACTTTTTTAACAAAATTAAAACCAACTAAATATTAAAACAATATAAAATCAAAGCGGCAAACACGAGCATTTTATAACATTTTTCCCAACAGTCTAAAAATTTTTTTCTTATAGCTTAAATCCTTTTTCCAAAATAGCTTTTTTAAACTTTTCTAAAAAGCATAAAATAACATTCACAGCGTATTATTTCAAATTAAACTAATCGTATAATAAACTGTACCATTACTACGTCACAATTATTATAGAAAATTTTTAATTAGAAATTTCTGTTCACTATTATAATAAACTGTAACTTACTGACGATCACATGAAATTTTACATTTCAATGTGTGAAACAGCTGTTTTAATTATATTTTTTTAATATATATATATAATATAGAACATATATGATATATATTTATATTTAAATCCACTACTACTACTACCACTACTATTATTGTTACTAAATATATTTATATTATATTACTTTACTATGTTATATATTATCAAATGTAAATGAATAGTCTATATACTACTGTAAAACTGTTAAAAATGTATTAAAGTTCTGGCTTGAGTATTAAAGTAGCTTTTTGTAAATAATTTTAACTTCATTATTAATCATTACTTTTAAGCAATGTTTTAGTTGCGTTATAAATGTTATGAATACAGATTTCGGTTGGTTAAACTTCATAATAACTTATTTTAAGCAAATAAATAAAAGGTGATAAAACAAATACTTAGGATAATTAAACTTTTAATAATCAGTAAACCGTAAAAGATTTAATGAATTATAAATTATGTAAATCTGGCTTAAATATTTAAATAAATAAACACCAGTTGAAATATTGACTTTTAAAACAGAACAATACTTACAATTAACATTCACAAAATAAGTTCAAGAGAAGTTGTTGCTTCCAGCTGCTCACAAAACTAATTGACTACCTGCTCACATGAAAAACTGCATGTCATGTTTTTATGTTTCGTTGCATCAGTATTTAATTTGAAATATTTTGTCATTGTACAAATATGGCAGTTTGTTGTCTGGCTCTTGTATTCAGGATTCAAACAATGAATAGTGCGAAGAATTTGCAGCCTTTTATTACATTATGTCAAACTAACGTCATTGAACTATACTCACAAGCTTTTGAAAAAGCTAACAAATTAAAATATTAAATATTTTTGTAACAAAGCTTGAGCATATAGAAGACAGTTTTGTAGTCACTATAGATGTGGTTATTAATAAATAATATTAATAAACATATAAAATACTTTATAATAATGAACATTATATGTAGGTACTTTTTTCTTCTTTATGTATATCCGACAAAAAATAGTTACATGTTACTTTAAAATCATTATTTAATTTATGTGTGTCTTAGTTTATCTCAATATTCTTTATGAAATTATATGTTACTAGTAGAACAACACAACTGTAAAAACTTATTCTAAATAATTTAACTTTTTTTGAACAAAAATAATTTCTTTAAAATTTTTTTAACATTTTCTAGTACACCACTAATAATTCGGCTAAACAAAACTAATTTATTATAAACGTTTTGTATACAATTGCTTTTAAAGTATAAGTTGAAAAGTAATGTGTTTTCATTTTTCTTTTTTAAATTTATTTGAAAGATAATAAATTTTTGTCAGATCTGCATAACTTAAAAACCATATAATTAAGAGCTGATTTAATAACGATTCTATGTTTAAATATGAATTTTTGGTCATTAGATAGTTAAAATTTTAAAATAAGTCTAAGTGTTGAATAAAACATTTACTTGGTTAAAAGTTTGTCTTGGATTTTATAAGTTTGTAACACTACATGATGTAATTCTTCTTATTGTTGATTTAAATTCAATGCCCTATGATATGTAATAATGAGAAAACATTTAATGTTTTAGCCATTGATATACCTTTTGAAACCAATTTTTATCAATTAAAATTGTTTAAACACTATACAAATTATTGAAAACAGTTGTTATTAAATAACATAAAACAATTAGAATAATTAAATTTAACTAAATATACTCTTAGTTTTAGTAATTAAATAAAGAACATTTTAGTAAAACTTATCTTTAAAATAAAAATACATCCTTTTTTTACAACCTATATGACTAACAGCTGGTTTTTTTAAATTGAAATTGAAAAAAGTTGGCAGTTTGTTAGTCACTAAACGCGGGATAAACAATCTGTAGTCTTATAAATTATTGATTAATTGTCAATATTTTAGTTTTTTAATTAAATGAAGAATGCTATTATTAATATAAGTAAAAATTAAAAGATTAAATATATATTTAATATACAAACTATTATCTATTTTTAAGTTGATAATTAAATCATAGTTAATTAGTAAAACCAATAGTCATAGTTGCGGTGACTTACAAACTTTCTTTTATGCTGTGAAGACATTTTAATTAAAAACATCTTCCAATTTGTATTGTCAAGACTAAATATTAAATTGTAGAATAAAATTGAATGTATTTATTAAGACAGGGTATTGTAAATACTTTTCACCTAAAACATAGTTTTGCATATGTACAAACGAATTTAAACCTTACAATAACTTTTATTTTGAAAGATTGTTTATAAGTTGACTATATAATATACTTTATTTAAAAAATGTTACTTTTATCCAATCTTTACATTTTTTCATTCTAAACTTAATTAGTTCATATTTTGACACTGTTTTGAACTTTGTTAGAGTTTTACATGATTTACTTCTTTATTATGTTTTTTGGATATATAGTTACTAGTTAATTTTATAGTTGCGTTTTATATGTTTTAAATAATATAAAACTCGAACTAATTCAAAAAGGTATGAATATTTATTGAAAATACTTATTTAAAGCTTTGAATTAGTTGGAATAATTTAGAAATTTAATCTATAAAATTTTATGAACTTAAAAACAATGCGTGTTTTTTTTTTTTTGCTAAATTCAGTTATAACTACATTAATTCTATAGTATACTTTTTAAATCAACCCATTTATAAGATTATATTCTGTTTTTGTATTTTTCCCGGATTACATGAAACAAAAATAAAATGCTTTATATATTTGAAATACAAAATTAAAGCTTTAACATATTAAAAGTTATGTTTGTACAGTATATTATAATCCGAGTGATTTACAAACTTTTATGAAATTTTCAAATACAACTACTTAAACAACAAAATATTTGTTGTGTATTGTAGTCTCGACTTTACAAGACTGTTACGATGTAACAACAAAGTAAATATTATTCATGAACTAGTTTTTGTCTATCTTTAGTGTAGTCTAGTAATGCTAGTATATTTCTAAGTAAACATTATAATAATTTTATAATTACTTTTTCTTTTGGTGTGTTTTATAATAAGTATTAAAAAATACTAATCAATTTGCACTTTTATTCAATTTTAAAAGCAATTTAAATAGTCATTGCTATCATAACTATATTTATAAAAATTTTCATAATTTTTTTAACAAAAATTGAGAAATTTTATTTATCACATCTAAATTATACTTTCACTTATGACTAATAAAAATATGTGATTATGATAAATTTTCACCGAAAGTTTTTTGTATCAAAAGGTTTTAAGCGTAATATTACATTCTGAAGGTTTTAACTGTTATCTTTTTTGAATTTCAAAATTATATCAAATCAAGCAGTACAGGTCTCAATACGTTTGTAAACATTTTGTTATAATGTTCATTTTTATTACTAATTTTTAGTAAATAAAATGTAATCAACAAGTAAACAACAAAGTAAATATATATTCTCCAAACTAATACTTTAGGTTGTTTCTTTTAGTGACGTCGTATATATATGAGTTTTAAAACTTGGTTTTTATTCCAAGTTTAAAATTGTACAGATATAGGAAAATTTAACTTGCATAAAATTTGTATATTTTAAAGCCACTGTAAAGTGGCAAGCAATGCTTTGCACTTACTATAAGATATTTTAGTTATCTTCAAGTTTTAAGCTATATAGTACTAAGTTTTCATTCCTAGTTTATCCCAAATAAAGTATTAAGTTTTGATTTTTTAATGTAATTTTATCGTGTACATTTTTGAATAAAGAGGATTTTTTGATAAGAAGTGCAATTATAACACTGCATTTATCTTATGTGCTTTGAGATTAAAAAATCAATTAAATAATTTTTAAAATGGTGTTTCTTTTGTAATTATATAAATTTTAGTGTATACTTTTGGTCAGAGTGTATAATATTTTTTTAAACATAATATTTAGTTTACTTTTCTATATAAACAGCTGTACATGAAGATTTTGAGAATTATGTGTACCTCTTTTAATCCAACCATAAAAAAATATTAATTTTACTTAGATGTTATGTCTACTATGCTCAATTATTTTACTTACATTTTATTACTTAAAGTACGGTTCTGATTTCTCTTTTATCTTATTTGAGAATATTGATAAATTTTAGTCAAGTTTACATATCGTAGTAATATTAACAAAACTTGACTTATAAAAGATACAATTAACTCAAAGCATAGTTTACTAGTTAGTTAAATCTATCAAGTTTTGCAAAAATTAAACCTACCTTGTTTTTTTCTAATATTTATTTTACACCTAGTATTTTTTATACTATAACATGCTTATTGTCTATTGCATTTAAGACGTAACCGAGCAACTACAAACTTTTAAAAATAAAAGCAATATGAAATAATACTTAAACATTGATTTTTTTAGAAAACTTTAGATAATCTTTAATAACAAGCTCTTTTACAGATATTGGTTTTTTGTTTAAGTTTTAAAAGATATAATTTTAAATAATTAAGAAACTATATTTTTAAGAAAGTTTAAAATTTTAGAAAAAAAACATATAAAAAATTTATTATAATTTTTATTCATTTAATTTTAAACTATTAATCATTTAAAAACAAAATCATAGGTGTGAGCAATAGTTTAGCTACATTCTAAAAAGAACTTTCAGTTATCTAAAATTTTTAAAAAACTTCATTATTTCTAAATAATAGATCATGTAAATATATTTAAAACATTAAAACATTGTAAATTAAATGAAGAACATGAGTAAAATTTAAAAAATTACGATATCATCACGTTTTTTAAATAGTTTTTTTAAATATTTAATAAGCTTCTAACAAATTATTACAATTTTAATTAAAGTAAACTGAACTAAAAACTCTTTAATGATTTTAAAACAGACTTAAACTATAGCTAACTCAAGTATCAAACCATTTTAAGTTATATTTATATTAAAATTTCACAAGAAATTTAACTTCTAGCAAAAAAATAAATCAAATCTCGTTTTGATTTTTATTAATTAATTTAACTAAAAATCAAAAATTAATATCAACCCTAAACAGTATTATTACTAAGTCATTCACAAATAACATTGTAATTTTTGCCATTAGTTTGTTAGCCACTGCAGTTACTAAAGTTGCTAATGTTCTAATTTGTTTATGAACTAGAAAATACATGAAATCATTTATGTGGTCTTTAATAACAAATTTATTGTAGTTTTTGCTTTTCTTTTTTATTTATTCGTTGTAAAACTACAAATTACAACAATATATATTGAAAATTGTTAACAAAAAACAATATTTTATTAAAATTATATAAAAATTACATTAATAAGGACAAACAATAAGCTTTTTAAAAACATATAAAGTATTATTAAGACCTACAAAGGGGCAATGTTTTCTTAATTAATAATATTTTGTGTATAAGAAAAAAAAAAGATTATTAATTTAGTAACAATCTTAGTAAGTAGCAAACGTTTTTGATAAAAATTAAAAAAAAAAAAGGTTTTATTTTAATGAATTTGTTTATTTATAAATGTTTTAAAGTTTCTAAAATCATAATTATATATATTGGACGTTTTAATTAAAATTTTCAAAGATTATCGTTGCTAATTATACCTATAGAACTTATAAAAAAAATTGTATTGTGTTTATACTATTTTAACAAATGACGCGACAAAACAATAAAAATTAAGGTTAAACATGTTTGTTTTATTTACTAAATTATCTTTTAGTACTTATTACTTGTTTTAGTATTGTACAAGTACCAACATTTGTGTTTATTTTCAAGCAGATCAAAATTCATACAATAAAAATAATAAAGAATACATTTAATTTGTATTTATTAGTTTTAGATTTACATATAGTGGACAACCTTAGTTTTTTATTAGACATGTGTTGAATATTTAGATATAAATATCTATTCATAAAAAAAATGAATAAGTATATTGAAGTAACGATTTGCAGTATAAACATATAACAGATACGAATAATTTTTATCGAAATTGAAGTATAAGCTTTAACGAAATATTTTAGTTTATATGACTTTATAAACCATAATGTACTAAGCCATAGTTTGATAAGAGTCGTCAGTTCGTAGGTTACTAAAATGTAGTTCTTTTCCAGAATATAACTACCTTAAAATTAATTTAAATACCTATATTTAAATACTTATATGTAACTATAACATTTATAACATTAGTTTGTTACTAATTATTAGAGCTTTTATAATAGTTAGTGTTCAAAAAACTGTGAGTGAGGTTTTATTACATAACTAAAAGAAGTTTTCTTATAACTTATTTTTTATCATAACCATTTAAATAGCTCAAATCCGCAGTTTTAAATACTTTACTTACTAAAAGAATAATTTACAAAATTAATTAATTTAAGAATACGAATAAATTTTAGATTGTAAGTTGGTAAAAATTCAAATTATATTTTCAAAGTAAAAAAATTGCAATCAATTTCATACTTATTTTGAAGCACAGTTTTTTAGCTAGATTTGGGTATTTTAGTATTAATAACTGATAACTAAATCCGACCACAAAAATTATTTGATATTTTTTGTTATAATGCTTAGTTTGTATTTTTACTGTTTGTTACACACTGTTATACTGAGACTGTTACAAACTAGAGGCCTTCCAAGTTTTATTTAGTATTTAAAAGTAGTTTTAAGTTTTTACTCATTACATACAAAATAAAATGTCATGAAGTATTTTGTTAACATATATCATATATAAATTTTATTAGAAAGCACCAGAACCGTTTTGTGATATTTACTTAGTTTAATTCATTATAAAAAATATATTTAGAAAATAACTATTTTACTAATTATTCTATCTATTATCAAATACAAAATAAAAGTTAATCTTAAAATCTACATTTTTAAAGAAATATTAGCAATTTTATGTTCCTAATTTTAAAATTGTTTTGTTAAAACTATAAAAAACTATAGGACTTTTCAATGTAATGAATTAGAAGTCTAACAGTTAACATGATTTTTATTTTATTAAACTAATCGATTGAAGTCAAAATAACAGCTGTAATATTATTAAAAAACTAATGAATTAATCGGTTTTTTTTTATTAGTTTGACATCGAACTTACATAATGTTGTAATTATTATTAAATTTAGTAACATAAAAAAATGTCGAAAAAATAACTGTAATTTTATACATTTTAGCAATATTTCTTTTAATCACAAACTGATACTGGCATAAAACACTTTAAATTACTGACACAAAAAGATATAGAAAGTTCAAAATGAGTTACAGTTTGTAAGTCACTGCATTGTGACTATAAATGATAAATTAAGTCGTACAATTTTACTTCAGTATTTTTAACAAAATTAAATGTCAAAACCATAATGTCGCTGTACATAAGTTTTAAAATTTAACTCATAATTTACTTGAAATCTTTCAACTTAAGCCATATGTAACTACAAAATTTAAATCTAATAGTTTTTAAAGATTTAAAAGTTTTTAAAAAGTTTTGAGCTTTGTTGATGAAATACAATTTGATAAACATTAGTAACTAATTTAGTATTTATATATTAGGGTGTATTATTTGTAATGAAAATTTATTTTTATTATAATCATAACTAATTCTAAAAACTTTTAAATATTATAAGAAAATTTAATAACACCTACACAATAATTATTGAAATAACAATATATTTTGTCCTTTTTTGTGACCTATAAACTTTTCTAACAAAAGAAACGTAATTCTATATAACCATGATTTAAAAATGGTTTATATAGTTAACCTTAAATGTATATAGACAATTTTTAAACACCAAAAGTACGTTAACAACTTAAGCTTTGAAGAACTTAGTAAATCTGTTTAACGGAAGTTAGCTATAAAGCATATAAGCGTAAAATTATTTACATGTTAAAAATAATTTAGTTATAAAACTTTAATGTAGGTTTGAATATTCAAGTCTATAAGCAAAACAACTTGATATAATAAAAACACAATTGTAAAGAATATTTATGAAGGAAACCGGTGCAAGATTTATTTCTCTCGAAAAAATGTGAAACAAACTTCGATTGTCGATTGCGCTGTGAATGTAACAGTGACGTAATAATGAAATTAAGAGTTATATTTCTGATGCAAAATAAATATTACCTGGAATACTTGGTATAATTCTAGTTTCTTTTGGATGGCTACCAAGGTTTAATTTTAAAAGTCACAGTAATTGTGACTATAAATTATCAAATAACGAAAATAGTCAGTTCACTTAAACGTTTAATTAGGAACTTAAGTTTTAATTTTAAGTGAATTTGTAAATTTCAAAAGTTATCAAATTATTTTTAAAGATTTAAGTTTGTAAGATATTACCTATGTTAAAAAATTGTTAAGTTAAAAAAAAAAATCAAATATAGTTTTGTTTAAAAGTTTAAATAAGTTTGTATAAATTTAGATATAAACAATTTTGTTTTAAATGATTTAATTTAAATAAGTTTTTTGTGTTTTTTCTAGTCATTCTCAACAAACTGAATAAATTGAAAAAGTGTTCAAAAATATTATTGCTTTCACATTTTGTTAATTTTGCTTATTATTTGATTTAAATTTACATGGAAACTTTAAGACATTAATAAAAATAGTCACTTTTTAAGTAACTTACAAACTAGAGAAGAAAGATTTCCATATTTTCACTACAAAAATCTGTCAATTTATATTATTAGATGCTGGTATAGATTTGTAACTTTAGAGTAGCTGAGTTCACTAAGAAACTTATTTTTATTATCTTTATTATTTTTAATTTACTATATTATTAGATAGTTGATTAGTTAGATGGAAGATGAATTTTTGTACCGAATGTTTGTAACTCACAATTTTACTTCATATTTTTTTTTATACAATTTTTGCATCTTTTTTTAGTAAAAAGATTTTTATTTTGAATTGAATTTACTTATGGTTAAAACATTTAGCTTTATCAAACATATGTACTTGTATTTTTAAAATCGTATTTTTACTATAAACTATTTAAAAGCCTTTCTAGTTAGCTCTGTAGAAGGTGTTGATATTTAAATAATCATTTTATTTCATATATTATCAAGCTAAAGTCAATATTCTTTTACAGTTTTATAGAAGTAATAGTAACTAAAAATATACTTAAAATAAAACAGATTTTTTAGTTTAAAAATTTGCTTATTTAAAAAATTGTTTAATTGTTACTTTTATGTAAGAAACCAAACTTTTTTCCATAAATCCGAGAGACAAATACTAGTAGCTTTTAATGTTTTTACACAAAAAACAAAGAAAATCAGTCATAAAAATTTAAACAAAGCATATATAATTTATGACTTACAAAACTACTACAAAGAAACAAATAAAATTCAATCTGATTCTTTGAAACGTCTATGATCTTACAGATAATAAAGCTTGTTATTTGTGTTTAAAATATTGACAAAGACTTTACATCTTAACTATTAAAACAACGCAGTTGTTGCTAAATCATTAATTTTTATTTACAAAAAATAAACTTAAATAATTGTACTGTAAACTTTTGTATGTTAAACAAAGTGTAAAATAAACTTAACATCGAATTACAAAATTTAAGCAATTTGTTCTTAAATAACTTCTATTTTTTTTTTGATAATAGCTTTTACAACATTTTGTTTGTAAATTATTACGGTTCTCTGTTTGGTTTTGTATTAGCCTAATAAGATCAAAATAAAATATTAGTCACAACTAGGGTGACTAAGAAAAAAAAGAATCTTTCTTTTTTAATAGAATAAAAATTTAAAAGGGTCACTTAATTTTATATTAAATTAAAAAAGTTCTTAATTTGAATACTACTTCCTTTAATTTCGATATAATTTTAAAACAATTGTTGTTGTAGCTTATTCGCTTTAGTTCTACTAATAGAGTAAACATTTTAAAAAAGTTATTAAACTTCTAAACCAAACAGTATATTAACTTTTTGAAATAAATAATGCCTTCAACAAAGTCACCCGGAATATAGTCACAAAATTCTACTTTCATTTCTTAAAACAAAAACTGGAATATTAAATATTTGATGGTTGGGTATTGAGCAATTTAGTTTGTAAGTCATTTAAGTTATGGCTAATACAATTAAACTATTCTTATGTTGAGTAAAATAACTGTTTTACTAAATTTATCTAAAGATAATCTAACATAAACCTTTATTACAAAACAAAGTAAAAATAGTTGTTGTTTTTATATTAACAATCATACTTCTTATAGAAATACTATAACATTTTTAATAATTTTATTATAGTAAAAAAGATATTATGGCTCTGTTTACTTTAAATAATAGAAAAATTATTTGTCACAGCTGACTTAAAAAGTTTTAAAACATCACGTTAATAGAAATATTCAAAGTGGTTTGGTAAGTTGTACTTTTTTTTGTTAGTATAATTTTGTGAGTAAAAGCTACTTAAAGTTATTATTAAATTTGATGTACGTACAAGTATTCAGTTTTATTATCTTCTTTAAAATTAAATTACTAAAGATATTACATAACTTATTTTTCAAATAAATAATGTTTTAAACGAATTAATACACAATAAAGTCACAAACTTCTACCTACATTTTTAATAAGAAATAATAATGTTAATTTTTTCTTGGTAAAATGTTATTAAACTTAGTTTGTAAGTCATCGAAGTTATGACTAATAAATCATATTCTGTTTTTTATATAGGAAGTATAACTTTGTAATTAAGCGATTTCCAAATAAAAGTTGAAAGAAAATTCATCTAGTTAAATTTACCTTATTTAGTTTTTATTTAGTTATTTACTCAAAAATTTAAATTATTTGCCCTAAATTTCGTAAGCATAACTTATAAAAATATGACTTTACTTAATACTTAAATAAATTGTTGTTCATTATTCGTTTTGTAGCTTATCTGCTTTACATTTTGGTTCTTCTAATAGAGTGTGCATAAAAAAGTTTAATTACAACTATAAACCAAAGGCTAAATCAACTTTCTTAATTACGTAATGTCTTAAATATAATCATACACTTTAAAGTCACAAACTTGTACTGACACACTAAAATACAAATAATGAAATGTTAGATATCTATTTAATGTTTTATTATCCAACTTAAGTCATATAACGTACTTTTAAAACAATCTTAAGAACTAAACATTCGAGCAAACCACAATTTATATATGGTTTTATCTGAAATAACATTCTAAAACCATTTTTAAAAACCTATGTTTTAATAACAATGTGTTAAAAGTTATAAATTAGAGTTTGTTGTTTAAATGTGCATACACAATTACTTCCCTCAGTATTGAAACATTTTCAAGCTTTATATTTTTCTTCTGTTAAGTACAAAATTTAATCACAAAAGTTTTTAATTTTTTGAAGCTTGAGTGAGATAAACTTCAAGTTAAGTATATTGTTTGAGTTAATTTTTTGTTTAAGGTAACAAAATTTGTCAAAGTAAGTTTAAATGTAAAAATGACTCTAAGTCAACTGAATATATAAAAATAACCAAAAGTTTCTGTTTAAGTTGAAGTAATTTCCGTAAGAACTATTATAATCACTTACAACTAATAATAAAAAACTGTATTAAACGGTTTCTTGCAGTAACTTTTGTATTTAAACTCTGTTTCAAATTTTGTAAAGAAGTTGAAATAAAGTTAATTAAGAGTTTAGAAAGAGAAACTCTATTTACAAATTCTCTTCTAAATAAAGTAGTTTAAACTATTTATATGTCCTTTACATTTTGGTTACAATTACTGAGTTTAAAAGTTTATATATATTTCATTGTAAAAAGTTAAAAAAAAAATAACGCAAAAAAGTTATTACACGTACACTTTTAAATGAGCAGCTTAATTATTTATGATAAATTCATTTAACTAAAAGGCACAAACTTAACTTACGACTGCTATATATATTTTTGAAACATTGCACTTAAATTATGCAGGCTGAAGTTTCTAGTTTATAAGTCATTAAAAATGTGACTAACTTTAAAATGTTAACTTTTAATTATTGTTTTAGATGACAAACTACAAATTAGTAACTTTCCTAGATAATTAACTAACTAACAGTTCAACGTAAAAGTACTGTCAGTGTTTAAAAATCCAAACGTCTGAAATACCAAAAATTATATCAGTGATAGAAAAGTTTTTTTTCGTTATTTTATAATAATAGAAAATTATTTCTTTTAACGATTAAGTAATTTAATGTAGTTAAGTTTTACAAAGCAGAATATGATTAAAAACATAGTTGATAAGTATAGGTAACATAATAAAACATTAAATAAGTTTTAATAAAGTTTTATAATAGTCCTAGGTTCTTATTTATTACAAATAAAATAATAATATTTTTCAATTTATAAAATGCGTATAAAGAAAAATATTATATTAACTTAGTTTAATTCATACTTATTGTTTTGAAAGGAAGTATTAGTAGAAGTATGAAATTTTAGTGTTATGATGTTAGCATATTTTTTCTTTAATGTCTGCTTAATTGTAAAATACGGCATTATAACGAAAAATAATATTTAATAAGTAAGAAAAGTTGTACTAAATGAATTACAACTTTAAATAATTGCCTTTTTCTATACTTTTTTATACATGTTCAATATATCTTATTAATAGCTTATAACATTATTTTTGCAGAAAAAACAAAAAAAAACTTTATCAATGAATAAGTCGTAATGATTTTTTAATTTAAAACTTTCGCTTCAAAACTAGTATTTATAAAAGTTTATTAATTTAACTAGACAACATAGACTTTAAACATTAGCTTAGTAAACATTAATAAACTTGACAACTTTAGAGTAAACAATAAATGTTTTAGAAAATTAAAATAAAAACAATTTTTAATGATGTAATAACTATATTATGAAAAAACTATCTAAAAATATTAATGATTTAATAAAAAAATCTTCTAATTTAACTTAATGTTTTATAACTTCTTAATAAAGAAAATTTTTAACTTTTAAGAAAATTTTAAATAAGTATGCATGTGTAAACATTCTATTACTTTTTGTAGTTTTGTTACAAAGTGACAAAAAACTATACATTATTTTTATAGTAGTTAAAAAGCTAGTGTAACACTTAGTTAATATTATAACTAATAAAAACCGTTATTAATCTTATTAGGTGTAAGTATTAGCTTATTATTTTAAATAATCTGAACTTATTGCTAATAACTCTGCTCCTTAGATTTAAATGTTTTTAATGTTTGTTGTTCTTTATATGTATTTGCTGTATTTTAATTTAAAGTTTTCTTGATTCTTACTCGTTATCATTTGAAATTTTTCGAATAAATTTAGAGATAATGTACAACTTTTTGTACAATAATACTTGATTGCAATTGTTTATTAACAAAAAATTGAAATTTTGTAAGTTTTTGTTCGTAAAGTTTTATAGCTTTTTTAGCTATTATAGCTTTATTAGCTTATTATTTAAAAAATTTTTTGTTCGTAAAGTTTTATGGTTCTCTAAATGGTTTTTTACTAGCCTAATAAAGTCAAGAAAAAAAAACTAGTCGAAATTAGAATGACATTTAAAAAGAATCTTTCACTTACTATAAATGAAATTTTTAAAAGTGTGACTTAAGATATATTTTTATAAAAAAATCTCAGTTTGAACAGAACTACTTTAAATTTAGATTAGATATGAGAAAATTGATTGTTGATTACTAATTTTGTAGCTTATGAGGCTTGGGTTCTACTAAAAGAAAAATGTTTTAAAAAAAGTTAGTACCTTTTTAAACAAAAGAGTTTATAAACTTTTTGAAATAAGTAATATCTTTAACAATGTCATATAGAATGTAGTTACAAACTTCTACTTACACTTTTTATAATAAAAACTTAAACATTAAATATTAGATGTGTCATATTATGCAACTTAGTTTGTAAGTCATTAAAATTATAACTAACAAATATTATTCTGTTTTTAGGTTGAGTAACAAATATTTTTACTAAAATTAACTAAATATAATCTAACATATTTCTTTATTAAAAAACATAATAAAAATAAGTTGTTGGTTTTATTTTCAAGTATAGTTCTAATAGAAGAACTGTTCCTTTATCAATAATTTTATTTAGGTAAAAAATATATTCTATATTAAAAATATATTTAAATATATTTAAAATATCTTTAACTATAGGAAAGAGAAAAGTTAGGCACAGCTGACATAAAAAAATTAAAATTACGTATTACACATTATCAAACTGCTTCAGTAAGTTGTAACAATTTTTGTTAGTATAATTTTGTAAGTAAAAGCTACTTAAAGTTACAATTAAAATGCTGCACGTATAAATATGCAAGTTATATATTACATTACAATCATATGTAAAGTTTTATTGCTAAGATAAATGTAAACCTCTTTAAATATATTTTTACAACTTTAAATGTATGGTATAAAATATTTTTCGTTTAATCTTTCATATTGAGAAATTAAACATGTTTCGTAGTTTATATTGCTTAAAAAATCAAGCTTAGTCAATGATATATGAAGAAATAAATTGAGTCTTATTTATATTCTAAATCTAAAATAGATTAAACAAATTTAGCAGTAAATGACTAGAAATGTTGTATTCACAATTGTTTATTAGCAAGGTTGTATTCAAAAAAAAAATTTCAAATTAGAAAGAAATTTGTTATTAATATCATTATTGTTAAAATTATTTTTTTTCTTATAAAAAGGATACATTTTACACTATTATCATCATAGTTTCATTCATAAAAGCTAAGTTCAGTTATTGTAAAAAAAATGTTTTTTTAAATTGTTGAAAAAAAAATTAAAATAGTTTTTTAAAAAAATTCAAGTGTAAAATTGTTTTAACTGTTTGAATCAAATTATTAAACAAAATAAAAATTACCTTTCCTTGACAAAATACTAATAAATAGGTTTTTCTTTAAAAATATCAGCGTATCACATTATACTTTCTTTATAGAAGTTGTAACCTATAGTTCAAGTATTCACACGTCTGTTATTAGTGTTGTCTATCTTCTTCTTAAAACTAATTTAAAGTTATAGTTTAGTTATTTTAGTTCTTATCTTACTTAAAAAGATTCATAGTATATTATTAAACACAAATTTCAGTTAAATTTAGTCTAGGTATATATTATTTAATTTTTCTTTTGTTTAACTGATTGTATTATTACTAAAGATTTAAATATTTAAATGATAAAAAAAAAGTATGTGTAATATCTCGTAAGAAACTTACAAGCATGTGGTTCACAAATCGATAGCCAAAAGGTTCCTTTGTTCCTTAGACCAAACTTTTTGAGCGTTTTCTATTTTCAATAAACAATGTTGTTGTTTTTGTATATTTTTATTTTGTGTGTTTTAACTTTAATTACCGTTAAATAAAAAAATTTATAATATTAATGTAATTTCAAGAAAACTAAATATTTTTTTTTATGTAATATTCAAAGAGATCTCTACTTCTATAGAAAATTAATATAGTTTGTCATTTCAAGACTTTAAGTAGTAAACTAAGTAAATGGTTTTCATTGGTCGGTTTGTTTTCGTTTTAGTTTGAGTGTTTATATCTTCTGTATATCTTAATAAATGATTGTGATGCACTGAGATATACAGGAAATATAAAAACTCAAACTAAAAATAAAACAAACCGACCTAGGATAATTGATAACCCATTACTTGAACCCCCGCTTCTACCATACCGTTATAACTTTTACCGGCAAAAACATTTTCGAAATTATTAACAGACACTGCTAACAAAACGAAACCCTTATCTAAGTAAAGTTTCCGCTTATTTACGCACATTGTTTCCATAAAAAAAAGCGCAAAGATACGAGATATTATAAAGATACGAGAGTTACAAAATATACTTACTATAATGGCTGTTTTTCGATATTGCTTCTAATTAAAAGCAGACTGGGGACTTTCCCACTTTTATTGATTTGTTTAGTGTATCTAAAAATGTATAAACATAAGATAAAGCTACTATTAATTAGAAAAAAAATTTTACAAAATAATAATACTTGTAAAAAATGTTTACTTTTTTTAATAATCAGTAGATTTTATCTTTATCTTTATTTATATGTGAATTACTTAATACTCAACATTTATATTCTATTCTACTTAGCAAAATCTATTTATAATTAAGCATTTATTTACTATTAAGAAATGTAGTGGTGTCTTTACAAAAAATTTGTTTTATTGCCCACAAATTTTACTAAAATGCATTTGGTGCTGTAATGGATTTCTTTTTATAAACAAAAATATATAATATGTAAGAAAATTGTTTAATAAAAACTTTTTATGTTAATACAGTTTTTTTGATTTGACCATTGCCCACATAAGGATAAACTTGTTTTGCTTGTACTTAAGATATATTAATGGATATTTTTAGTAGGAATAAAATTGCATGCCATAAGAATTTTTTGAGTTGAAATTTTTTATTTATTAAAAGGTATATAAGGAGGGGTGTTAAGACACTTAAGCTATAAAGAAAATCTAGACTTTTTACCAATAAGTTTCATTAAATTTAATTTTATTCAAATATAAGGCAAGTATGCTGAAGTAGTTGTTTATGTTTTAAACTCTCATTATTTCAAAAGACTTTTATTATTTAACACAGTTATAATTATTTCAGAATTTTAATTTAATTTCTTATTGTTAACAATATTTCTGATATACTAAGGCAGTGCTTCTGAAATGAGGTTCCGCGGAACCCTAGGGACTCGCGACGCTTCTCTGGGGTTCCGCGAAGCCTTCCGAAATTTGAAAAATAACATTTATTTAATTAACTATTTTATGTAAAATTAAAAGTAGGGGTTCCGCAGAAAAGTTGAACTTTGGAAAAGGGTTCCGCCACTAGAAAAAGGTTCAGAAGCACAGTTCTAAGGTATAATCTAATGTTTATTAATTAGTCAATGAACATAAGTTTTTAAAAACTAAAGATATAGAGAGGTGAGTTAGCGTTTTAAAACATATTTAAAATTAAAAGCATACAATAAACTTATTTATGCAATATTCTAAAAAGCTAAAACCTTTATTTTTTGAATTATTAATAATTCTAAAATGCGTAACTAAACGAGAGTGCGTAACGTCAAGAGAACGTAAAGATGCAAGAGGTTACTGTATAATGGACATTCAACAGTTATAGCATTTAAAAAATCATTTTAATTTAATAAAATAATTCATAGCTAAATAAACATCTAAATTTTAAAAGTGATTGAATTTAAGCCACTTAGATTTAACTGTACAATACTTATTTAGGCTAAAATAAATAATACAAAAGTTACTTTAAAATAAAGCTATTTATTATAGCTTTAATATTTTTAACTAAATAAGCTTTCATCAGAAGAAAAGTTAAAATAAAGGTAGATTTATATTATTTATTAGTACTTTTCACAATGAACTCACTCTAATCAAATTATAAAATTAAGTTAGATTATTTTTCAAGTCATAAGCTGAAACAAATATAAAGTTATAATTTATTTAGTTTTGGTAAAACTATCTAGTTTATGAATAATTGTTAAGTTTTAAGTTTTTTTAAAGTAGCAGAAAGATTTAAAAAAAAAAATTTTCTAAAAGTTTAACATTAAATTAATTTTTATACATTAAGTTAAAAAGTTTAATCCCACAAGCTGATACTTTCCTCTAATAAATAAGTTATTAAAGTCTTTAATAATAACTAAAATTACCAAGGTCAACAATTTGTAGTCACTCAAGTAGTGACTAAATTTTTTTAAACTTTATCATTGATGCAAACACAAGATTGTTACTTGTAAGGTTTGATACTTTAAGTGACGAGCTATATATACAATAATCTTTATATTGTAATTGTCGTTTTTAGTAAAGAATTTCAATTAAGAAGCTTACATGGATTTTCATTTATTTAAAAAAATATTTGTAAATAACTTGCTAAAAACATTTTGGGCAACTTAAGGGGAACAAAAAATGGAAAATTTTAGCTAAATATTTTTTAAATTCATTATTAGACTTTAAATGCAAAGTAAGTGCTGTTAAAAAGATTTCTAACTGAAATTTTGATTAAAAAACAAAGTAAAATATCTAATTATAATCGCATTTACAATTTATAATTAAGCTGACATTAAGTTTTTGTTGAAAAAATAAAATTTATCAATTTTCTTAATTTAGAATGACCTCGTGTAATCTAAAGCCATAAATTATTGACAACATATATTAATTACTTATTGTTTGTTGATCAAATCATAGTAAATCTGTTTTCACTTTGAATTTGCTATAATTGTAACTATTATGAGTGTGTCCTCGTTTAAACTACCAAGTCAGTTTAATTAGTCTATGTAGAACGTCTTATTTACAGCATTTTATTTCTATTTCGGAAAGACTAATAAAATGAAATAAAAACAATTGGTCAGGTGTATATTTAAAAAAATTTTGTAATTTATCCTCTAATCAAGTACAGACTATAATTGCTATTGGTTAATAATTTAAGTTTCTGCATACAAAATAAAAGTTTAAATTGGTTGTAGTTAATGAATTTAAATAAAAGTAAATAATAAACAGTTTTATTTTAAATAGCTTTAATCAAAATCAGCATACTAAAATGAGTAAAGTAAATTTTAATAAACAATGCTTCACAACAAGAACTTTACATAAAAAATCACAAAATTGTACTGACTTTAGAAAATGTAAATAAATTAAAAATTTTTAAATAGTGTGATTAATAGTTAGTTTGTAAGTCATTTAAAGTGTGACTAAGGTTTTTTTATGTTTATTACTCGCGGAAAACTAGCTTGTTATTAAAAAATGAACACATTATAATGTAAATAAAACTTCTATAAAATATTTGTATCTATACATCTATTATTTGTGTAGAAATATAATAACATAATATAATCAAAAAATTTCTGAATTAACTTTTATAAACAATAAAATTAATTACGTCATAATTGGAACTTCAAACTAAAAGACACAAACTTATACTGACATCTAACAAAATAAATAACTTCAAAGAAATTTTTAATAATTGGATAAACAATTTCATTTTGTATGTCACTGCAAATGTGACGATTTTTTTTATTTGTGACTAGCTGTATTCGCTTAACTTGAGCCTTTAATAATAATAGATACTTAATTAAATTTTAGTCGGCTTTTTGATTTAAATATAAAAACTTATAAAACGTAACTGATACCGAAACGTAACTTATAAAAAATTGGAAACCATTAGTACTTTTAGTTTTCGGAACATACAGTTTTAATTTTATTAATTAATACTTGATTTAATTATACTACACAAGATTTACAGTGTCATTTAAATAAACTAAACTGTTTTATCCCATGTTTAATTTTCAGCCAGTCAAAAGAATATTATTAATAAATTAATAATAAACCGTTGTAATATTGATTTTGTTCATTCTACGAAATTATTTTGTCTTGGATGAGTGTTTAGATTTACACTGTATTCAACTTTAATAAAAAGTACAATAAGAAATTAAAAAATGAATAAATTAATAAGTATACTTATATTAATACCGTAAAAAAGTGTTTTAAATTCTAAATATTTTATCAAGTTAAGACTGACAAAATTTAGAATATTTTTAATTATACACAACCTTAGTATAAAAGTTTTAACAATATTAATAACAGTTTTATAACTATTATCTTTTAACTAATTTCCTTATGTTTATACCTTTCTATTAATTTAGGGAAAATTTATAAACAAACACTAGTTCAGCACTAAAAAAATGATAAAATACAAATTCCATGCTTAAAATTTAAAATTAAAATCTTAATAAAGTAACATATTAAAATAACTTATAAAAATGTAAACTTAAGAAAAAATTTACAGTTAAGTATATTATGTTTTAATATTAAACTGTGTATTATATGCTTTACTTATTGTGAACTATACTTTGTAAAGTGATGTTATAATATTTTTAGTTGTATAAATAATATTATATTTAAAAAGTTCTGATACCTATGGGATTGTTTGTCCAAGTTTAAACCTTATTTTATTTAGCTAGTTTTAAACTTATTAAGATAAAACAAATAAAATATGTCTAATATTTTTGTCACGATTTTAAAAAAGCAAGTATCTAAAATTACTCTAATAAATAAAATATATATTAAAAAGGTTGCAGAATTTAAATATCTGTAAAAAATGTTGCACAAAGTTTATAGAAAGTTTAATAAATAAAACACCATTATGATAAATGTTAAAATGAATGAAAAAATTTTAGTTTATAGATATTTAAAACCATTATATATAGTTTAACAAGTTTTGATAGCTTTTCGTTAAGAAATAACTATGAATAAAAATATGTTTTAATCAAGGCACTTATGTGTGATGTAAACATAAGTTTTGACTGAAAAATTCATCATTAAGTAAATTATTTTTTGATATTTTTTGATGATTAATTATACCTAATTTTTCATTCACTAAAAGGTTGCCAAAACCTAGAACGATAGACACTATAAAAACAATAATAATGTTATAACATTAAATTCTATTAGCTTAAGTTTTCAATTAAAGAATTAGTTGATTAAAACTTTAACTCCCTACGTGTAACGCATCATTTGACTGCCAAATGCCACTGGGTCCAAAGTTTTGTTTGTTTGATAAAAAAAAAAAGAATATTTCTTTTTTCTGACGTACAAACTTGTTTATTTAATAACAACTCCTTATACATGTTTGAGAAAACATAAAGACACAAAAAAAAATATTATTATACTATCGTCTCAAATAAAACACGCTTTTCTAAACAATATTTCTGCTCTTAAATATTGTTTTTTTGTTTTTTTTTAGTTTCTAAAACTAGAGTTGCTTATTACTACATGATATAAAATAAAAAGTTATACTTAAACTGTACTGATTTAATTTAAAAACAGAAACTTTTATCATAATATTTTTCCAGTAGCAAAGTAATTTCTTAAACTCGTTTTTAAATTAAGAAACACTCTTTGTATCAATATAAATATTTTATCATGATTTGAAAGTCACAAACTGTTAATTACGAACCATGAAAATGTAATAATATTAATAAGTTAGCAGAGTAACTGATCAATGTCTTAAGTATAGCTTGTAAGTCATAAAAAAAATAACTAAACTGAAACTAAATTTATGCAACATTAGGAATTGGTATCGAAAGACTTAAAGTCTCTATGAAGAAAAAAGAAAAAAGTCTTATAGTATAATCTAATTTATTAGCTTTTTGTGTACTAAAGTTGAACAATATTTTAGTAGTAATAGGACGAGTAAAAGTGTTTCAATATGATAAAAGAGGAAACGTTTATGCAAAAACTTTATCTTTAAGCTTGTCATGTTTTATGAGATCTTGGTTAATGAGAATTGTACTTTTTATAATACTCTTTTACTTTCCTCTAACGCTTCGCATTATATTTTTTTTTAGTTAAATTAATATAAAATTTGAGACTAATAATTTAATTTCAGTCATTGTTTCAATGACTTAAAAACTAAAATAAAAAATTAAAGCTTTTTATGAAAACAAAAACATATTTGAAATAAAGTACACCATTGCAGTTTGTAAGTTCAACAATCAAGACGTATTTACGAGGTTTTCTTTAAAAATATTTTTTTTATCAAATAGTTTTCTTATAAATTTTAAAACAAAATAAACATTTTTTTTGTTTTTTCAATTACAAAAATATTGTTCTGGTAATCATACTATTAAAATTCTTTATATAATATACATTCTTAAATAAACATAACACAACATTCATTGATTTTACTTCTTACACTATAAACATAAACGAAAAAGATCTAAGGTTCTTATAAATATATTTGGTGCTATTTTTTTTTATCAACACTGTAAAAAATAGATTATTACCTGAAGTGTAACATTGTATAGTACAATTTTTGAAACTTATATTAATTTTTACACTAGGTTTATTCTAAATATGTATCGTATCTTTTTTTCTAAAAAAGGTTTTGTTTTCTTCAAATTAAGTTGTTTTAAAAGGAAAAACAAGTTGTGAATAAGTTATTTAACAAGTATTGTTTGTTTACTGTTTTATGTGATTAATTTTAAAGTTTTGCTTAAATTAAATTAGTAATAAACAACTAACTTTATTTATTTAGTTGTTTATGAGAGTTTGCCACTAACTATAAAACACTCTTTTAAAAAAGTTATTCTACTTTAAAATATAAATATTTTTATTGTGAAATATAATTATAAAAGTTTTTTAATTATTTGTTGATTCTATACAATCTAACATGTTTTTAATTAACAAATACAAAATTATGTTAATTGAAATTAAGAAAAGTTATAGTCACTTAGTATAACTTAAAAAGTACAAAATACAACATAAACACCAATCAAAACAATAAAAATTTACCTCTTGTACAGATAAGCAACCTAACTTTCAAAATTAACACATAAATTAAAAAAACGAAAATAATTTATGAACTAGTTTTTTAGTGTTTTCAGTTACATAACTGTAATATTGTTAAGTTTATTACAAACTTTCTTTTTTATTAGCTAATTTAACAAAGTTGATCAAGATCAGTTTTTCTCAAATTAAATATTTACGATATTTGAAAATTTTAGTTTACAAAATATTAATAACTTTTTAGTTTTGACAATAATAAAAGTGTATATAATATATATTGTAAGTTTATTCATTATTCTAATAAAGTTTGGTTGTTCAACAACGAACTTAGTTTAAAAACATCTTTTAAATTTCGTAATTTTTGCAATGTTATTCAGTTTATTAGTTTCGTTTTCGTCCATGCTTTGACCAGTTAAGACAAATAGCTTGACTAGTTTATAATTACTTTTGATACTACATATATTCTACTAATTAAGTAGGACGTGTGTTGACAATATTTTCTATTCTAGAGATGCGAAAAAACAATACAAATTTTCACTAACGCTAGTGGTATTGATAATGAAAGTTTTTAGATACATTAGATTTTCATCTTTTACAGTTTGTAAGTCACTGAAAATGTGACTAATGTTTTTTATATCTTTAAGTTGCATGAGGTTAGATCGTTTATTCAAATACCAGAGATACATTTTTTTCAAAACTTATATTAAATGGTTTTGTTTTGCGCATGTAATTTTAATGGAGAACGTTGATGAGTACATTTATTAGTTAAGTATAGACTAACAACTTCAAATTTTTTAAAAAACAACTTTAATGTGGCGAATTTTTAAATTAATTATATATGAAAAGCTTAAAAATTATTAAGCAGTTTATATTTTATACACTCATGTGAGAAACATCTTTTAAACAAAGTGTTGTAAAAACAAAGAAAAAGCAAATAAATTATGAATAACAAAAACAATATAAATACTTAATTACTTCAAGTGTATTATTTTATACTCATTTAATGAATTAGCTTGTGAACTAAGTTTCAAGTTGTGACAATATAACTTTATCAAATGTTTAGATGATTCTATTTATCAAACTAACTATACGTGGTTTACTTAGATCATTTCTTAGTTATTTCAAGTTGACAAAACGTAAAATATTTTTTTATACTTAAATTACATCTTACTAAGTTTTAAGAATTTAAGTTATGGTATATAACTTTTTTTTTTATATTTATAATATCGAAAAACGTTTTTAAAATACTTTGCTAGTTTGGTGATTATTATAGTTTGGGTGGTAAAGAAAAAAAACCCTAAATATAGCAATTTATGTTAATCAAAAACTTATAATTATGTCTGTTCATTAAAATTTGATAAAAACTTATATCTTATAAATAATCTTAACATAAACAGAACTGCTAGTTAAACAATCGAAAAAAAAAATCCATATCATAGAAAATAGAGATTTATAAATTATAATTTTTTTTTTATTTAGGATAATTAATTTACTTTCGAGTACCTAAGTCCTAAAATACGGTAAAGTTTTTTAAAAACTATGAACTAAACAAATTATCTAGCTTAAAATAACATAAAAAATTAATAAAAAAAATTACAATAAATACAGTTACACTATGCGACTTTTTTAAATATTTTCTATTATAGTTTTAAATTGTTAGGCCGTTAAAATCGTTGAATCAATTAATTCAAAAAAAAATCTAATCCAACTTAAAGTTTAAGAAAATAAATGGGTAAAAAAATTCGGAATGTTTAAGCTGTTTTAATAATACTAAAAACATTTACAATAATAATATTTAATGCAACATAGTTACAATAAAAAAATATTGGTATAATTTATGCTCAAATTAAAACTCTTATTTTAATGACTATGTAATAAAACTCACAAACTAATAATTGAATTAAATATACTAATTTCTACGTTTTCTGAACTACTTTATCACTTAAAGTGCATAGTTTGTATGTCACTAAAATGTGACTATGTTTTTGATACACGATAAGTAGCTAGGTGTCGTTAGTTTGTAAGCAACTGCAATGTGACTTTTAAAGTTAAAAATCTCAAGTAACTAAAAATATTTTGATATTTATTTATAAAATATATATAAATTGAAATTGCTTTGTGTTTTTTAAGTATATAAATTGTCGTTTTACAGCCAATTAACTTTAGGAAGAAATAGTTTTTGAACATGTGGTTTTACATAGTTTTAAATATACATGTTTGTACCGACAATTGATCTTTTATATCTTTCTCGTTAAGTTTTGTTGTAGTTACCTTCTCATTAAAAAAACAATTTATGTTTTGAAACTATACTACACCTAAACTAGTAAAAAAAGGAAAAGCTTAATACGAGACTAACAGGTTAATATCTTCGTCAAAATTAAATTCATTTATTTTTTTATACTTTTACTTGGTTTAAATTATTTATATGCTAACATTCTATAGTTTTAGAAAGCTAATAAAGCTAACTTTTTTTGACTTATTTTTATAGCCTTTATTTAAAATAGCCAAGTGTAACAATACTAGCAATCGCCGGTTATAATTTATTGCTTTATACTATCTGGAGAATAGTTTTAATTATGTATTTGTTTTGAAGTGGTGTAAGTTTGAATTAATGGCTTGAAGCAAGCTAGTTATTGCTTTGTTATTGAGTAGTTACTGTTTAGTTATAGAAAACTTAGATTATTACTTTGGTATACATACTTAACGTACTTGTAAGTAATCTAAATTACAAAATATGTTCAGTAATAAGGACAACAATCTCACTATAAAGAGCTAAAAACAATAAAATAGTACAGTCACACACGATGTTCTTTATAAATTTCATGTAAAAATTGAAAACATTATAAAAGTTACAAATTTTTATCCGTTAATGTCGTACTACCCTGTTCTTGTTTAGTAGGTACAAAATGACGTAAAAGAATCTTAGATTATTGTGTAGAAAGAAAAAAAAAATAGACTTCTTAAACGTTTTTCAAAAGATACACAAATAATATAAATGTAATAGAAAACTAAAGCTTCATTTATAATATTGTTTGAAAGTATAAATATTTTCAAAACAAAAATAAACACTTTAATTGAAAACTTATAACGTTTAACATATCAAATTGAAGTTTGATGTTTTTTGTTTATTAAGGCGTTATTAAAAACTTACTTATGTCTTAAGGTAGTAGTCTAAATGCACTCTTAAACAATTTTAGTCTTATTTCAAATTATTATATATTACTTAGTAAAGTATAACCTTATATTTTAAGTTTAAATGACCAAAAGAAGTATAACCAGAAAAACATCAAGTTTACTGCATCTTAATGTTTACAACTAAACAGTTAACTTTTTAGTGAAACAAAAGTATTTACTTTTAAGAAAATTAAACGGAATTGAAATTTTTTTTTTATCTCAACTTAATCTGAAATGATTCTACAATTTTTGTTTTTGAATTTTTAGTATCATTGTCAGACTTTTAATTTTTCTAAATCATTGTAAAAAAATTTATAAAACCTTGAAACATATCTAGATGAAATGTTTGACTTTAGTTTTTTTTAATTCTAAGAATCTAATTGTTTTAAAAGTTTTTAATTATAAATATTTTGAAAATAAACTATACTATTTACTCAATTTTGTCATTTAACTCATACTTATAACTGAACGCTGAATTATTAAATGCCTTTTTCATTTGGGTAAAGTAAAACCAATTTTTTGAAAATTTCACGAGTTTAATTCTGAAGTTTAAATGATATGCTACAATTCCAAAACAAAATTGAAAATAACTACAAACAGACTTGTAATTAACTCTAATTGAAATATTGTTACATCTATGAATCTTTATGCTTAGAAACATGTTACAATGACTTACGAAATTTTATTTATATATAAATATCCATTAAAGTTAAATTTATAAATAATAAAACAAAAAAAAAATCAGTATTAGTTTGTAATATTTTATTGCATTAAACTTTAAAAAAAAATATATCTTAAGTTTACTAAACACTTAATTTTATGAATGATAGAACTAGCATTAATAAGAGAGATTACAAAATACTTAGATTCTAAAAATCATAAATGCAAATAATCAAATTAGTTTTATTTTTTATTCTTCATTTTTTTTAATTAAAGTTATCAATAACTTCTGTTTTAACACTGAACTAGTATAAGAATTAAGTAGTTTTTAACATAAAAGCATTAACTAATTTATTGAATAAAAAGTAAATTCATTAATATATAGATAATTTAAACTTAAGTACATTTTAGTTTCATATTTAGAAAAATCTATCATAATGAACTTTAATGTGTTTTAAGTAGTTATTCTAAAACCCCTTTGTAAAGTTTCATTAAGTATTTTGTCAATAAATATCTTATAGTATAAAACTTTTAAAGCAAACACCGTAATAATTTTACGAATTTTTATTAATTTAATTTATTGTCCTTAGATACATTTTACAATTTTTTTCAGCCTGTAGTCTATTATTAAACACTGAATAGAACACAATGAATTTTTAAGAAGCATTAGCAGTTTTGTTATCTGTATGTTTAAAGTTATTCCTTGAAGTTTTTAACAAATCAATGAGCATTGCAATTCATGAAACTATATCTCAAACAACTTCTTTGCTCTTTATCTAAATCATTAAGTGGTTTATATGCTTTTTGTTTTTAGAAATGTAATAAATAACATTTTATAAAAATTTGATACACTTAAATGAGTTTTAAAATCACTGTATTCATGAATATATAAGCAATATGCATAACCACTGGTACTGAAATATAACGCTTTAAATTACAAATAGTTTCTAATAAAATGATACTTTTTAAGTCTCTCAATTTATAAGTTACTACTTTATTTAATAAAATGTTATATTTGACTAACTTGAATTATATGAAAAGTAAATAATGAAAAAATATCATTATACTTTTAAGTTTGTACTAATAAAACTAATAGAAGTTTTAAAAGCGTATATGCTATGTTTATTTGTATTTTTTAGAACGTAATGGCCATATTTCAATTTTTAAAGAACTCTCTAAACTAAGGTATTCAAGCTGTCTGTGTTTGGAAGTTTTTTATTTCTTTTTATTTTATCTTCTTATAACGAGTTTAAGTTTTTTAACCATTAACAAAACTATTAAAGAACTCGTTTTATAACTTTATAAGGAAACTATTTTTAATATTACATTAATTTGGACATTTAACTGTTTTTGTTAAGAAATAAATAACCACAAACTGATACTAACATCAAAAGATAAAATATATCAAATTTTTACAATAGATGAAAATATCTATAACTTTTAATTGATGAGTTTCTTAAATTGTGCCTTTTTTTTTTAAACTCAAGTGTCTTAAAAAAAACTACTAGTAACAAAATTTGAAAATAAAAAATATCAGCTTACACAAAAAGTTAAATAAAAAAAAGTTTAATTTAAAATATATTGTCTTACTTACTTCGAATTACTATATTAAACTTGAAGTTTAGCTAAAAATAACAACTTTTTAGTAAACTATTATTCCTTCTAAAGTTAAACAATTAAATACTATAATTTAACAAGAATACAAAAAACCTTCTCTATGTAATTACAGTAACCTCTCGTTTATTTACGCATATTGTGTTCACAGAAAAAGTGCGTAAAGATATGACAGATCGTAAAGATACGAGAAGTACCAAATTTTTTTACTATAATGGCTGTTTTTTGATATTGCTTTAAGTTAAAAGCAGACTGAGGACTTTCCTACTTATAATAATTTCTTTAATTTATTTATAAATATTATAACAAATGATAAAACTATACATATATTAATAAAAAAAAGGATTAAGATTTATTTTAAGTAATTATAATTGTAGAAAAGTTTTACTACTTTTTATTTTAAGTAGATTTTGTCTTAATCTTTATTTAAATGTGACTTATTTGATACTTAACATATATATTCTAGTCTACTAAGCATTTTCAATTTCTAATTAAGCATTTGTTTACAACTAAGAAATGGTGTGGTGTCTATATTAAAATTCCTGTTGCTTTATTTTATATAGGGCAAGAGTGTTGTACTATTTATTTGTGTTTTAAACTCTCATTGTTTAATTATACTTTCATTATTTAACACAGTTATACTTCTTTCAGAATTTTAATTTAATTTCTTATTGTTAATATAGTTTTTGATAGTTTGAGGTATAGCTAAATGTTTATCAATTAGTCAAGGAACATAAGTTACAAAGTCTAAAGATATAGAGAGGTGAAATAGTGTTTAAAAACATTTTTTTAAATAAAAATATACAATTAACCTAATTTGTGTAATATTAAAAAAACTTAAATTTTTATTTTTTGAATTTTTTATAATTCTAAAATGCGTAACTAAACGAGAGTGCGTAACGTCACGAGTGCGTAAAGATATGAGAGAGGTTACTGTACTACTAATTTACTTTTACTGAATCACTCTTTCTATTCGTGACGTCATATATGTTAAGCCGACAAAAACTAGATCTATTTTTTGTTTTATATTCTGAAAATATTTTTGTATATTTAAGTATGTAAAATACTTCCGTTTGTGTGTATCCAAATTTTATAAACCACTGTAAAGTGGTTAACAATTTTTATATTTCTCAGCTTTTTTAAATAAATATTACAAAATTTGTCAATATACCATAAAATATAAACTATTTATTTAATAAACATGATATAAAAGTAAATCATGTTAAACTATAATATCAATTAACAAACCACTGTAAAGTTGTTAACAATTTCTGCTATTCCAAACTTTTAAAACAAATAATACAAAAATTTTAAATATATGATAATTAACAACTGTTTATTTAATAAATATAATATAAAAGTGAGTCATGTTTAACTAGAACAAATTTCAAAACGGTGACAAAGCAAAAACTGTTCATATGTTATGATATATAGCTAACTTTGAACATATTTATTATATATTAAAAATTTGTTATAAAAGTTTAAAACAATTTGTTATTAATTTATGTAAAACTACGATATAAGTGGAAAGTATTTACTACACCTTGTCTTGATAGGTATATGAAGATTAATGCCACTACTTTAATACAAATTAAATGTCTTTAGATTAAATTTTACAAAATACAACAAAATTGTCTTTGTAAGTCACTTATAGTCTGAATATTCTTCAAGTCTATTATTTTTATTTACACATTTAGTTTAAGCTCAATAGAATTTTCATGATTTTTGTATTTCAAAGAACTATAATTAAATTATAAAACAAAATATGTCTTATATTCATATATATTTAAAAAAGCAAATCATATTCATCCATTTACAAACAAACCATTTATCGACATTTTTTAACTTAAAATTAAAATAACCGATTATCAATCTTACAACTTGTAATAACGTACATTTTAATGTTATATCACTAAAAGCAAAAATATATTTGTTTAACAGAATTTATGCTGGTTACCAGCTTAGAGTAAAAATAATTTTAGTCGATTAAACATCTTTATGTTACAAATCTATGAATTTAAGTTCTAAGTTAAAGTTCTGAGCTCATTTTTAAACTCGTTTTTAAATATAAATCAAGTGAATGGAGTTACTATAGTTGAAATTAGTTAAAGTCTACTAGTTTTAGAGTTGCTTAATTTTTTTTTTTGTATGGTTTTTATGATGTTATACACATTTTGATAACCATCAATAAATTTAATTTATAAGTTTAAGTTTAATATTTTATTATTTTAAAATTCAATAATATATTATTAAACCTGTTACTATTTCTAAACTCGTTTTTTATAAATAAACCAAGAGAATGGATATAGAGTATAGTAAAATTTAGTTAAAGTTTACTAGCTTTAGAGTTGCTTAGGTTTTTTTATTTCATAAGCATGTTTTTTATGATTTCTTATTTTTGAATTTTGTTTTGAAACTCAGAACGTCTTATGTGAGTTTTAATTTTTTAATGAGGGAACAGATTTACACGGTAGCAGGCCTTACTGTTAATTAATACCTAAAAATTTACATATAAATATACACGTGTAATTTGTTTTTATGTAAAATATCTTATTTACTTAATAGTTTATATCTCACAACAATAGCAAAAAGTTTTAATTTTCTTATGTTTTTTTTTTTTGTTTGATTGGTGTAATTTTTTTTAATTGCTGTAGTTAGCATAAATCAACTAATAATTTTACGGTGAGGAAAAATTACCTTTAGTATTTATAACTGAGCTTGTTTAATTTCATGTGTTATGAGTCTCAATCTGGTATTTGTATCTAATGCTATAAAAACTAAACACTTTAAAATTGATAACATACAAAACATTTATACTTTCTAAGTCTTTACAGTTTGTAAGTACTATTTATTAAATTTAATTGATAAATATTTAAGGTTATTTTTTACGATGGATTTATTATTTATTCAAAGGTTATTTAAATTTTTTTTTTCGAGATAACTCTTCTTTTTTTTTTGTCTAGGAGGTTTTAATGTGACAAACATAGATTGGACAATCCTTAGCGCAGACCATAATGAATCCAATAAGTGTTTTTTTTTTATTTTTGCATGAATATTTTTTTAACTCAGATAATCAAAAGTCAAACTTATAAAAATGAAAACATGAAGTGAAAAAATGACTTAATTTGAAACAATTTTGGTCTAGATATAATCATATCTTATTTAATAACTTTTTCACTAACAAATGCGTGTGATAATAATTTATTCGCATTTAACATTAAAATTGAAAGTATAAAGTTAATTAAAGCTAAAAACGATTTGTATTATTTTAAAAGGCAATTATTGAAAACATCAATAAAAATGTTGTATACTTTTATGACCGATTCATCATTTCAATTAAAATATCTTTTCAACGTTTCATACCACTTTATTCCAAAACCTAAAAAATATGAAACATTCATCTCACATTATAAAATTGTTGAACGTAATCCATATTCTGTACAAAAAAAGACAAATAAATTTTATCTAAAGATTACAAAGATAAATCAAAAAAATGTCAATAAGCCGTAAAAAAATAGAACTTTGATTTTGAAAAAATCTCAAAAGCCCAAATAAAAATAAGGTTTATAGTTAAGTAAACTCTAAACTTAAATAAAATACTGCAATTGCCATTTTATACGACAATGGTATAGACCAGGGTTTCCCAAAGTGGGCGATATCGCCCCCCTGGGGGCGATTTTAGTAAGTCGGGGGGCGATAATTAGTAAGGGGGCGAAAGGGTGGGCGATAGCTAGTAAGGGGGCGAAAAGGGGGCGATTTTGAAATTTTTGGCTGTCATTAAACTTTTAAATTGCTATTTTACTAATTTTAGCTTGCTATTAAATATTTGACCCTGAGGTAAAACTTAAACAAAAAAAGTTTATTTTATTTATGTAAAATATAGAGACAAAATTCTAGTGCTTATGACTCCTACTTTAAAGTAAATTACAATTTTTCATTCATATATTTTCTTATTTAACAATTACATAGATCATAGACGATCGGAATCCCTCTCACCATTTTATAACCTGACATATATGGTATTTGGGATCATAAACCGTTCATAAAAATCTATGTTATATATTATTAAGTTTCTAGGTAAATTGGCAACCCTGTATAACTTCATTTCTTATTCTAACTTAGTGACTTTTCAAAAAACAATTGAAAATATCATGAGGTGATAGTTATATTATCTCATGATATTTCCAATTATATTTTGAAAAGTGACTGACCTTGAACTAAAATTGAATTTTTACAAAGAACGAAATAAAAGCTTTTGGACTCAACAAAAACTAAGGCAAAATTATTTAATCATTTGAGAGGAATATAGATTGTTGTTTAGAGTTTTTACTTTTAGCTATGTTGTTGAGAAAGCTTTCAGATCAGTTATCAACATCTTTAGCAAAAGATCTAATCTAGATATTTGTAGAGGCTTTTTATTACTGATTAATAATCAGCTAAAAAAAACTTGCAAGCAGTCATGAACCTCATCCTTCACATTATATTAGACTTCAATAGCAGACATTAATTTAATGAAATTTCTTTTGTTTTATTTAATCTTTTAAAATACTTTTTATTTAACCTGGTTTGTATTGTATTTAAGAAGTCTTTTTATAATAAATTTTTTTTAAGTTATCTATTCTACAACAGGTTTGCATAATGCCTAATAAATATTAATTACGGTAGACTTCCTCTTGAGTTCGCACTTTTTACCCAAAAAAAAAGTGCAAAGATTTATATTTTCTAAAGTTTAACTTAAATAAAGTCTATTACTAACTAAGTATTAATAAAACAAAAAATACATAATATTTAATATCTTATATAGATCTATTTTTTAATAAATGTTTGTTTTATGTTTTAGTTAATTTTATGTTTATGCATAACGTTATTGCATATAATATATTTAAATTTATAATTTTGTAAAAAAAAAGGTAATAACTTTTGAGTTTGCACTTTTTGATTTCGTTCAAAGTGCCAACTCAAGCGGAAGTCTACTGTATTTATTAAATCATTTATGTTTTAAATCTGATATTAGTTTTATTTTGATCTGGTTAATTTTGTAGTTTATGTTTGTCGTTTTGCATTACATTAGAAGTTTTTATAGCATAGTGATTAAAGTGTTTGTTTGAAAGAAATTTATTTGAAATATTTTTGTTATTACTTGTTTAATCTGTATAAATAAAAAAATCTTGATAACCATTAAAGTTTTTATTTTAAGTTTTTTTTGGTTTTAAAAGAGTATAGATTTGAGGTCTCTATTTGAAACTACTTCAAATTTTTCATTTAAAACATTTTTAAAATCAATTCTATTTTCCAACTTGATTTATTATCGTTAAAAAACCCATAAATTAAGGAATTTTAAATTATTAAAACAAATATTTTTTGTTTTATCTTAATTTTTAATATATTAGCAATTAGAATGTGTTGTTTATTTTAATAGTTCAACACTAGCTTTTAGTTTTTCACTATTTTCTTCTGGTAAATTATCATAGGCTAATGACTAGAGAAAAAATAAATTTAAAACAGTATTAAATAAGCCATTAAAAAGACTGCTGCAGTTACGAAACAAAATTTTAAGCTAACTAAAAGAATTTTTTAATCGATTGCTTTCTGTTCACAGAATTAACTGTATAACTTTCGATTTTTTTTTTGAATTTATTTAAAAAAAAAGAAAATGTTAAAATTAAGGTTTAGTTTCCTAAAGGTTATTCCAAGTCAAATACTATTTAATAGTATTCTATTACAAAACATGTAGTTTAAAAAGTTTAAAATTAAGTTTTTAATTTTACAAGTAACTTGCTTATAATATATCTTAGCATTGAAATTAATAACTTTACTTCATTAACTGAAGCTGTTGATGAAACCACTTTTCATGTGAGATAATCAACCAGTCGGTCAAACTTCCTCAAACTAGATCAGAAATTATGTTTTGTTATTTATTTTATTATGTGTAATATAAACTGTTCATTTTTTTATAAATTCTTTATCTCTGGTATAGTAATTTTAGAATTTGCCTATTTATAAAATAATTTTAGTACCTTGTGCGGCTTAAACAAGTTAGTTAGTATTAACTTCTAAATGTCCGAAATTCGTTATATGAGAGATTATTATAATGTCAGGTTTAAATTAAGATTTAAGATGGGTAACGTACGGTTAAGATCCAGTCAAATATTGACATGCTAAGTAACTTGGAAACTAATTGTGCAAAAGAAACAAAATTTAGTTTTTTGATACTAAGTATTTTGAAATACACTTTCAATTTGGTTTTCAGTTCACAATAGTATTTCCTAGATCACAATAATACTAAATCATTTTATTACAATTTTGCTCGAGTTTTTTAATTTTCTTATATGTTATTTTTGAAGTTATGCAGCCCGCAATTACATTTTTTAAACGAGTTGAAACTAGAAAAGATTTTTTAGTAAATATGAATCACTGACTACAAAAGTTGTCCACCACTACCCTAAAAGTTTCATTAGTTTCAAAACAGTTCATATCTAAACAAGACTAATTACAGATTACACAAGGTATTTTAATAATTAAGTATTTTAATACATTTAACTGGGCTTATAGGAAACAAATTTAACTTATTTTCTCAAGCCCTGTAAACTACTTTGAACACAGCTCAAAAGTGCGTGCATAAGAAGTACCAGACTAAATTACATTTCGAACACAACTTTTTCGGCTCAAAATTTCTACTCAAGAGAAAAACTACTTTGTAAAATCGTGGAGGGCGATTATTTTTCGAATTTCTGAAAAGGGGGCGATTTAGAAAATGAGTTTGGGAAACCCTGGTATAGACAAATCAGTAACCTAAGATTTTGAAATAGCCCCACTTTTTAACAGAAGTCTTTAAAAGTTCTTTTTAAAATATAATAACCACAAAAGTTATAACCAAACTCAAAAAAAAAATATCCCGTCTTTCCATCCATAATTGTTCAACTTTTATTGATTTCCAACTGCTCTAAATCATTAGCTAAAGTATTAAAATTATTGAATATGTCTTTTGTCAATTAAGTCAAAAAGAAAGATAACAAACACAACGCGTCAAACTATAGACTAATATCTTTAACTAGTGTCTGTTCTCAAATTGTTAAGAAATTTTACCTATAAATAAATTTAAAATTGTCAACTAATTCAATAGATAATTTTATATGGGTTGCGGTTTAAACAGCAATTAGAAAGTCAAATTTGAGTTACAAAACTTGTTTACTAACTGACAATTTGTTATATTTCAATTTCTAAATATAATTAAAGTTTAGACTGTCATCGTTTATCTACATGAAACGACTTTATACTTTAAAAATTAAACAACAGTATGATCCTTTTTTTTAATAGCTCACTATTTCAAAAAGCTTAATAATTTTCTCTAAAGAAATAAATTTCAGTTATTAAAATTTGAGTAAATTAGAATATATATATGAGAGATAACTTTGCTTTATTTGTAACTTAAAAAAAAAAATCATGTTTGTTAAAAAAAAATTAAATTTAAAACTTTAACCTCTCATAACTTTTTTGAAGTTCTGTTTTATTTTAATTTTTTAATAAATAGTTTATAGAATTACAATATTTACATATAATAATAAAAATATGATTTAAAATGATTATGTCAAAGTGTACGACTTTAAATATTATATACTAGTAGTAGTCAATGGTAGTAACATATAAATTAAGAGTAGATGAGTTGAATTTTCACGAAGACACTTTAGCATCAAAGTTCTATTTTGCGAGAAGGGTCATTAAACACGATAGTGAAAAAAAAATTGTTCTTTGTTGAAAATAAAATGACCGAACTAAGGAAAGGGAACTATATACATAAACATAAAATAATAAATAGATAAGATAATTTACAAACAATGCAAAAGTTATTCCGTTAATTTGTGTTTTTGTGCAAAAAATTTTAGTGCAAGAATGTTCCGTTGTGCATACGTTAGACTCACACAAATAAATCTACCAAAACTTTATATATAAAGGGATGACATTTACATTATTTTACTTAAGTCCTCAACAAATTAGGTTTTTTAATGAAATTTTAATTTTATAAAAATCTGGCTTTAGTAAAATAAAAAGATCTCCTTTGATAAGTAACTTTTACTTAACTCAAATTAAGTAACCGCTTTGGTTTAAAATTATATATTTTTTAAAAGGTAAAAACAACTAAATTTGCAAGTAATAAGTAAGTTAAAAATTTAACTGGTTTTAATATTATCGTTTGTTTATACATCTTACTGACCAATACTAAAAACTACAATATGCACTGTTTACGTTAATTTATATAAAAGATTATAAGAAACATGTTACTTATATTTATTGTTATTTATATTCTTACCTGTTTTTTGTCACCTACCTATAATAGTAATAGCTAAAGGTAATTTTGTTGATGTGGATGACGATTTAAAAGTTATATGAGTAATAATTACATATTAAAATTTTTATTAGTTTAACTTGAATTTACACTTTTCTGGTTTAAAACAATTACAAAGTAAGGATTTTATTTATATAAATAATTCATGTGTTTGAGTACACAATTTAACTCAAGACCAAAAAATTAGATTTTTTACGGTGTATTTGTTTAATGTAGGTGATTTAATAGTTAGTTTATGGGAACGGGTCACTTTTGCACGAGCGTCACTTTTACACGAAGACACTTTTGCACGAGGGGACACTTTTGCACGAGGGTCATTTTTGCACAAAGGGTCACTTTTGCACGAGGGGACACTTTTGCACGGCGACTCTTTTGCACGAGCGTCACTTTAGCACGAGGGGACACTTTTGCACGGCGATTCTTTTGCACGAGGGGACACTATTGCACGAGAAGAAACTTTTGCAGGGCGACTCTTTTGCACGGAGGGTCACTTTTGCACAAGGTGACACTTTTGAACAGCGACATTTTTATTATCATTTATTTTTAATGTAAATAATACTCGCTTATAAACGCAAGTTGTTGTAAATAACTAAAATGTGGTAGTTTTTTAATGAAATTTTAATTTAAAGTTTTTTTTGAAGTTTTACGTACAACAATTTAATAACGTACCACAATTCATTAATTTATATTTATTAGCTTAATTTAAATAAACTAGTTGAATACACATTTTTAATTTTAAACAAAAACAATTTTTAATACAATAAATGAAAATAATCTGAATTTTGTTACTTTTTAAACAGAAAGATAAACTTAATTTTGTAAGGCTTAAAACACGAATTTGAGTATTATTTTTACTTATTGTTTCTTGATGTTATAATTAGCATTATATAGCTGTTAAAAAATATTTTAAATTTATTTTTATTTCAAACAATTGTTAAATTAAAAAAAAAGATTTAGTTAGTTTATAAAGTGTAAAGGTATTTCATATTTTACCTGATGTTTATTTTTATTTTTTTATTTAGCGTGAGAATAAAAAAAGCAATAAAATAGCGCATTTTTCATGATTTAAACTTATATTATTTCATTACAATATTGTTGCATGATCATGATAAGCCAATGAGAGAGTAACACGTGGAAGTTTGAACTTATGTTCATCAAAAGTATCAAGAGATGCTTACACCAGCAATCCATGATCATGAAATAAGCCAATTAGAGCCTAACGTTAATGTCTTTGGAGCGTTAGGTTTTTATTTTTGTTGTTAGTCAATGCATTTAAATACTTGATGATGATCGTTCTACATCAAAGCGTAAATAAGTATAAGTTTGTGGTTAAAATTCTGCTTTTTATGTTAACCTATAAATTTTATATAATAATTTTTTTTATTTTGGTATAATAAATATACTATACGTGTTGCTTATTTTTTCTTAATTTGTCTTCCAGTTTAAGTGGTCTAGTTTTGATGCCTAGGTTCATCATATGAATAATAAACTTATAACCGTATAGTAAAATGTATAAAAAGGAATAGTTGTTGATTAATATATTAAAATTCAAAATAAGCTAGAACAACTTACTTACACTTAAAGTATTTTTTATCCTAGTTTCTAAATAAATTAACTTTATTGTCCCTGGTATGAATCTTTTATAAACAATTTTATTTTATCTTTTCGTTAGTTTGTTTCTAACATTAACTTATACTTTTTAAGATTTTAGATCATTCATTTTTTTCCTTTAATATAGGTATATTATAATATTTTAGTTTTCAGTTTCTTTTTAAGTTACAGACTTGGTAGTAGCTAAAAAACTTTTAATCGGCCTGCATGCAAAGTTGATTTTTCGTGCGAAAATTTCATTGTAAAAATGTGACGTTGTGCAACAATGCTGCCGTAAAAAAATTGTCATCGTGAAAAAATGTCGCCGTGCAAAAGTGTCTCCTCGTGCAAAAGTGACGCCGTGCAAAAGTGTCACCTCGTGCAAAAGTGACCCTCCGTGCAAAAGAGTCGCCGTGCAAAAGTGTCCCCTCGTGCAAAAGTGACCCTCCGTACAAAAGTGACGCCGTGCAAAAGTGTCCCCTCGTGCAAAAGTGACGCTCGTGCAAAATAGTCGCCGTGCAAAAATGTCCCCTCCTGCAAAAGTGACCCTTGTGCAAAAGTGACCCTCGTGCAAAAGTGACGCTCGTGCAAAAGTGACGCTCTCGCAAAAGTGACACCCACTCGTTTGAGTACACAATTGAACTCAAGACCACAGAATTAGATTTTTTACGGTGTATTTGTTTAATGTAGGTGATTTATTAGTTAGTTTTTAGTTATTCTTCAATTTTTTTTTTTAATGAGTTTATTTAAAAACTATTAAAAACATTGTATTTTTATAGTTTTTATGTTTTGTAAGTCAAATTAATGCAAACTAAAGAAATATTAAGAAAGTAGTAAATTCAAACTTCGAGAGATATGTAATTATAACTTAAGTTAATGAAGTAATGTCTTTAGTGGTTGTTTCACTATAAAAATTATGACCAACTGGTATATTATACTATTAAGCCTTTCAAGTAAAATGGTTGCATTTTTTTAATTAAGTTTATTTGTAGAAAAACAAATTCTTAAAACAAATCGTTATACATACAAAAAAAAAATACATTTTTTTACATATGTTTTTTTATTACATCAGCTTTATGTTTCAGAAAAAAGAAAGAGCTAAAAGCTATTAAAACCGAAAATTATTTTAACAACAGCTTTAAAACAATAATTTCAAGTAATCTTTTATTGTAGAACTTTCAGTTATCATTCTTAACGTAATTTATTTGTTAAATTTTATTCTTTAAAAAAGAAAATTTATCTTATGTTTAAAGCATTTTTAACAACATTTGTTTTCAAATCAGTTAAAAAACATATAAATTACTAAAAAGCATATTCTTATCTTATCAACAATCTTTATCAATGTAAGTAGTAGCGAAAAACTATACAAAGAAAATTATATCATATATTTTCTTAAATAACGATTTACTGCTTTAGTTTAAAAACAAATTTTGATATATTATTATTAAAATAAAAATGTCGATAGGCCAGATTTGTGAAGCTTTAATCCTTTATAGGCCGGAGCATTTATAGTAAAATCAATTCAATAAACTTAACCAATTATTCAGACACTTGAGCAAAAAAACTAGTTTACTTAGAGATTTTTATTCAACCTATAAACTTTTGATATTATTTTAAAGTTTATCTTTAACTTTTACAAGACCAAAAACTATGTTTTTCAACTAAAAAAACCCAGAAAGTCTAAAGTGAATTACGAAACATGTTGTATCTTTTGCAGGCTGAATTAAACTTACACTTTGCAAATATTAGTAGCCAGACATTTTCACTTTGCTGATCCAGCCCGCAAGCCATACGTTGCTCTGCCCTAAATTGCTACCTAGAATACCTAGAATCACTTTTGCACGAGCATAACTTTTGCACGAAGGGTCACTTTTGCACGAGAGGACATTTTAGCACGGCAACTCTTTTGCACGAGCGTCACTTTAGCACGAGGGGTCACTTTAGAAATAAAACTGTTTTTTTTTTTTTCAGTTACATTACTTATAGCTTGATGTTTTATATTTCTGAGAAATGACGAAATATTATTTTTTTTATAACGAAAAATTTTCTATGTCTTATTGCCGAAATTTTAATATTTTTATTGCGTGAATTTTAATAAGCATATTTAATAAACACAAACATTTCTAACGTAAATTATTATTACTTACACACTAATACTTGATTTTCTGCTATGAAATCGTTTTTTACTTTTAGATCCCTTTTGATAATTTTTTTCTTTTTTAATTTGAAGGGTTTAATTTTTTTATTAACAAATAGGTGACATTTTAACCTAATAACAACAAGCTTAAAAAATATGAGGTCTAAATTATGTTATTTAAATAATATTTACATATTAACAGCTTAGATTGAGCTAATTAATTAAGACATTAAATTCATGAACTGATACTGATACGTTTTACTATAAAAAAAGTGATTATATTTAAAACAAAAGATTATCTAACGTCAACAATTTTAAAAGTCACTGTCATGGTGACTATTATGTAAAAATTAATAAAATAATATTTCATTCAAATAGTTAACGAAACCTTGGTAGCTTTTTTAAATTTATAAACATTTTTTTTTAAATTATATAATGTTATTATAGATAAAATAAAATGTTTAATTAAATTTATATTAAGTTATTTTAACAGACTATTTTTCAAAAATATGAGTTTTGAAGCTTTCTTAACCTTTCTTACACTAAACAAAATCAATATAAATTAATGTATTTATATGCGCGTTACTTTTCAATTATTATTCCTTTTTTTAATTAAGATAAATAACATAAAAAGTCTGAATGTTCAACAACTTCTTTAGAAAAGTGTTGGGTAAGTTTAAATCGGAAAATATTTGAAATTAGTAAATGTAAACTTAAAAAATTTTTATTACTTATCAAAGTTACTTAGAAAAAATAAAAAACAAAAACAGAGTCTAAAAATTTTAATTTCAATAAAAAAAAAAGTTACTCTTAAGTTTGCATAGTTTTGTAGAATTTTGAAAACAACGTCTCGAAGAACATGTTTTCTTTCACTAAACTGTACCTATGGTGATTAACTTAATTAGACTTTATAACAAAAATTATTTGTTAAAAAAATTTCTTTTTTTTTGTATTTGCTAAGACTTACGTAATAAAACAGTAACTCACAAACAATAGAATTATTTTTTTATTCTAAATTTAATTTGTTACTTTGCACAAACAGAAGTTCTTTTAAAGATAGTTTTTAAGTTATTTTAACTTTGACTAAACATATTTACTGGTAATTGAATCGATTACATTCATTCTAAAGCTGGGATCGGCTGTCTTTTAATAGTTCATGCTTACTTTTTAACTAAGTATGCTTGTGGGTAGCACAATATAAAAAGAGCATCGCTGCTTGTAGCTTTTTAAAAGAATTGTAATAATAAGTATAAGAATATTATTTTAAAGTAAAAATTGACTAAATAAGTGTTAGTAGACCACTAGTACCGAGTAATTATTAAATTAACAGCACAACTGTAAGTTTTTATCACAGAAATCTTTCCTTTTATTGTTTCAAAATGTTTTTATTTTATTGTTTTTAGCTAAACAGTACCTCGTGGAATGCAGATTTTTGCTTTAAGAGCAGCATTTGGTCTGCAGTCCAAAGTTTACATATAACAATCGGTTGTACTTTTAAAAAGCATCAAAATACATGTTAACATATGTTAATTTTTATTTTTCATTAAAATTAGTATAATTTTATCCCAATATATACTTAATTGAAGTTATTTAAAAGTGAAAAGCTATATTATTTTTTCATACTTACGTAAAGAGTACAGTTTGTTAAGTTCAACTCAGATAAATAAATATTACAAACAGACAATTTCCTATAAAATTTATATGAATTTCATATCTATATGACAGAGTTTTATTCCCACAACTGTTAAATTACTGAAACTACACATATTAACTTGAAATAGTTTTAGATCAGTCTTAAGTGTTAACTCTTACTTACTTAACTCGCAATTATATTTAATTTAAAAATACTTCAACCTTTTCGTGATCTTTAGTGAAGTTAAGTCATTATAAAATAGTGCATTTAACAAAACGTTACTTATTTATTCTGTCTACAGTCCATTATTGAAATCTAGATAAAATGTATTTTGTTGGAAAAAATATTAGCAGTTTTCTGTATCTTGAAAGTATTTTGTTCTAGTATTTAAATAAACGATTTATTTTTGCAATATGATGAGTTATATATCAAATAAAGAATATGCTTTTAATTTGAATGAATTAATATATTTTTTACCTATCTGCTAATAATAATTGTACAATTACATATGTTTGCGTTTTTTTTTTCAAGAATTTAAAAGTTTTAACTAAAATAATTATAAAAAATCAGTTTTACTAGAACTAATCCTTTTACATTTCTCTTAAGTTGAAAAAATTATCTATTTCGTTCGAAAAGTGCTAAAAGTTTAAGTTATTTATATTCAGTGTAAAACAAATATTAAGATAAGTTTTCAGTTATAATTTTGTATCATAAACTAACTATTGATATGATTACTTTATATTAAAGTAGAAAAAACTTCGTTTTATCGAAAGATTAAAATTTATATGTCACTAAAATAAAGACTAAAATAAATTAAAGTTCATGATTACATAATAAAAGCAATTTTATGCTAAGAAAACTTAGTAACAACTTTTCTTGTATTTACATTAAAGTTTTATTCAAATAAAAGTAAAAACAAATAGTCTATTTAAAACTTAATGGGTAAACTGCTAATAAAAACATTATAAATATTAGTCACTTCTTCAGTGACTTACAAACTAAAGAAAACGGATCTTAGCATTTTCAATTTAAAAATCTCTCACATTTTATTATTAGATGCTGGTATAAATTTGTGACTTTTACTTTGAGTTCACTGTGACAAGTTTTAAAATGAGCATCTAATTTAACTACTTAATTTTTAACCAACTATTTTTATTCAAACTGTTAAGTAGAGATAAGTTTTGAAATTGTTAAAAAGTTTATTTTTAACATTTAAATTTTTTGCTAATATACTTGTTTAAACTAAAAGCTCATACATTAATAAACCTTTTTAGTTGTTTAATTAAAAACAAAAACATTATTTTTAAGCATGTTCTGCTTTTAAACTTTATTAATCAATTATAACAAATAGTTTACCTAAAAACTAATTATAAATTGTTTGAAAACAACTCTTTTATTTGTTATAATCATAAATAAAGCTTAAGATTTTGTTTGCAGTTTTAAGGTAAATTATAAAAACAAAACTTAAAACTGGCCCTTAGAATTATTCACATTACAAAATTTAGTTGTATACATATTTAACATTAGTAACATATGTCATTTGTATTCTTTTTTTTTATTAAATTAAACAAAGGATTGTTTTAGAAAAATAAAAAAGTAAACAATAAAATCAATCTAACATATATGTACTCAAATTATAATAATTAAATAAACATTAATGTAAAATATGAACTCAATTAAGAAGTATATGGCTTTAATACTCAAATGTTGTATTGTACACTTATACTTAAAAAAATCATTTTAGTTTAAAAATGTTTGTTGTTTAATATTTTAAACATTTCTTGCTTTTAATTTTAGTTCAGCAAATAAAGTAAAACATCAAAAAAAGTGAAGGATAAACTTGAAAAAAATATTTAAATTATTGTTGGTTAGATAAAAGTTATATTTAAAACAAAGTCTAGCAGAATTAGGTTAAAAAATAAATTTTGAAATTTTTTTGATATAAAAAAAATAAATGTTTAGTATTTGATAAAGTCAATAAAGTAACTTGAATTGTAAGCCATTGTATTAAGAGTAACGTTTTTTATTCTATTTTTTAATAAAATCAACAAATGTTAATATAAAATAAAACTAATTTCAAATCTAAGCCAGAAAAATTGTTTATTTTTTATTACGGGCAGAGTTCCAATAAAAAACAGGGGTGCACGACTATTCAAATTCGGACAACTCAAATTCCGACAATTCAAATTCTTAAAAAAATGTTGAAAAGGCCAAAATAAAAAAAGTAATGTATATTTGTTAAATATAAAAAATATATATGCAGGCTCTTTTAATATTTACAAGTAGTTTTTTTCTTTTTGCAAAACATTAAATATTTTTTGAGATATGGCTTAAATAGAATAAAATACATAGTTATTATTAGTGTATTTAAAATATCTTAAAAAATGTTTGAAATTTAGTAAAAAAGAAAAAGTGGCTTGTTGATTTTAATAAGATCAACATAGATAATTTTTATTTTTATCAAATATAGTTTACTTTTTAAGATATAGTATTTTAAATATTTTTTTTGAGAATTTGAATTGTCGGAATTTGAGATGTCCGAGTTTGAATTGTCATGTAACCAAAAAACATTTAGTTGATGACTTGATTTAAGTATAAAAGAATAAGTTTAAGCTTTCTTCAATAAAAATCAATGAGAAAATATTAGTTTCAACTGAAGTGACTTACAAATTTTTTACATCAAAACAACCAACTTATTTAAAGTGGTTCTTTAATTGTATTGATTTTTGATGCGAAAGGTTGTGAGTAAAACCCTTGTTAAAATAATTATTATATACACTGCACTTTTTTGTTTATGTTTTAATTTTTTACTTATAAAATAATATTTTTTAAAACAAGTGTGAAATTTCAATGCTAAAAAAGAATGTGAACATATTTAAAAAAGATTTATATAAATCGAAAAAAAATGAACATAAAAAGATTTCTAATATAATTTTTTACTATTAAAGAAAATGCAAACACATATTGATACTGACATCTAGCAACATAAATTACAGCTTCAATCTAAAAGTAATAAAAAATCAAGTTGGCATTTAACACTGTTTTTTCTTATATGAAAACAAAAGATTTGATCTCACCAATTAAATCATCATACCATAAGTTACTTGAGTATTGTATAACTTTTAGATAAGAGTCAATGTTTATATGTTTAGTCATTTTATCAATAATTAATAAGTAATTGTATATCTTTTTGTATAATAAATTATTACTTAAGTTTAAAACTCTTAAAAAAACCTAAAACTTTAAGATTTGTCAGATCTGATAAAAAAACGTTAATATACAATCTAACATTGTTGAGGGATAAATGATTTATTTTTTTTATAGTCAACAACACATGTAACAATGCAATATGGTTTACTATTTTTACTGTTAAGTAGTTTGATAAAAAAGTTCTTAATACCCAAACTTAGGTTGAGTTTTCTACTACAGCTTTAATCCCACATTTGGTAGTAAATTTGTGAACCTATATAAAATCGACTTCGAGCTAATAAATATATTTTAGATTGCTAAGAAAACATTGCTAATCAAAAATACAATTATAGACATCGTTTACAGTTGATTTGTCCTGCTGTATTAAAACGTACTTTAAAAAGTGACGGCGTTCTAAATTGTTATTTGTGCTAAAGAGTCATTTTATGCTAAAGTGACATTTTGTTTTTCTGACACCTACTCCAACGTAGTTATATCAGTAGAAAACTATAAATGCTTAAATTTTTTAAATTGACTTTTTGTGTTTTTATTGTTATTTTTTAAGATTGCAAAATAACATTTAGAAATAATACTTAAAACACTTTTTTTTTAATTCTGTTTAGGTATATTTCTATTTTCTTCATGTAGTTTTGGATATTGAATAAATATTACAACAATAAATTAAATTTGTGTTTTTAATTAAAATGTTATAGTTCAGTGTTTAAACGAAGTTATTCTATATTTTTTTATCCAAACTAAGTATTATGTTTACATAAAAATTAAAGTGACTATTTACTTGTTTTAAAAACTGATCAAAAACAATTTTAATTTTTAGATTTGATTATCTTTACAATAGAATTCACAACTTTAAACAATTAAAAACCTTGCTTTGAAATTCTTAGTTTGAATTTAACCTTATTTTAAAAGAATCAAAATAAATCCTTCTTTTTTTCAAACAAAACTTCCTATTCTGTTTATATGACTTTTAAATAGTTTATCATATTACACTTAGAAGTACTTATTAAAATGAAAACTAGTATTTAAAATATTAAGCATGCAAGAACATTGATCAAGTTTCTTTAAAACAATATCTTAAATCTAGATTAATACCAAAATAAATATAGACTAAATATGTAACTGAAAACTTGGTATCTCAGAATGACTTAAATCAAAAGACATCTATCAACATAAAAACACAAAGCAAATTTAGATTTATAACAATAGAACTAGTAACTTCATTAAATTTGTGGTAACTACAATTGAAACTAATCTTTTTATTTTTTTGATTCTGAAGTGAAAGTTTTTCATTTTTAGTCTCACGAAACTTATTATGTTATACCTTAATTTAGATAAAACATTTTTATCTTTTGTCTTTTAGAAAAATTTCATTATTTCATTTAGCTGTAAACAGTTTTATGACACAAAACTTGGCACATATTTTTCTCTTGATTTAAAATTTACCACTGGCATTTGTTTTATTTTGAATTAACTTAGTAAAGAAATACAAAAAAAAAAGTACATTATTTCTTGAATTAAACTAAATAGTATATTTTTCATTGAAATTGCAGATAAGCTTAAATATAAAAAATATTGTAAGTTTAAAAGAAAAGTTAAAAAAATATATCAAATTAGTAACTATTAAAGTGATTTACAAACTTTTGTTTAATTTTTGTACCACAGTTGCACAAATAAAATATTATATATCGTAGTCTGATGTTTTACAATTTAGGATTAAAAGTACATGATGTAAAACAAAACTTGAAGTAAATATTATCTTTAAACTAGAACTTTCTTGTTAGCTATTTTGTAGTTAATTAATACTAGTGTTTTACTACTTATCTTTCAAGTAAACACTTCAAGTAGATATCTTATTAATGAAAGTTATTTACAGTTTGAAATTACATTTTTAATTAGTACACACTTTTACTTGTTACAAAAAGTTATTTTATTTATTATTGCTATCACAACTAATAAAAAAACTTTTAATTCTTTTTTTCAAAGAAGTTAATCAACATTTAAAAAAATCTATTTTTACACTTTCTCTATTGTTACAAAAAAAAACATTTTTCAACTAAAGAATACCTGGAGAGCTACAGATTTTAAATTTTTAACGTAAATTTTGCAATTAGCTGAGCCTGTTCTATGACAACCTTTTGTGCTTTTATAACAACGTAGAAACCATATATTTATTTTATTTAATTTTTTTTACTTAAAATAGGTAAAACTTTAACGAAGCTTATATTTAAAATTATTTTAAGTTTTTATGTAGTTAAAATGTTTAAAAAAATTTTAAAGCTTAGTTTTAAAAGTCTTAGATAAATAAGTATATTTTTTTGAGTTAAAAGTTATGCTTTATTTATATGCTTACGTAAAGAATTTTAAAACTCAGTTCTAATTAATAGCATTTACTTTGTTATCGTGATTTTTGTGATATGTTTGTAGTTTTACAATTTGAGAATAACTAAATTATTTTAAATCTAGATACCTTTTTACTTTATTTAACTTTTACTAAGATTAGTTTTATTTATTTACTCCACCTACTGAAATCAGAAAATTTTTTAATGTTAAAGCTCTAAAACCGTTTTCTAATTTTTAGTTGAATTAAGTCATTATAAAAAAAAAAACTTTACTTTTAATTGCTTAATTATTTATGCTGTCTATAGTCTGTTACTAAAGACAAAACAAAGTTTAAGCTTATTAAAAAGATTAAAAAAAATTAGTATCTTAAAAAATATGTTCAAATTTTTAAATTGACCATTGATCATTGCAATATATTGACTAAAAAATGTTTAATTAAATGTAAACAAATAAATTTGCATTTTAATTTAGTAAATTATGCGATTAAAGTCTAAAAAATTTTTAAAACGCTTCAATAAAAATTTTTAAGTATAAAGTATTATTAAATTTAAACATTTTTAGAAACATGTAAACTGAATTTGGTACAAATTGCGTTATTTCTCATTATCACAAATTGATACGGACATAGAACACTAAAATTTACTTAATAGTTTCAGTGGAAATACTTTTGTTCAGTTTTTCAGTTTTTAAGTTACTGCATCGTGACTAGAATTAAAAATACTGGTGTTGATAAGCTAATTTTTTTTCTAATTTACAGCTAAAAACAATTACTAGTAGGTAATGTAATAATATAAATTGTTTTCATTTGGTTAGTACAGGCATATTTGAAATAGGAATGTTAGTTGTATAAACCTAATAAAAAACTGACTTTTTAAACTTTTATTAAACATTTTTTTGAAATAATGTTACAAAAAAAAATAATAAAGCTAAGTATAAGATGAATAACGTACTATATAATAAATAAAGCCATAGTTAGTTAGAAAATCTGAAATTTTCGTTGAAATTTTTTTTTTCTTTTTTTTTAACTTTAGTTTAGCAACTTTTTATTTTAGCAAGTACAATAATAATAATCGATTTTTTTTATTTATATAAGTTTGTAGCTTGCTAAATAAGTATTAAGACTTTTTAAGAGTATCTTAACAAGGAAAATAACAGAAATTTAGGGGCCATAAGCAGAGAAGGGGTCACAGTGGGCAATCTTGTTGGAGTAACCTATAGTTTTTTGTTATGTTTTTTAAGAGAACTTTTTGAAAAAAAGTTTTGAAAATCCTAATTTAAAAATTTCTTTAAACTAAATTGCTTTTATAAATAACATTTATGAAATACCATTTTACTAGACAGGTATTAAGCTACCGAAAACTCAAAACTTTTTCAAGTCTGATAACTTAAGATGTAAATAGAAAAATTAAGATGCTTATATAATTGACATGATAATAAAAAAGGTAGGTATGTAAAATATCATACTCTAATAAATACTTTGCTTTGGGTAATTTGACAAAACGATATTCCGACTTAATTGGAACATGACAAAATATTAGGACAAACCGGGGTAATTCCTATTATGCATCAAAATGAAAAGCCATTTCTAAAGTAAAATACTTACAGTGTTGTAAAAATATTATACAGTACTTTATAAACATTTTTAAATACTGACTCTGAATACTGAATAATGATTAAAAGTTTTTGTAAGATTGACTACTTTTAGTAATAACTTTTTTTTTAGAATATACAGCTAGTTTGGTTTTTATTGTAATTATGTTTTTAGTATTAAACTAGGTTTTAACTTACAGCTATAGTTTTAATTTTTTTAAGTTTTCATGAAAACGCTTTTTGTTTAAATTTTTTAAATTGTTTTTAAACGTTTAAATTTTTGAAATACTTTTCTAAATATAATAATTTTGTTTATAAATTAACTTAGATTTTTATAAAATGGTCTAATGATAAATTATAATGCAATACTTGTATAAAGCAATTTTTACAAGACATAGGTGAAATTTTCTTTTTAGCACTTTTTATTGTTCATCAAGCTTTATATAGTACAAATTACGTTTCTTTGCTTTGTTTTTAAAGTTTTATTTTCGTTGTTATACGCAACAAAAATAATAGAAGTTTTTTTAAAACAAAAAGAAAAACTCAAAAGGTGGTATTTACTGTCCACATTCTACTTAAATACTCTAAATTTATTGATTGACAAAAACGACTTATATTCTTAAACTTCAATATGTGTATTAACTGGATAAAAATAAGCTTTGCTGTTTCGAGATATTTTAGATTTTTAATAGAAACACATCCCTTAACAGATAAGCTTATTTATTTTCATACTGTAAAAAAAGTATTAACTCATTTTGTTCTAAATATACTAAATATTTATGACTTTTGCACAAGCTAGAATCTTAATCTATAATTTTGCTTAATTATTTTAATTACGTGTTTTTTTAGTACTTTGTTTTGTTTTCATACAAAACACAAAACAAATTTTTTAAACAACCGTTAACTGTTTATAGAACGACATATTATGTGCTAAAAGTTTGGTCGAATGTGCTTATGAATGGACAAACAATTCATTTATGAAGTTACACACCTTGGATACAGTTGTAGTCTTATGCAAAAAAAAAACAACTTATTTAGTAAGACACTTATAACATTGATACATTAATGAGATACTTACTTACTAAGATAAAATAACCGAAATAATAGTTCGCAATTTTAAGGTTTTATGTAAATTATAAAACATTTGATGCAATAAGATTTGCTGAAATCGAAAATGTTTAAAATAATAATATACTACAGAAGATATATATATCAAAAATATAATCATATTATAAGCAACAAATTGATACCTACAACCAAAACTTTTAGTTTATAAATATTTTATGTAAAAATTGTTAATATATTTGTTACCATTTTGAAAGTTACTGCATAGTAGCTACTATTTAAGAAAATAATTTTATAGTATTTTCACAAATTTTAGAAACTTCATATTTTTTATATATATTTATATCATGTATTATATACATAAACTATGTTTTTGATATTTTTGTAATAATATACTTAATTCCAAAGTTGTTGACTTTAAAAATGTTTTTAACAAAATAAATATAACCCAAGATCACGAACAAAATAGACTATGATTTTATAGTAAACTAATAAGATACAAACGAAGTATTATTTTATATTTGTATACTAAATGACTTATGAAAAACTATAATTTTTACTCTATAGTAAACTTTTTTAAACCTTTTTTTAACTACAATTATCGCGTTTTGATTGTTTATGCAGACTATATCGAATACTATAGTTATAAGAACTTACAACAAAACAAGAATTTACAACTAACAGGCCAAAAAAAAAAAAGTTTCATATTTCATAAAATTTGATTTTCACAAAGTAAAAGTATGTATATTTTTAATTTTATGACTAAAGATTTTTTCAAATTTTAAACGCCTTTATATTTATTAAACCGTTTTCATTGGAACTTTTATTTAATTGTTTAATTTATTCAAGAAAATGTAACGAATTATTATAATGTATTTACGTTACAAGACATACTTAAGCACATTTTTTTTTGGTATTATGTACTTTAGTCGATTAAGTGAACTACTTTTTATGTTTAGTAGTGAGCAAGTTAGACAGATTAGAAGACGTAGTTTTCGTAGAAGTGTTAATTATTCCGTTAAAAAAAACTACACAATTACTAGCTTTTTCTTACTTGAATACATTTTTAATAGTGTAATAGTGTTTAGTACAAATATATAAAACCTAATTATATAATTTTAAACTAAAAACTTATAAACTAATAAAAAACTCATAAGTAACAATGAGAAATGGTTTTGGTTCATCTTTGATCTAGATCTAGTAAGAAACTTCTTAATGATTATTGTACTATATGTTATTTAGATATTAATTTTATCAAGTCAGTATAACTTTATCATCACACAGATATCTGTAGTTTTTAACAACCTAACTTTATATACAATTAGTTCACTAAAAAGCCTACAAAAATTACCAAACTTTACATACTAAAGTTTGAACCGTCCTAAATTTTATGTTAATTAAGTTTAAACTCACAAACATAAATAACATTAATCAATACAAATTACTAAGCTTATACAACCATAATGAGTAACGTAAAATGTTTCAGTTTTTAAGTCACAATAACTGTGACTAATATTTTGATATGTAACTAAAGATAAAGTTCTAAGATATGGAGTGCTCTAAAAATACCTAAACTATATAAGAGTAAAAATAAACATTATATTAATTTTTTTTTATAATAAAACTGTATATCGTTTCTTGAAGTTTTGTGGTTTATTTAAGTATTTTATAGCTTAATTGCCTCTCGAAAAACGTAAAATGTAAAAAAAATTATGATCTAGAGTCTAGACAGTCACTTATAAACTATCTTTTTTATAGTGGACGGATTACAAAATGACTTCTTAAATGTTATGGTTAGATAGTCAGTAGTAAATTGTGACAATTAAAACCTTTATCATTATAAATAAAAGCAAATTTAATTGATACATACATATAGTTAAAAAATATGTTCTAGTTTTTTTGTATATTTTAGCAGTTTCAATTTAAATTATAAAATCTGTAAGTAACGATCATTTCGTCTATAAAAAAAAGTGTTTTAAAAGTTAAAATGCAGATTAACAAAATAGTTTGTAGAACTGAGTCACATAATTTCATATTAAGATTTTGTACGTTAAATTTTTCAAATTCTATATATTTGAAAAATAAATTCAAGACTATTCTTGTATTTGATAAATATATAGTTATCTTTTCATAGCAATACTTTTTTTAAAAGCTTTTCAAATATTTTTTCACAATTTTAGTCACAGTACTAATGACTTCTAAATTTTATTATAACAACTTACAGTTTAAGTTTAAATTTAATTGAATATATATAAAAAGTTATCAATACCAGTTACTGGTACTTGAGTTTATTATTTCATTAAAAACATAAAAAAACTGTTAATGGCGTTAAAGCTGTTGATAATCTATGTTACAACAAAATCTTTTTTAACATACACAAATATTATTTTTAATGGTGAAATTTGATAAAAACTTTGAATAAATAGAATTTTTTTAGTTATTAATTTTAAATAATGTAATTTGTAAAACAATTTAACTTACTTGAATTTTATTTATAATTCATAATTTAAACATACTTAAATGTTTGTTCGTATCGTAAACGTTGTATATTGAGTTAAACATTGCTAAGTATTGTGGGTCATTTCAACAACTATCTATAATTCTATAATTAATATAAACTTTGTCAGTTAAGACAAGTGACTTTATTTTGTGCTATGTAACATTTTTTTCTTACTATTTTTGTTTTGAAACACTATAAATGCACTAACTAAATGAATACTTGCTAAGACTTCGATATTTTTTAAGTTTTAACTTGATTTTTACATTAAGATTTTTAAAAGTACTTTTTTTTAATAGAATTAGAGTAAAAACAAAAGATTTTAAGCAAATAAGACAGTTTTTTTGTTAAAGCAAACTTAAGTTTAAATAACAAAAGTGGTTCAATCATTAACAACTCTTCAGCATAAGATCAACTATAAAAAATTTACACTGATAAAGTAGTTTGTAAGAATCTGAGTTATAATTTATTATTACATTTATACATAAATGTTTTGTTTTATCATCTGCTTAAAATATTTTTTATTTCACTTTTCGATTTCATTTTTGATTTTAAAGCATTTGTAAAATTTGTGCCGAGCTCTGTTCGGGTCCGAACAAGTTACACCTATTTCAAGCCGCACAGTACCGTATATATAAGCCGCACAACCAAACCATTTTATACCTAATTCAGTTTTTTTCTATTACTTTTATAGAGTATAATTTTTAGACAGAGAGTCATTTTTGGACAATAGGTTTTGTATAGGTGTGATTATCAAACAAACTCTATTTTTTAATGATTACCACTAAGAGTTCTGTTTGCATGACGTAATTTTTTAAATAAATTTTTCATTTTTTAGATTTATTTTTAGATTAAAAGATATTGAAATTTTTCGGAAGAAAAAGAAAACTTTTATGGTAAAATTTAACTTCTATACTAATATAACTAAAACGTTCTTATCTTACATACTAAATAGCATATTTAAAATTAGTAGAGCAAGTACAAGCAGCAAACTGATAATACTAAAACTATAAATTTATGAATCTTTTTAATAAAATGTATTTGATTGTTACTCTAGTATGTAAATCATCAATTGTGACTAATATTTGTAAACAATAATCTTCAATCTTTTTTCAATCATTAGAAACTACAAATTAATTTAAAAACACTACTTGTTTTTTTAGATATCTTAAATTACTAAAAAAAATAATACTAAGTATATTTATAAGCAATTTTGCAGAGTTTTGCTGACCATGTTCTGCTATAAAAACTGTTTTTTAAACCTAGTTGTAATTTTTTAGTACTTTTTCAACTTTCATTATTTCTTTAAAAATAAAAGAAGTTTTCAAAATACTAACCAATTGTCTGTAAAGATTTAGTTTATGGTTGGAATCTATATGTACTTTTCAAAAAAAAAAATTAATTGAACAAGGAGCAAACGTTCAAGAATGAATTCAAATAATTAAAAAATCACAAATTCATAGTGACATCTAACAATATAATTTATTGAATTTTTATTATCATACCGTCAGCTATTGTGTCTCAGTTTGTAAGTCACTGAAAATGTGGCTAATGAAACTAACTTCTAGATTCTGAAGTACTTATCAACTTTTATCAATATTCTAAAGCTCGAGTTTGATAAAGTTCATGTTAAATAACAGTTTTGAGTTAAATATTTCTTATGAAAGTTAGAACAATTTGTCAAAATAAGGTAAGTGATAAAAAATTACAAACTAAAACTTACATTTAAAAAACAGGTTATTCTAAAATAATTGCGCAAAACAAAGAGTTGTGCACATTTTGTTTTTTATTGTGAAGTAATTAGAATTCGTTTTTAAAATATTTGTTACTAATAAAAGATAACATCTATAGTTAGTATTTTGTTAATTGAATTAACCTTAAGCTTGTAAGTCACCGCTACTGTGAATTATATGTCTTAATCTAATACTAGTTAACGAAAAAAAAGTTTAAAATTTATTGTACTTTACAATTATAAAAGACTTTTTTAAGCTCAAAAAAAACTAACGTCATTGGAATACGCTACATAATAAAATTTTAAGTTTATTAAAATAATAACAGTTTACCAGAAATCGAGTTATAGTAGCTAGTGAAATACAAAGTGAAAATAAGATTATTTAAAAAAAAATAAAATAACGTTATTTAAGTTTTGTTAGCTTTTTTTATTATTGTAGAACACTTAAAATTTTACTAACTAAAACATCTTTGGAATGAGCGTTAAAAGATTGTATATTTAAAATTATACCTTACTTTAAAAACCGACTTAGCTTGTAAATTTATGTTTTTAGTTTTAATGATAGAGAAAGGTATAAAATCTAAATACGATTTAGTATAATATTCCAAAATCAATAATAGTATCAAAAGTCACAAACTTATATTGACATCTCAGGACATAAATTACTCGACAATTTTAGATCCGAATTGTAGCTACGGGTCGTTAGTTTGTAAGCCGCTGCAATATGCCTTTTTAAGTTAAAAAAGCACAAGTAACTAACAATATCTCACTAGTTATCTATAAAATATAATAAAATTAAATATATAAACTGTCGTTTTACAGCCATTTAACTTTAAAAATAAATAAAAATTGAACAGGTGGTTATATAAAGTTTTGAATATACATGTTTGTACCGACGATTGATCATTTATATTTTTCTCGTTGAGTTTTGTTATACTTACCTCCTCATGAAAAAAAAAAATTAATGTTTTTAACATTACTAAACGTAAACTAGTAAAAAAAAAGTAAAAACTTAATAAGAGACTAACAGGTTAATATCTTCGTCAAAACTAAAATCATTTATTTTTTTATACTTTTACTTGGTTTAATTTATATATATGCTAACATTCTATATTTTTAAAAAGCTAATAAAGCTAACTTTTTTTGAGTTATAGATATAGCGTTTATTTAAAATATCAAAGTCTAACAATACTAGCAATCGCCGGTTAAAGTTAATTGCTTCATATTATCTGGTGATTAATTTTATTTATGTATGTGTTTTTAACAAGGTGTTTGTGTTAATTCATAGCTTGAGGCAAGGAAGTTTTTGCCATAGAAAACTTAGACTATTACCTTAATAGAAACAATTAGCTTACTTGTAAGTAATCTAAATTATAAAATATTTTCAGTAAGAAAGACAACAATCTCACTATAAAGAGCTAAAAACGAGTTATTGTTTAGTTTTAGAAAACTAAGATTATTATCTTGGTATACATAGTTAACTTACATGTAAAAAATCTAAATTACAAAATATGTTCAGTATTAGGACAACAATCTCACTATAAAGAGCTAAAAACAATAAAATAGTACAGTCACACACGATGTTCTTAATAAATAACCTGTATGATTTTAAAACGTTATAAAAGTTACAAATTTCTTGTGACTACCCTGTTCTTGACTACCCAAAATGACGTAAAAGATTACTGTGTAGAAAAAAATATGTTTATAGATTTTCAAACAGTTTTTCAAAAAGTACATAAAAAATATGAGTGTAATATAAAACAAAAACTTCATTTATCATATTGTTTGAAAGTATAAATATTTATAATACAAAAATAAACACTTTAATTTCATTTAAAGGTTTTTATTTCTTTTTATTTTATCTTCTGAATACGAGTTTAAGTGTTTAAACCATTTACAAAACTATTAAAGAACTCGTTTTATAATTTTATAAGAAAAATATTTTTAATAGTATTTTAATTTGGACAATTAAATGTTTTTGTTAAGAAATAAATAACCACAAACTTATACGGACATTAAAAGATAAAATATAATGAATTTTTACAATAGACGAAAATATTTATAATTTTCAATTGATGAATTTCAAAAATTGTGTCTATAGTTTTTTTATAAAAGTCAAGTGTCTTAAATAAAAAACTACTAGTAACGAAATTTAAAAATTTCAAAAATATCAGCTTACACAAAAAGTTAAATAAATCGAAATTTAATTTAAAAGATATAGTCTTACTTACTTCGAAGTGCTATATTTAACTTAAAGTTTAGCTAAGAATAAAAAACTTTTTAGTCAATTTTATTCCTTCTAAAGTTAGATTGTTTAATACTTTAATTCAACAAGAACACAAAAATATCTCTAAGCAATTATTGTTTATTTTCTCTCACTGAATCATTCTTTCTTTTTGTGACGTCATATATGTTAAGCCGACAAAAACTAGCTCTTTTTTTTGTTTTTTTAATCTAAAAATATTTTGAATATGTAAGTATGTAAAATGCTTCAGTTTGTGTGTATCTAAATTTTATAAACCACTGTAAAGTGGTTAACAATTTTTATATTTCTCAGCTTTTTTTAATAAATATTACAAAATTTGTTAATATAGCATAAATTTATTTATCAGCATTTATTTAATAAATATGATATAAAAGTGAATCATGTTAAACTAATATAAATTTACAAACCACCGTAAAGTGGTTAACAATTTCTAATATTCCAAACTTTTAAAACAAATAATACAGAAATTTTAAATATGAGATAATTAACAACTGTTTATTGAATAAATATAATATAAAAGTTAGTCATGTTTAACTAGAATAAATTTCAAAACGGTGATAAAGCAAAAACTGTTTATATGTTATGATACATAGCTAACTTTATACATATTTACTATTTATTAAAAATTTGTTATAAAAGTTTAAAACTATTTATTATTAATTTATGTAAAACTACGATATAAGTGAAAAGTATTTACCACACCTTGTCTTGATAGGTATATGCAATTCAATGCCACTACTTTAATACAAATTAAATGTCTTTAGATTAAATTTATATATAAAAATACAACAAAAATGTCTTTGTTATTCACTTATAGTCTCAATATTGTTCAAGTCTATTATTTTTATTTACACATTTAGTTCAAGCTTAATAGAATTTTCATGATTTTTGTATTTCAAAAAACTATATTTAAATTATAAAACAAAAGGTGTTTAATATTTATATTAATGTAAAAGAGCAAAGAATATTCATACAGTAACAAACAAATCAGTTATCGACATTTTTCAACTTTAATTTTGAACAACCTATCGTCAATCCTACAACTTGTAATAATGGTAATTAATTACATTTTAATGTTATATTAGTAAAAGCACGAATATATTTATTTAACAGAGTTTATGCTGGTTACCAGCTTAGAGTAAACATAGTTTTAGTCGATTGAACAATATTTTGATAACCATCAATAAATTAAATTTAAAAGTTTAAGTTTATTATTTTAATATTTTGAAATTTAATAATATATTATTAAACCTGTTATTATTTTTAAACTCGTTTTTTATAAATAAATCAAGAGAATGTATATAGAGTATAGTAAAATTTAATTAACGTTTACTAGTTTTAGAGTTGCTTAGGTTTTTTTATTTTAAAAGCATGTTTTTTATGATTTCTTATTTTTGAATTTTGTTTAAAACCTAGAACGTCTTATCTGAGTTTTAATTTTTTTTTAAAAGGAACAGATTTACACGGTAGCAGGCCGTATGTTGCCTTACTCTTAATTAATACCTAAAAAATTACATATAAATACCTACCTGTTATTTGTTTTCTTGTAAAATATTCTTATTGGCTTAATGGTTTTCATCTCACGACAATATTAAAAAGCTTTATTTTTCTTATGTTTGATTAGTTTTTTGTTTTTAAGATGTAATTAACTTTTTTGATTGCTGTAATTTCAATACGCTTAAATCAAATAATACTTTAACAGTGAAAGAAAATTAAAACAAAAACCTATGCTCACTCAAAGAAAAATGACTAACCATGAAGTAATTTATAAAGCTACGGTTAGCAATAAAATAAATAAATAAAGAAATACGTGGGAAGCACTTTGGGACCTTTTAATACATGGTGGTATAGCTTAATAAGAGATATGAAAGTCTTTTTTTGGCAGTACTAATGACAACACTAATTGTATGCCAAATTATGACTAAAATAGCAGACATTTTCTTTTTTCTTTTATTTTTATTCTTAGTAGTTCAGGTTTAATTGGAAAGTTAATGATTTTTTCCTTTCTTGATTTTATGTAGCTTGTTAAATACTGTCTTCTTATGTGATTTGCCACGCACAAAATAATGTGATAAGCTATAACACAAAATTCATATTTTAACGGACAAAAAATGAACCTTATAACATTTTATAAATTTAGCAAATTTAAAGCCACAACTGATACTAACATCTAACAATATAAAAAATTAAGTACTTGTTAAGTAAATAAATTTTCAGCCATTTTGAGTTTGTAAGTCACTAAATATGTGACTAACGTTTTTTTTTTACGCTGTGAAAACTAGTTTTTATAATAGATTCTTAGATTTCTGATTATACTACATTTGTTTTACTTCTATTGACAATTCTAACGTTTAATTAAATATTTTTTTGTTTTCGTAAAGTTGTCGAACAATTTTTTTAAGTTTTTAACTAATATACACATATAATAATTTAAATCAATCAGTGTACTGAAAATACCAAATATAAAATTAAATAAGTTAAAATAACAAAATAAAGTAACTATTAAAATTTTGAACTTTTATAACTAAAATTTCACAAATAAGTTTTTGTTAAAAAAATCTTATTAAAATATTAAAGTTCTGTTTTTTTTTTTTTTTTGTACATTCTAAAACTATTAGCGTTCGACGGTAACGAGTTTTGGTTGATGTAGAAATTAAATTTCAATAAAGATAATGTAAAATAAAAAGATTAACTATAGAAATAAAATTTAAAAACGTATCAAACATATAAAGTATAAACTGTTTGTTTATTGAACAATAAAAAAAGCGCTAAGAAAGTTTAAATGTTTGAATTTTTAGTGATAAAACAATCATTCAAACAGAAAAAAAATGAAAGAAAATGACTATTCAAAAATTAACTAAGTTTTGTGTATAAAAATGTACTCAAAAACTTGTTTAGTAACATTAGATCTATAAAAGAGATATAAATTTAATCAATTTAAAAAAGGAGATAAACAATACTTATAGCAATCATTTGAATGATAGGTTACAAGCTCTTTAAAAAAAAGTAAATATGTAATACGCTAAAATATCTACACATTTAAGTTTATCAGTAGTTCGTGCTAAAAGTGCTTTTTTTATTTATTGTTTTAAATAAACAGGAAAATTATTTTCACATTCGTATAGATAGATAAGCTGTTGCATAATATTATAATAACTTTAAAGAAGTTAATTCTTATACAAAGAAGTCAATATATTACTAAAATAATACTTTTCTATATTTATAACATAGAAGTTGTTTATCAAGGTTAAAATAAGTATCATTTAAAAAAGACATTTGATAAGCTCAAATACCGTTTAATCATTAGTCAAATACTTTTTTTATAGTTGTTTTTATATATTATTTAAAGAAGCCTAGTTACAAAAACCTGTTTCTTATTTATAATGTTATTAAGAGAGTATTGCTATATTTTTGTTCACATTTGTTTGAATTTAATTATGTTTTTAAAACAATATAACCAAAAAAACATAAATACGTATTGAGACTTGAAATAAATAAATAGATACAAAATATCTTTAATTGGCTTATAGTCACAAACTTATACCGACGGTAATTCCAATAAATTACAAAATTTATTTAGGAATAAAGTATTTTTGCTAGTACTTTAGTTTATAAGTCACTCAGTATGTGACTATTTTTTTTTCTATTAAACAGGACATCTAAACTTAATTGCTGTATATGATCAAAAAACCTTTATTGTAACAATTATTTTCTTCAAGTATTTAAATTTATAAATGAAAGTAAGTTTATCTGCTAGTTTTATTTATATATAACATTTCCTGAATTGTTTGATTTGCTTACTCAAAATCTATTTGTAGCTGGTGTTTTATTTTAACCAAACATTTAACCATAAAAAAGTAAACAAGCTTAATTGCTGTTCACTTTTACTAGTAGCTTTTGAAACACTAGAAAAAATATTATTAAAAAATCTTTAAATTTAAATTTATACACTAGTTAATTAAAATAAAGTTTTAAATATGATTTAATTTTAACGTCATATACTTTAAAATTGTAAGTTGTAGACAATAAAACAATTAAAAACTAAGTAAAGATGATTTTGTATGTAAACAGAAAAATTCCTAAGTAGTTCTAATAGTTATAAAAATAAATTAATTTACCTGTATATAATTAGCAGTTATAATCATTAGATTAAAAGCTTAGTTGTATTTAATCGTATTTATATTTCTTAACGCATTTGCTAACCGTAAATAAGTAGAAAGAATAGATATATTAAATTAAACATAGTTGAAAAAAATACGTGCAAAAAAAATCTTCACAATATTTATTGTTCAATTTGACAAGTTTTTACATTAGGTTTTAAATTAAGTAATTCATATCCATAATGAAATACAACAAAACTGAAATAGATATCACGTAGTTTTTAATGTTGATAAGTGTTTAGTTTTAAAATTTTTTAAGTCACTGCGTGACTAAATTAAATGCTTTTTTTAGCAGCAAACTTTACAATTAAAATTCAGTTCGAATGAAACACATTTGTTGTTTCTAAAGAAACTTTTTGAGTAGTCTAAACTTACAGATTTAATTAAATTATATCTCATTAATAAAGTTAATTAACTAAACTATACTACAACAAGCTTTAGTTTTTACTTTGTTTTGATTTACAACAGGATTTTGCTTTTACTTTTCTAAAAGTCTATTTTAGAGAATCAAAAAAAGCCAGTGCCCCTCCGACAAAATGTTTTAATTCTTCATATATTACTTCATGTTAATAGTTTGTTTTTCATAGTATAATTCATTCAGCACATAAAAAAACTTACAAAAACTGTTGCATTCTGAACCGCTAAGTGTCGTCATGAAGCTAAGAATAGCAAACTGTAAATTACATTAAAATTTTGCTTTTATAGACAGTTGCTTATATGAACTATCAATTCTGACTCTGTCAGCCACAAGGTTTTAACTTTAAAAGTCACAGTGTTACTAAATAGTTACTAAAGCAAACAATACTTCAGTTATAAAATATGTTTAGCTTTTCTTATATTTTGCAGGATGACTTAAAAATTATTAAAAAAAAACACTTACAAGGCAACTTGTATTTGTATTTTAAAACTTTTCGAACTAAATTTTAACTTTAAACTTGCTAAAGTTGTAACCTTTTCAATAAAAACGTAAACTTAAGATTCTGAAAAATATTACAAAAATAAGTCAAAAAAACTTAATAGTTTTATTAATGACAAAATTGTTTTTTATAAAATAAATAGACATTCTTAGATTTATAAGTTGTATGTAAAATAGTGTGTAAAAAGTTTTTTATTAACAAAGAGAAACTAAAAAACAAATAAGTAATAATAATTCATTTTATATACATATGTTTTACAACCATAGTATGTTTACAAACTTGTAGTTAATCATCTTTGTATCAAAAGTTTCATTTGCAAAACTGTGATAAATAGTAAAAGTTTTAAGATTATTATAATAAATAGTTTTTCATTTTGAAGAAGCAATATCAATTCGAGCTACTCTAAGTTAAAATAAGACTTAACAAAAAACTAATTAGAATTATTTTATTACTATTTAATTTTTTAATTTTGTTACAAATATCTAAAAATGAATTATTTATACAGTTTATAGTATGAAAAAATGTTAATTTTAGATAGAAGGAAATTTGTTAATATCATTGATGTTGAATTAAAATTATCTTTTTTTTCTTATTAAATGCATTAAATTTACAGTACTTATCTTAATTTTTGCATTAATAAAAGTTAACTACATATACTATAAAAATCACTTCTTTAAAAACTGTAAAAAAATAACTGTTTATATAATTATTCAAATGTAAAGTTTTTAAACTGTTCAAGTTAAATTATTAAATTAAAAAAAATGTGTTATAAGCACAAAATACAAATTAAAACAATTTTTGTAAAAATATTTCATCGTATTTTACTTTACTTTCTTCGAAGAAGTTGTAACCTATAACTCAATTATTCACATGCTAGTTATTAGTGTTGTTTATCTTTTTTTTAAAGTTAATTTAAAATTAGATATATTTTTAGTTCTTATAATACTTAACAATATATATAGTTTGTTTAACACAAAAACAGTTAATCTTCATACAGTTTTATTTTCTTTCTTTTTACTTTTCGTATAATTGATGATTATAAGTACATTTTTAATTTAATTTACTAATATTAAAAAATATAAACACAAACAGATGCTGACATATAAAAACATAAATTACTGAACAATAGTTAAAGATAATTTATAGTTTTTTCTGAGATAAAATTCATAGTTTCTCATCGAATAACTGTGATAAGAGCCCTCATCAAATTTTTCAAACTAATAATTTATTCTAAAGTTTAAACTTGAAATAAAAAAAGAAAAACAAGTTGGCATTTAGCACTGTTTTTGAAAATTAGTACAATAAGTTTAATCTCATCAATACAATCATCATACCATAAGTTAATTGAGTTTTGTATAACTATTAATAAGAGTCAATGTTTATATATTTATTCATTTTATTAACAATTAAGAAGTAATTGTAAAATTAATTGTTTAATTTTAAACTCTTGAAAAAAACCTAAAATATTAAGATTTATAAGTTTTGGTAAAAAACGTTAATATACAATCATGTTTTAAAATCTCTCATAATGACTTTATCCCGCAAACTAATTCTGATATCTTACAATAAAAATGTTAGAATGGTTGTTGATAAGTTATTTTTCATATATTAGGCAGTTTAAAAGTTTTTGTAATATTAAACAAAATATTTTTGTATATAAGTTTTAGTTTTAAGTAAACAAATAAAAAGATCTCAACTACTGAAGAAAAAATAATGAATTTATTCTTTCATTAACTTAAACTTCAAAATAAGTTATTTAAAAAAATAAGCTCTTAAAAATTAATTTAAAATATTCTAGCTTCAAGTTAGCTACTCGGTAATCAAAATAACCTCAAGAAAATATTTAACTTATTAGTTTTTTAAAGTTATCAAATTACAAATACATTGAACCAAAAAATTAAACTTTAAAACAATTTCTGTTTGTTTTTATTCAAAGTAGTTTTCATTTAAAAAGTAGTACATGAATTTTTTTTATGAAGACTAAAAATATTGCTTCTAACAGAAAGATCTAGAAGTTATTTATTTTGTTTTAGTCCCATTAAGGTTAATTACTTTATAAAATATATATGTAATAAATAACTTTACGAGGCTACTATCTAGGTCTTACCAGAACATAATCTAAACACTTTTTTTAAAAATCAATAAAAAATTTCATATTAAGTAGTAAGACTTATTGAAAAATTTAAGTTTTTTTTTTTTTTTAAACTGCTCTAAACAGTTTCTAATTGTGTAAAAAAAAATTAGTTACTAAAAACTTTTTTTTTTCATTTAAGCTTTGGCACTTATAAACTAACTATTATACTAAAGTTGAAATTCCCAACCAGGGGTGCTCGCACTCCTTTGGGGTGCGAGATGGCTTTTTATTTTGTATGATAAATAAGGAGGTTTTTACTATCTCTTAAAATGTCTAATACTTTCTAATAAACACTCTCTGATTCCATAAGATTAACTTAGAACAGCTGATTTTTATTTTTTAAGTACATATCCATAACAAATTGTATAAAAAGATTAGTTTAACTTTAAGCTTAATGTTTACTTTTCTAGTGCTTTTTCCTCACTCTAATATTTTTCAAAATCTTAAAAAACTAATTGACGAAGTCATATGCTGAAGCATTGTTTTTGTACAAATTTTATGAAACAAAATTGTCTTAGTAGTTGACTTTTTTACTTTATTAGAATACAGCTTATTTTATTAGTACTCAACCATGTCAAAGATAAGAAAGTGGAATGATAGTTATGTTCGGTTTGGTTTTACATGCACTGAAACAGTTGAAGGCCTGCAAAAACCGCACTGCATGTTATATTTGAACTTAAATTTGAAGCCATCTAAGTTGCAAGAATATTTTAACATACGACATGTTGGAGCAGATATTTCAGAACATGATTTTGAGTCATTGAAATCTAAAAGGATTAGCTATGAATCACGAGGAACACTTCCAAAGTTCGGTTTTGTATTTCCTGGTTATAACGTAGCTAAATCCAAAAAGCCTCATACAACTGCTTAAGAGTTGATAAAGCCACGTGTGTTACAAATGACAGAAGATGTTCTAAGAAAAAAAGCTTGAGTTAGTGCCGCTATCTTATAATATAATTCATAGTCGAATTAAAAATTTAAATCCGGATGTTTTGGATCAAGTCATTGCTAAAAACAAAGCTAGTTCTTTTAAAATCTCTCTCCAGTTGGACGAATCAACCAATGTCGAAAATTTAAGTCAATTGATTGTACTAGTGAGATATGTGCATGATGGTTCGATAAAAGAAGATTTCTTATTTTGTGTAGACTTGAAGAGAACCACAAAATCAGAAGACATAATTCAATCTTTCAAGAATTTTTTTTGCGTAACATGACTTAGACACGCAAGTTATTGGTTCTATGTGTTCAATGAATATGTTTCCAAAACTTAATGAAAAAACACTAAGTACTCTCTTTCCATTAGCGAAAACTTACTTGTGCGAGTGTGGATTTAGTACTCTTCTGTCAACAAAAACTAAATCAAGAAACCACTTTAACGCACATGCAGACATGCGAATTGCCATCAGCAACAAAATGCCACGTTTTTAGAAAGTTTTGTACAATAAACAGGAACAAAAAAGTATTTAACTTTAGAGTAGCTTTAAAATTAATTTTTAAATAATAATGCATGAATAGAATTTTAATAATTTTTTAAATACCTTGTGAGTATAACGAGTTGTAATTTAGGATCTATTGATTAAATATATAAGATTAGTCTAGTTTTTTCTTAATGCTAATTAAACTTTTTTTATGTTTTTTATATAGATATATATGTTTTTTTTGTTCAATTAGTGGGCTTCAAATTGTGGTACACTTAATTTATTATTACTAACCATCTTACTTAAACTCTGCCTTATTTAATTACTATCTAATAAATACTAAGTTCTAATTAAGACTACTTTTTATAAATCAGGCAAGACAGTTGGGAGTGATGAATCTATTATATAAAGAACCACAAAACAATATAAACAAAATATTAAAAGTATAAATTACTATGACAAACTTTTTTAAAACTTCAAGCTATTTAAATTTTTTCAAAAAACTTAAAATATTAAACTAAAAATTAAATAAAACTTTTAGTAAACAAGAAATTGTAAAATATAAACTTGGCTTAAATATTTAAACAATTAATCATCAGTTGAAATATTGACTTTTAAAACAAAACAATACTTAAAATAAACAACCATTAAATAGTTCTATAGATATTTTGTTGCTTCCAGCTGCCCCCAAACTAACTGCTTACATAAAACTGCCTGTCCGCCTTGATGCCCCGCTGCATCAGTATTTAGTTGAGACATTACATCAGATGATTCTCATTGGCTCGTGCATTGAAGCATATCTAACTCTAAAATAAAACAATGACAATGCAAGGAATTTCGCACTGTCATTACAAATTGAACAATACTTAATTTTTTTAGTTATTTTAAAAATGAGCAGGTAAAATTACAAGTGATGAGCTCTAAACTCACTTGCTTGACGTTTATCGTTGCAGAGAGAAGAGTGAGTTCTGATGTTTTCTACCTTATAAAAAATAGATAAAACTTGTTCGAATATTTTTTTTTTCTAATTTCCATGTTTTTTTTTGTTTATATAATACACTATCATAAAAATTCAAATACAAATTATTAATTAATGTAACCAATGATTTTATAATCAATATGCTAATAAATAATTATAGCATTTAGTGTTAGGGGTGCGAGATTAAATTAAGAAACTTTAGGGGTACGGGGAATCAAAAAGGTTGGGAACCACTGTCCTAAAACAATTTGAATAAATAGTTTGTGATTATTTCTATTTCAGAGAATGGTATTACTTTTTAGATGCAAACAGACTCACAGGTTGGATAGAATAACAAAGAATAAAATCAGGTAGAAATAAGTTTGGTCAAAAGAATTATTCGAATCTTTGCGTCGTATTTTTTTACTTTTGGTGTTCCAGTTGAAAATCTTCAAATGAAGTTCCAGAGTTTTCAGTAAAAGTTACCAAGGATTTTCTAGAACAATGGGGTATACACCATCGTATGTCATCTGCAAATCATCTTATGTCAAACGGTAGAGCAAAACAAGCAGTAAAGGACACTAAGCACTTTTTAATGAAAAACGTAGGTCTAAATGGTTATTTAAATAACGACAGAATGGTACAAGCTTTACTTTCGCAGAGAGATACGCCTGGTTCAGGATGCAAACTATCCTCTGCACAGATCCTCTGCACAGATCCTTTCAGGACGAAATTAAAAGAAGTCATTACTTGACGTCAGAAAGAGTGTTATGACTTACAATAACCCACAGGTCTCAAAAATGTGGCTTGACGTATGGAGTAAAAAGGAAGAATCTCTTGGTACTCGTTATGTTAAATCTCTGGAAAATATAAGTGAGAACACAAAATTGTTGCCACGACTGAGTTGCGGTGATTAAGAAAAGTTTTGGTGCTATGTACTGCAAGAAGGTAAATTCTATTCACATAAGCATTGTGTACGCCTCTGTACTAACGGTTTTCTTAAAAATTGATGTTCAACTCGAATGGCTCGGATTTGCTTTGATCTATATTTTTTTGACTTATATTTCCTACAGAAAAGCAAAGAGACCACTAAAGTTTTCTTGCGAACAACAATGTGTCCGGGATGAGTGTGTGAAATTATCGGATTATTCGCAGCTTTTCTGTGTATGATTTTATGATGCTTTACAAAAAAAGCACACCCTACTGTGATTGTGACTAATGTTTTGTCTTAATCTATTGCTAGATTAATAGACATCTAAACTTAAAATTTTTCTTACTTCACAAATTAATTTACAACACAAATTAAAAAATATGACTAAGCTTAAAAAAAAATATGCTGATTATTCATTTTGTAGCTTATTTGTTTTACATTTTAGTTTTACTAACAGAATAAACAATTGAAAAGATTTGTTTACAACTTTAAACAAAATATTGTTTAATATTTTTTAGTAGGTAATGTCTTAAACAAAGTGAAACATAGTAAAATCACAAACTTCTACTTACATTTATTAAATAAAGACTAAAATGTTGTGTGATTGATATATTTTATCATTTTGCTTTGTTTGTTATTCATTATAGTTATAATAATACATTGCATTCTATTTTTAAGTTTATGAAAAAATATAATTTTACTAAAAACTGAAGTAATATAATCTAGCATAATTCTGATTAATAATTAAAGCAAAAAAAAAAATATTTTTAAATAGTTTTGTTAGAAAACCTGTAGTTAAAATTTGTAATTTTAATCAGCTAAATAAAAATCACCTTTTTATACCGAACAGAATAGAAAAATTATTAGACATAACTGCAATGACTTACTAATTTTTTAATAAAGTTACTCATTTATCGTAAGTTGTTTAGTTATTTATATTGATATCTGATGTAGAAATTTGTGAATTATACTTTCGTTAAAAGTATTAAAAACTACGCTTCACTATTAAGTTTATGTTTTAACTGTCTGTTTTAAAAATAAATTTCTTTATTTATGTGTAAAGTTTCACTGCAAAAAATGTGAACAGCTCGAAAAAATTAAATTTAAACAAAAATAAAACTAAAACAATTTTCTTATTTAATTTATTAACAGTATAAAAAAAATTATACTGACATTTAACAATATAAATAACTAAAAAAAAAATATTTTAATTCTTATTTTTACTAAGATGCTTCTTATTCAATAACTGTGTTTAGAACCCTAGTCAAACATTTTGAAATAATAAAAAAGTCTACAGCTTAGCATTTGGTATTTAGCACTGTTTTATTCTTATAAAAAAACAAAGGGTTTCACTGCATACGGAAGTTCAGGGTTCTGCTCTGCAGACTTTCGCCAATGTTTTTGTTGTTTTTCTTATTTTAGAAAATTATTTAAAATTTTCAATTCCAGATAATTAAGCGAAGTAAGTTTTTTGATTATGTTGTATAATAGATAGATAGATAATAGAATAGAGATAACAGGATAAAAGTGCAATCTAACAAAAAGTTTGTTTTACCGGGAACCGCTCAGTTTCAAGTCGCGATCAATACCCACCCGATCAAATATAAGAACCGTTTACCGAACAAAGATAAGAGTTAGGAGTAACAGTGATAGAAAAAAATTAATAAACAAAAAATAAGAAAAAATAGACATAAAATAAATAAAAAGTAAGTTTTGTGAGCTATTCGCACACAGGAAATGATCGAGAGTGAGAATTATATGTATACCCTAAATCATAATATTTAAAAAAAAATGCACAGTAATTATCTAAAAATTATTTTTTTGTCCTAGAGATATACTGTTTAACGTAAAGTTTATGCATAAGTGTCTGGCACAATTGATTACCGCTACATGCTGTATTTACAAATCAAAAAAAAACCAATTTAAAGTACAAAACTGTCTGAAATTATAAAGTACAATTATGTACAATGATATTTATTAATTTTATATTATTAGCTCAAAACGTTAACAGTTATATACTAGTTATATAATTATGAAAAAATAAGTGGTCTTTAAACTTATAAAATTTTCTTTATTCTTTCATTATGATTCATAATATTTTCTTAACAGTTAGTTGTTATTTGTAGATTCTATTTGTTAAATTTAAAAGTTAAAAAGATCTTAATTATGAAGTTTTATAAGCTCTGTTTACAAAAACGTTAATATACAATCATTTTTAAAATTTCTCATCATGATTTAGGTTTATTCTATCCCGCAAACTAACAATGATACCTTACAAGACAAATGTTAGAATGGTTGTAAATAAGATATTTTTCATCAAGTAAGGCAGTTAATAAGTTACTGTAATTGTGACTGAAATATTTTGTTTTTAAGTTATCTATTAAGTAATTAAACTAAACTCAAGAAAAAACTCAACCTATTATTTGTTTTAAGTTATTTAGCTACTATTATATTTAACAAAATTTTATTTTTAATTCATTTGGTTCAAAGTAGTACTCATTTGCAAAGTATTATGTATATAAAAGTATTTTAATGTATATATTTACATTACATATATTAGTATATTACATATAACATTAAGATCTAGAAATTCAACAAAAAACATCGGCGAAAGTCAGCAGAGCAGAAGCCTGGACTTTCGTTTGCCGTGAGACAAGCTCCAGTTTAACAAAAAGGTTGATCACGCCAATTCGATCATCAGACCACAAGTTTCGGTTGACTGAGACCGGTTTCGTCCTTATTAGGACTCATCAGTCAGTCATAACCGAAAAACTTGCAGTCGTCAATCTACAAGCGGATTATCATGCTTTCACATGAAGCAACCACTTGCTAGCAATGATCAGTGACGTCAGCATTGTCGTTTGCCGTGCACCTTTTAAAACATTGTCCACTAGGCAAGACATCTGGTACGCTCGTTTTACGTACTAAAACGGTTTTAACGTTTTACGCCGATCTTTTTTGTTGATCGTACTAAAACGAGCGTATGATGATGATAAAATTGGCGTGATCAACCCTTTTGTTAAACTTGATCTAGAAATTATTTGTTTTATTTTAGTCAGATTAACGTTAAAAATAATTTATAAAATAATGAAGATATAATAAATAACTTAACCTTGCTGCTTTATTAATACAAGATAATGTAAAAGCTTTTTAAATATCTTATTATAACAACAGTTATTAAATGTATAATATGACCTCGATTAATCTGTTTATATTATCTGGTGAGTTAGACTGATGGGAAAACGAATATTTGGTTTTTTTTAAGTAAAACTGCTTAGACATTTTGTTATGTTGTAAAAACCTTCTTAGTAACAATTAGAAAATATTTTTTTTAAGTTTAAGTTTTTGTTCCTATTTTCTAATTTTTATTCCAAAGAAATTTACTCTTGATGTTTTAAATGTTTTTTAAAATAATTTACTTATTTATTACATTTACATTTAACTACATAAATATTAAAACCTTAATGATAAGATTTAATGAAAATAAATTTATTTCGCTAAAATCGTTTAGTTTTTTTATCTTTTTAATTAATTTCAAACCGTTTTTATTAACTTGCGATAGTTATATAAATAAAACATAAAACATTCGATAAATTTTGAGTTTTCTAAACTTTTTTTGTTTGTATAAAATAGTAATATTTGTACTTTAATTTTCTATTTTTTAATATCTGAAATTAATTAAACTGTTCAAAATTAATACACGTTTCATATGTAAAACTTAAAAAAAAAATCTTAATCTTTTCAGTTCTCTAAGTTTTTTGACTAAAAATTATGTCATCATACTAAGTTTAATAAAATACCAGAAATAATTTTAAATAAAAAGTCTAAATTTTTTGTAAAATTAATTTATAATAAACTAGTTTGCTTGTAAGTCACTACAGTTGTGACTAAATATTTGTCATTAATTTATGTAAATACTGAAAATAGTATTTTTGAAATATTTAAGAAATGTAGTCATATTATGAATGATTTTAAAATTTGTTTCACAATAGTTATTATTTTCCTGTAAAGAAATTAACTAATATGTAAATTATTTCAAATATGTAAAGTTATAATTTTATTAAAATGTAAAAAACCGTAATGTGTCAAAGTAGTTTGTAGAACTGAGTCACAAAATAATATAAATAAATTTCTTTCGTAATATGCTTAAAGTTTATATATTTGAACAAAAAATAGAGAAATTAAATCTATTTTATATTTTTTACAATAAAAGTATTGCCATCTTCTTATAGCAATCGGTTTTTAAGACCTTTTCTAATAAACAATTTAAAACTTTATTCACAGTAGTAGTGAATTATAGTAGTGAGCTTTTGAAGGTATAAAACTCACATTTTTTATGGTAAAACTTAATCAATTCTTTTGAGAAAAAAATCTTATAACACTATACCAAGTTACAACCTTTGGACTTTCACGTAATATTAAATTTTAACGGACTTTAACATCCGGACATTTCTTAAATAAATTTGATTTAATTATATAAAAACAAGTTCTGTGCTACATTTTATAAAGTACATACTTCCAACATTTAAACTTAACTTCAAAAATATTAGTTTAATCTCATGACGTTATTTTTTGTGTATTATAATTTTATGATCAAATTTTTTTGTTGTTTAAAATATTACGAACGTTTTATTTTATTTACTGTTCGCTCAAGCGTTCACGTTTATAAAGCTTAAGCTTTATTTTCTAATATTGTTTCTTTAGTATGGTTTTTAATTCGTTAAAAGTAAACCAGACAAAAGTTGCTATCATTTTTATTTTTATTTTATTGTTTTTAAATATTTTTTACTTTTTCTACAAAGCTAAATAATAGAAAAACTAAGGCAAATATACAATAAGAAACCAAAAATATTACAACTCTATTGCATAAGGTTCTCAGTTATCCTTAGTCATAGTTTTATAGATAATAAGTATTTCTTTTTCTTTATCACAAGTATATATAATATATATACACAAATATATATAGATCAAAAACCAAAAAAAATCCTACACATCACAACTCTATCGCATAAGATTCTCTATTATCATCAGTCATATTTTTATAAATAATAAGTATTTTATTTTATCATCTATCTCCTCATAACGTTTTTTATTTCTCGTCATAAATTAGAATGTAAAAAAAAACATAATTAAATGAATTAAAATTTAATATTTTATTTGTTTTTATATAAACTTTTCAAGAAAAAAAACAGTATATCTAAGTAATTAAACAAAGAAGAAAATATGTAAGAATAAATTCAAATAACTAAAATATCACAAACTAATAGTGACATTTAACAAAAAAAAAGAATTTTTATTGTGTTACCGTTAGCTCTTTATCGTCTCAGTTTGTAAGTCACTGAAAATGTAACTAAATTTTTAAATGTTCTTAGATGTAGTTAAACTGGTAATATAAATTTAGTATTGATAAATTAATAGTATTTGTAAAGATTATTAATTAAAACTATTATACTCAAAATCTTTATTAATAGTTGTTTATTAATAGTTGTTCTTGTTTTAATCTGTTCTAACTAGGATTTTCAAAGTAAAATAATGAGTACTTTATGTATAATTTGTTGTTAAAAAAAAAGTAGTTAAAAATCTTTATCTTTAGAAGTTTGATTAACCTGTATGTTTGAATGTTCAATGTCTTTTTAGTACTTAGCTGAGTATCTAAATATGTAAGAAGTATTCAGGCATTTAAAAGTCTGAGATAACAACAAAAACGTTTTGAACTACTACAGTTATAATTATGTTTTACATTTTCTTTGTTTGCAAGTCACTTAAAAAATTACTATTGTTATTTAGATTTTAAAATTCTCAGAAATACTGAAACAAAGATAAATAAGAAACTATTATAAGCTATAAAACGAAAAGTAGGAATGGGTCAGAAAAGCATGATGTCACTATAGCACAGATATACATTGTAGTAAATAGTAAAAATTTGTGACATGCCCAAGTGACAATTTTAAGGTTCAACTAAAAGCTTTGTGTTTAAATTATACTTTTAGCCATTTTAAAACAGCTTTTTATCAGAATAATATAACTAAAAAAAAACTTAATTAACTAGTTTACTCTATGACTCTTACAAATATATTTTGTACTTTTACTTCTATATTTTCAAAATAAAAATTATTTATAAATCTAGCAATACATACGACATCAACGTTTTTGAAAAGTTTTTTATACGCTTACACTAATTCTATAAGTATAAATCGTTAATTAAAGGTGTGAATATATTAATAAAAAACTAACCTTTGTTTTTCAAAAGCTCTGATAACTAGATAAACTGTTTAAAATGTACTTACTTTATTCTTAAAACACATAAAGCTTCAAATATCTTAGTATTAAAAAGCAAAGTTTCTCTCATCTATACATCTAGGCATATAATTTTTTCTTTTTTTGAAATATTCATATATGTGTTATAAAACTTTTAAAAAGCTTCTACAAGGGTTAATAAAATTGTTGACCATTTTACAAATACTTGAAAATACTTAAAACATCGCTACGTAAATATCGAAGGTTAAATTTAATTTAAGTAGTACAGTATATTAACTTAAAAAACTTGTTGCTTATAAAAGCATGACATCTTCCAATACAATAAACTTTATTTTTGATTTGAGATTATGTATATTAAGTCCTAGTTTTATATTTTTTAAATTGTAATTAAAAACATATAAACTAACAGGTTTTTTTTCTAAGATTAAAAAGTATATCTACTTTTTTGTTGAAATTAAAGTCAAACTACTGTACTTGTTTTTTATTTACATTGTCACTTCTAAATAGTTTTATTTTGTTTATAACTCATCTGTCTAAATTTTAAACATCTGTAATTCAGTGGATAAATAGTTTTAAAGATCTGAAAAAAGTCTTGTTCTCAATTAAACGTTTTCATTAAAAAGTATTTTATCTGTCTTTATTGCTTCTGGTATACATATATTATATATTTTTAAAGTAAAAAAATCATAATTCATATTATAAATCTGTTATTTTATATTATCAATGTAAATGATATTTTTTAATATATTATGTCATAAAAAATTACTCAAACTTTTAATGACTACTTGTTCAACTTGGTTTTTCTTATAAATACTTTATAATTAATATAAAGTGCTTATGAACCTACTCGATTAAAAAATATTTTATAATACTTAAGTAGTGTAAATAACTAACTTTAAAATTACCTTAATTCAATAAACAACAAAGAAACATTTGTTGTTAAAAAAGGTATCAATATACTTTATAAGAAAGTTTTACATTATTAGAGTAAAAATTGCAAAACACAAACTTTTACTTAAATATAATACTATAAATTACACAGATTATTTAATTCGTAGTCTCTCACTTTTTTATCTAGTTTGAAGTCACTAAAATGTGACTAATATCATTGGAATGTGCATTTAAAAATAAAATCAAAAAGTCTTCTCAGATGGTTTAAATACTTTACAAAGATTTTTAAACATAAACATTTTTTTTTTTTAATTGTGATTATAGAATCTAAAAAAGTTGTTCTAATACTATTTACCGTAATTCTTTTAAATAGTAATCAAAGTATAACATTTTAATTATCAGAGCAGTTATTAAAAAAGTTCAAGGTTTTTTGAATAAAGCAACTAAATATGTTTTTCACTAGTATGGATATTTAAGTTTATAACTATACTTGTGTCTATAACAAGTTTTTTCAGTAGTATTTTGATTTCATTTTGCTGTAATACTAGTACTATATTCTTTTATTATCACAACTTTATAAACATAAGTTTTGTGTTGTTTTTACTAACAACTATTGCCACGAAGTAATAACATTCTAACATTGGAAAATTTACTAACACAGCAGTGACTTATAAAATAGCAACGAAATCTCAATTTGCTTTTTTGGTAAAAATGATAGGTAACGTTTGTGTAAACTTACAAACTGTTAGTTACTGAATGCTCAAGTTAGAAATAAAGTTTTATCAACTTAAACCATTAGATATTAGCATCAGCTTGTGTCTTTAGACAAATTATTCGCATATTATGTTTGTTAAAAATTTTTCTTAGCTGATTATGTTTATTGAAGTGTTTTTTGACTAGATTTAAAAATTTTCTTCCAATATTAGTTTTTACAGAATAGCTAAAAGGAGGTTTGTATCAGATTACATTTCTTTTTCTTTTGTGTTTTTGGTTATTTTTTGGTTGTTGCTCAGGTTTTTCAAATTTAAGTTTGTTATCGTATCCGCATTTTTTTATTATTTTTTCCAGTTCATCTTTAGTCTTTAGAAAACTTTCTTCTTTGGTAGATAGTTTATTTAGGCGTTGATTTATTATGTTAGGAATTTGTTTTATAGTGTTTTTAGGGTGGCTCGATTGTTTGTTGATACTTTTGCTTGATATGTTTGTTTGATAACTTTGCTAATAATTACATTAGCGTACCTGTCGAGGACTTAAGCCTGATAAGAAATGCCTGAATCGGTACTCTGCGATCAAGGAGCTCTGTAGCGTAAAAAGGGAGTAAATACCATCAACTCACTATTTGACGTAGCACAGTGATCTTACATGGGCGCAGAACTATGCGAACTTGTTGCACTTTTCTTGTTAGACGGGTTAAGAGATATCTTTGGTTTAAATAGAGTTGGGTTATACAGAGACGATGGTCTAGCTGTATTGCCCAACTCTTCTGGCATTAAAGTTGAGAAGCTAAAAAAACAAACTCATGCCTTTTTTAGACCTATGGGGTTAAGAGTCACTGTGGAATCTCCAATAGTGATAACTGACTTCCTAGATGTGAAGCTCAACTTGAATGATATCTCTTTTATTCCTTACAAGAAACAAAACGCTGAAAATATGTATGTCAACAAACAATCGAGCCACCCTAAAAACATTATAAAACAAATTCCTAACATAATAAATCAACGCCTAAATAAACTATCTACCAAAGAAGAAAGTTTTCTAAAGACGAAAGATGAACTGGAAAAAATAATAAAAAAATGCGGATACGATAACAAACTAAAATTTGAAAAACCTGAACAACAACAAAAAATAATCAACAACACAAAAAAAAAAGAAATGTAATAAGGTACAAAAATCCTTTTAGCGATTCTGTAAAAACTAATATTGGAAGAAAATTTATAAATCTAGTCAAAAAATACTTCAATAAACAAAATCCACTAACAAAAATTTTCAACAAACATAATATGCGAATAAGTTATTTGTGTACGGCAAATTTAGAGAATATCACTAAGTCACACAACCAAAAAATTTAAATCAAAACTCAGGAATTCGAAGTCAATGTGGCTGTGCTGGTAGTTGTAGATATAATTTGAAAGGGGGCAATTGCCGTTCAGAGAAGATCATCTACAAGGCCACAATTAACAAGGTATGCCAATCATAAAAAATCTTTTAAAGGCGGCATATATGAAAATGACACTAAACTTTCGAAGTATGTTTGTGGCTTAAAGCGCAGCGGCATTGACTACGAAATATCCTGGGAAGTTGTAAAAAGAGCACAGCCTATTGCTGACGGTAATAGCCCAACATGTAGGCTGTGTCTCAAAGAAGCATCAGCCGTTGTATATGCAATGAAAGACAAGAGATGCCTAAATAAAAGAAGCGAGTTTGTATGGTATTGTAGACATATAAAAAAGTCGCTTTTAAAGTATAACAAGTTTTAATTTCATCTTAAAATAACATAAATTTCAAATTGTATCTTAATTTTGTCTTCATCTCTTTCAACTATCTGTCCTAATTTATAATTACTCACAGAAGTTTTATGAATTTTTGCTAGTTTATTGTCGATTGGTAGATTAATTTTTGCACAAGCCGTTTTGCATGATTTTTGATAGTTTCAAAATTACGTCATTATCTATTTATGTCAAAAATTTTTAACTTTCATTCGTTATTTTGTTTTGTGCTTTATTTTAAACTTGTTTTGAAGCTGATAACTGCATAGACTCGAAACTTGAGTCTTTTGAGTTTTACATCTTTAAATAAACCTCTATATATATATATATATATATAATTTATTCAAATGGCGATTTTAAAAATTCTGGAACATATGTTTCACAAAGCTTTAATTTTTCATAAAGCTTTGATCATCAGCCAGTTAAATTCAAAATACAAAGCACTGTACTAAACAAAGATACAAAAGTTATGCAAAAAAACAAAAACAAAAAAAACAAAAAAAAACAAAAAACAAAAAACAGTATGACGTAATATTACGTCATACTGTTTTTTGTTTTTTTTGTTTTTTTTGTTTTTGTTTTTTTGCATAACTTTTGTATCTTTGTTTAGTACAGTGCTTTGTATTTTGAATTTAACTGGCTGATGATCAAAGCTTTATGAAAAATTAAAGCTTTGTGAAACATATGTTCCAGAATTTTTAAAATCGCCATTTGAATAAATTATTTAAAAGCCCTTCAAGTGGGCTCAGTTGAAAGTGTTTACGTTTAAACATTAACCTTATTTTATATATATATATATATATTTATTTATGTGTTTATTAAAAACAACAAAATAAATAAATGTCTTATTTGTCTTAATAAAGTCATGAAACCTAAGTCACAACTTATTATTTATAATTATCAATACTTACTATCATTTTTTCTCACTAAAACGTTCGTATAAATATATCAAAGTTTGTAAGTCACTGCAATTGCGACAATTACTTCAACTTAAATTTTTTTTTATTTTTAAAAAGACTCAGAGTAACCAATTTTTTTCTTTAAAAAAAAACTTAAAATTTGACATTAAAAATTTGTATAAGTCTTTACAACAAGTTACTAAAATTTTAAATCAGCTTAAAATTTGTGCATACTTAAACAGTTGAAGTTAGTTGCCTAATTGCTAATATAAGCCACTGTGTTATTTATTATCGTAAAGATTAAATTGTAGAAAATATTATTATAAAAATAACTAAAAATATTTTCGAATGACCTTTTAAAACAAAACAATAAAAACCAAGGTTTTAAAGATACTAGTCTTTTTATTATTACTGTAGTCAATTGTTATCAATAATATTAAAAGTATGTATATTTAATACCTGGTTATCAAAATGATCTAACCATATACTGTAGTTTGTTTTATTTAAACAATTTGTATGAAATATATTTCAAAATAATCGTAATATCTTAATTTAAAGTATAAGAAGTTTTCTTATCTTGGAACAGGTCTAAATTGCACGAAGACAAAACTACACGAAGAGAAAACTGCACGAGTGGACAAAACTGCACGAGGGGACAAAATTGCACAAAGACACTTTTGCACCAAAGGTCAATTTTTCTAGAATTACAGTTTTGCACTAGAAAAAAAAAAAAAAAAACAGCAAAGTATATATATTGAAAAATAACTAAAAGATAGACTAATTAAAAAAAAAAGTTACTGACCGAGGGTTAGACGTATTTATTTATATTCAAAATTATAAAAATATATAATAATAAAACTTAAATAAAAAAATAGGTAAAATTAATAAATAAAAAATATTTACTTTAAAAAATGACTACCGACCAAGGGTAAGGGTTAGGGGTAACAGTGAAAGTAATAGAAAAAAATATTAGCAGGAAAAAATAATAATTAATAAGTAAAATATATCAAATACATGGAAAACGTTATCAACCGAGTAGAAGGTTAAGGGGTAACATAAACAATAAAAAAAAAAGTAGTAAATAAACTTTTAGTGAAATATAAACAAATTTGTTAAAAAATGAAGTATAATATAAAAATGCTATAAATATAATATTAGAATCAAAAATATATAAAAATTTCTCGTGCAAAAATGTCTTCAGGCAATAATGTCTGCTTGTGAAAATGTGTATTCGTGTAATTTTGTACGCTAGTGCAAAGTTGACAGCTACCCTATCTTACCAATTAGTATAATGAACAAAAACGTATATTTACATAAGCAACAAAAAGCATCGGCGGAAGTCTGCAGAGTAGAAGTCTGGACTTTCGTTTGACGTGAGACAAGTTCAAATTTAAGAAAGGGTTAATCATGCCAATTCAATCAATTCACAGTTGATCAGGGCCACAAACTTCGGTAGACTGAGACCAGTTACGTCCTCATCAGTCAGTCACTACCGAAAAACTTGCAGTCTTCAATATACAAACGGTTTTATCATGCTTTAATATGAAGCAAGCATCAATTCTGCTGATTGTGGTTGACAATCTAAATGAAATGATCGACCCTTTCTTAAATTTGAGAATGTCTCACGGCAAACGAAAGTCCAGGCTTCTGCTCTGCAGACTTTCGCCGATGTTTTATGTTGGTTTGCTGGTTTTTTCCTTGTCTTTTGAAAATTTCCTAAAGACAGTTGGTAAAGAAAATTATTTTTTCTTGATGTTTGAAATTTAATACCTATTTTTGAAGTTTTTAATTTAATACGTATCCATTAGATATGATTCTGAAGATATTAAACCTTATGCCTTTAAACCTACCTTAAAATGATTTACTATTTACATTAATTTACCTCTAATCAAGTATACATTCTAGACAATATTACAGATACATTTTACATAAAATAAGTTTATTATGCTATATTAGTTAGATTTTATAAATTACATCTAATTTCAAATTTATTTTAAAACCTAAATGTAGAACAATCATTCTGTAATTAAAAGTTAAACTTATATATTCAGTGACTTTGGGGTTTATTTCGCTACTTACCTTAGTAATTAAAAAGAATAATACTATATTTGTAATTAAACTTTATTTTATAATATTTAAATTAAGTAATAAAACGATTCAAAATTATTACATCTTTCATATGTACTATTTGTCAATACTTTCTTAATTTAATCAATTTTTAAAGTACTTCAATCAAAACATACGTCGTTGAATTAAATCTAACGAACTATCGAAAAAGGTATTAAAATAAAAAAAATAAGCATTTTGTTGAAATACTGATTGCCAAACCTGCTTGCTTGTAATTTACTGTATTTGTGACTAAACTTTTGTTAATAACTTAAATAATTAGTAAAAAAGTTAATAGTAAAAAAAAGTAGTCAAATAACGAATGCTTTTCTTTTTTTTCTCATTTACGATCATTATGTATTATTAAATATGTGTTAAAAAATAAAATACGGTGTATCATATAGTTTTTAGAATTAAGTCTCATAATTTCTTGACTATGTTTTGTCTTTAAATACATTTATACTAATATTTTGATATGATAAATGTATAGTCATCTAATCATAGCAATAATTTTCATTAAACTTTAAAATATTTTTTTGACAATTTTATTCACAGTAGTGATGACTTAAAAATCATTTTTATAAAAACTCAAATTTTTAGTTTAAATTAAAACAAATATATATAAAAAGTTAGCAGTACCACTTGCCAGTTCTCAAATACTTTCTGTCATAATAAAAAAATATATTTAAAATACAATACATAAAAAAACTTTTAATCATATATAAATTATCTATGTTACAATAAAAGCTTTTATAACATACACAAATACTATTTTCAATGATAAAGCTTGATAAAAACTTTTACTAAAAAAAAAATTTAATCGTTTATATCAATAATATATAGTTTTAAATAATAATACATCAGAATATATAACATATTATGCAAGTTGCTAAAGTAATATATTAAAAATAAGTAATCACTAACTTAGATTCAACTATACTTTAAAAAACAGAATAAAAAAAAGTTTACTGCTTATATATTGTTATAGACGGCAATTTTTTTTTTTTAAACTTAGCATTTAAAGAAACCTACATTTAAAATTAGTTTTAAATTTGTCACATGCTCTGTTCGGATCCGAACAATCATCACCCGAACTTGTTATACTTATTATAACTCACACAATCCCCAACTTAATCAATTACAAGTCGTACCAGTTTCTACTTAAATCAACTTTCATGTCAATTTTATACAGCATCACTTTTGCACAAATAGTCATTTTTGCACAGTTTCAGTTTTTTATAATTGTTATCATCCAAAAATGTTTATTTTTTATGAATACCGTAAAGGGTTCTGTTGCATAACGTCAATTTTTCACAGTTAACTATAGTTTGCTGTATTTAGATTTCATATACATTTAAGAATATTTTATGTATTTAGATGTTGTCAAAGGAAGTAAAAAACTTATAGGGTATTATTTAACTTGTATACTAATATAAGTAGAACTCACATAACTTACATACTAAATAGCATATTTAAAATGAGAAAGGAAATACAAACAACAAACTGATATTAACAATTAAATCTATAAGATTATGAATCTGTTAAGTGAAAATGTAATATATTGTCTATTCTAGTTTGTAAGTCATTGAATTGTGACTAACAATTATAAACCGTAATTTTCAATCGCTTTAACAATCATTAGAAACATTTAAAAACTACAAATTAGCTTAAAATGCCCACTTGTTTTTATTACATTCAAATTATTTTAATAATTAATACAACGTGTATTTACAAAAATTTTGCAAAGTTTTGTTGAGAATGATCTCCTATACAAAGTGTTTTTCAAGTTGAAGTACAATTCGTTAGTAAATTTATTACTTTCTTTATTTCTTGAAAATAAAAGAATTAAAAATACTAACAAATAATTAAAAAGACTTAGTTTTTGGGTTAAATCTATATATACTTTTTAAAATAAAAACGTTTTAAGTAATTGAACTAGGAAAAAATTTTGTAAGAATGAATTCAAATATATTAAAACAAAAAATAAATACTGACATCTAAGAATACAATATTTATTTTTTTTTGTTGTGTAATTGAACGAGTTGCGAAATTCGTAAAATTGAATTCATATAATTTGAAAAACACAAATTATAGTGACATCTAACAATATAGGTTACTGAATTTTTGATGTAATATCGTTTGCTGTTTGTCGTCTCAGTTTGTAGTTCACTGAAAATGTGATTAACGAGTTTAAATGTTCTTAAATATTAGTAAATATCAATATAAATTTACTATTGGTAAAAAAACTAGTATTGACCAGAATTTTTTATAAGTTTAGTATTTAAAATAATTATTTATGAAACTGTTAACATTTGTTTTATAAAGTTTAAGTTCTATTCTTGAATATAGATAATTTTTAAATAAAGCTGATGATGTAGTTGAATGATAAAATGGAAGCACAATGAATTCGGAATGTTAAAAAAACACAAATCAATAATGACATTTAAAATATAAATTATTGAGTTCATGTGTTCCCACCATCAGCTTTTTGTCGTCTCAGTTTGTAAGTCACTGAGTACGTGACTTACGAGTTTAAATTTTCTTAGATAATAGTAAACTATTAATATAAATTTATAATCGTAAGTTACTAATATTGACTAGTATTGTTAAACTTATTGGTTAAAACTATACAATCTAAATCTTAATTGTTAATAATTTTTCTGGTCTTTCTTAAACTCTTGAAAATTCCTTATATCTTCTCTTGGCTAAAAACTTTGAAATTTTGCTTGAATTTTATAAAACTTTTAATTTTTAAATATGGTAGCTAAAAAAAACGTTAAATTTTCAAAATTACTATCTACAAAAAAACCTTTTAAAAGCATACATAAAACAAATATTACTAAAAGCTTAAGGTTTAAGTTTTGAAAGGTAGATTTTGAAGTGGAGAAAAGAATAAAAGAGTTCGTACGGTTTATTTAACTAATCCTTTCTTTTAGCGTCACTTTTCTTTCTAGTTGTTTTATATAAGCATTTGAAAAACCATTAGTCACCGATGCAGTGACTTAAAAACTAAAATGGGTGCCTCTAACTATTAGTAGAAAATGTTAAATTCATTTAGTATTGTTAGATGTCATTATTGTTTTGTGAATAAATTGATTTTAACAAGTCTAGTTCAAATTTAGTTAAATAGTTAAACTCTGAAAACTAACTCTCTTAATCAAAAAATTTTTCACCTTATTTGTACTTATGTTTTTAATTATAAACAAGTTGATTTTAAGAAGTCAACATATATTGATATATAATTTTTTCTAAGCTACAAAAAACTTAACCATTTATTATTCCGTCTGAAGTTTTAATTGGAACGAGGTAACTTTAAAAACTTAAAAATAATAAAATAGGAAATAGCTTGTTGGTGCCTTCGAATTTTTAGATTTTTACGTGTTAAAAAAAAAAACAGTTTGATTAAAATTTCAGATAATAACAAGATCTAGTTAGTAATCAGAAAATAGAATTAACAATGTTACATATAATTTTTAAAGTTTTAACTTTTTAACCTGAAAACTTTAATTTGTTTTAGAAAAGTGTAGTTTGTTATTTTAGTTATGTCATTTAGATTTAGAGTTGTCTTTTAATATATATAAACATTTATAATGTTAAAAATTAGTTTTAAACAAAAAAAATATTTTATATTCCTTGTTCAGTTTGCACTATAGTATTACTAATTTCGTGGCAACGATGTCTTATAAAACTTTTTTTAAATAGTTTAATCTGTCAAAATTTTAAACATTTCTAATTCAGTGAATAAATAGTTTTTAAAAAACTGAAAATAGTCTTGTACGCAACAAATCGTTTGCCTTTTAAAGTTTTTTATTTGTTTTTATTGCTTCTGCAAAGTATATATTTTATAGAAAAAAATTCAGTTAATGAGTCAAACACCAGTAATACAATTTAACATTTTGTCAAGGACAGTATGCTTAAAATTAACAAAAACTTACTAAAATATAAATAACTCAATTAACAATTTGCAACATTAAAATTTTTTATATAATTTTTATATAACACATCAAGTGTGAAAAATGTTTTAAAAACAAACTTCTAGGGTAAAAAACGTAACTTGCATATTAAATAGCAGTTTATTTTTGTAATAAAGAAAAGCATAGCAACTAACAAACAGATATTAATAGTTAACACTTGATTTTCTAGCAATCATAAAAAAAACTAAAAACAAATAAACTTAAAAGACCTAATTGTTATTTAACAATCTAAATTATTCTTAACATTGTTACTAAGCTCAACTACAAACGATTTTTTAGAGCATAAACTTTATAAAATAGGGTTTTTTTAAGTAAGCTTTTAAAACTTGTTCTATTTTAACAACTTTTCATTTCTTTTATAAATTTTAGTAACCAAAATAATGAATGACAAATGTTTCACCCAATAATTTGTAATAAATTATTTCATGAGCTTAAATGAAGATATGTTAATAGATAAAAATGCTTGTGAGTTTAAATAGTGAATAGAAACAAAATTTATCATAATGATTAAGAACAACTAGAAATTACAAATTGATAGTGACATGTAAAACTATAAAGATTTAAAATTTATACAGTCAAGCTGTTAAGCCTTTTGTCTCATCAGTTTGTAAGTCACAGAAATCGTGACTATAATATTAAGTTTACTAAGATGCAAGCTAACTAGTAATATTTAAATACTAAAAGAAATTTCTTTAACTGGCTAAAGTTTGAAATTTTCTAGAAATAACTTACTGGTCTAAACTATTGCAAATAAAATACAAATTATACAGTTGTGACTTTTCAGTTCTGTCTAAGATTTTTCAAAGTAAAATATTGATTTTTCAAAGCTTAAACTATTCAGTTATAAGAAACGATTAAAAATTGTTAAAAAATATACAATCTAAACACTATAAGTAATATAATGTTTAAAAGATGACTTTTACTTTTATAAACTAAATTTCACTATAAAAACTAAGATCTTCTATATCAAAACAATGGTTTCCACATTAACATTGTATAGAGAATTATTTTCAAAAAGGTTCAGTTCTTTTTAAAAAAGACTTAGTTTTTAAATATATGAATTTATTTTACGATAACTTTTCGTTTGAAGAGTGTATTTTTAAAAATTTAGACCTTTGTTCATCTAGCATTTGGTTAATATATAAAAATCTGTACTAATATGTACATGAAAATACAATAAGTTTTGTTGAATTAAATGTTAGTTATAAAATGTCGCAAGTTATTCATTATGATAATGATCTGTTACTTCATTACAAAAACAACTATAAAATATTTAAAAACTACGATGTTTTATAACTTAACTTCGGTAATTATAATGTTTTATAACTTAAATTATTCTCTGATCTACTTTGTTTTTTGAAAAACTTGAAAATAAATAGAATCTCTGAACTGCTTATAACACAAAGAAGAACTTTTTCTTTTAATGAACTATTATAGAAAGATTAGTACTCAGAAAGTTGTTCCTCCCGATCGAACATTTATTTAAAAAAAAATATTTTACTTACGGGCAAAACAATAAAATTGTTTTTTTTTTTACTCAAAGTAAAACTTTGAACTCACAATTGATTTCTTGCATGTTTATTTTGTAAAGTATATGTATCTTCTATGTTTATATTTGGAAACAAAAATTTTTATTGTAAACAAACATATTTAGAAACTCTTTTTTTTTTCTATTTTTATCTAAAATTCACCGATTACAAACATATCAGTTTTGAGCAACTTATTCATCTCTAAAAATATCACATTTACCTCAGCCACTTTGAATTCTTTTCAATTACCTTAATACAATTTTGTTTGTTTTAATTTATTGATTTCAATACCTTCTAGCAATATATTTTAGGTATAAAAAATAATTAAAAATAAATAAAAAAAAAAATATTATTACTTTTATTGTCAAAACAAAGTTAATAATATGTTGTTACAATTTAAATTTTAATTTTATTATTGTGAACTATAAAAAACTGTTTTATATTCTAAGAAAGTTTCGATGAGAATCTTTTTGTTGGTATTAATACTTTAATAACCTATTATACAGTCAAAAACAAATTTTTATAGCCTCATAGAAATATATTTTTTTTAATAACAAATGAAAAACAACAATGTTTTTACATGCAGTTTAAAGTTGTGGATAACTTATACTAGGTTTATAAAGATGTGTATAACTTACACTTAATTTATAAAGTTGTGGATAACTTAAACTAGGTTTATAAAGTTGTTGATATCTTACATTAGGTTTATAAAGATGTGGATAACTTACAGTAAGTTTATAAAGTTGTTGATAACTTAAACTAGGATTATAAAGTTGTGCATAACTTACACAAGGTTTTTAAAAATGTAGATAACTTACACTAGATTTATAAAGATGTTGATAACTAACACTAGGTTTTTAAAGTTGTGGATAACTTAAACTAGGTTTATAAAGTTGTTAATTTCTTACACTAGGTTTATAAAGATGTGGATAACTTACACTATGGTTATTAATTTATGGATAACTTAAACTAGGTTTATAAAGTTGTTGATAATTTACACTATATTTAAAAAGTTGTGGATAACTTACAAAAGTTTTATAAAGTTGTAATAACTTTCATTAGTTTTATAAAGTTGTGTATAACTTAAACTAGGTTTATAAAGTTGTTGATAACTTAAACTAGGTTTATTAAGTTATGGATAACTTACATTATGTTTATTAAGTTGTGTATAACTTACACTAGGTTTATAAAGTTGTTAAAAACTTACACTAGATTAATAAAGATGTAGATAACTTACACTAGGTTTATAAAGTTGTGATTAACTTACACTAGATTTATAAAGATGTTAATAACTTGAACTAGGTTTACTAAGTTTTGTATAACTTACACTAGGTATACAAAGTAGTGTTTAACTTACACTAGGTTTATAAATATATGGATAATTTACACTAGGTTTATAAAGTTGTGAATAACTCACACTAGGTTTATAAAGTGTTGATAACTTACACTAGGTTTATAAAGTTGTGGATATCTTTTACTAGGTTTATAAAGATGTTGATAACTTACACTAAGTTTATAAAGTTTCGGATAATTTACATTAGATTTATAAAGTTGTTGATAACTTTAAGTAAGTCAATTAAGATGTAGGTAATTTACAATAGGTTTATAAAGTTGTAGATAACTTAAACTAGGTTTATAAAGTTGTAGATAACTAACACTAGGCTTATAAAGTTGTAAATAACATATATTTGATTTATAAAGTTGTGGATAACTTAATCTAGGTTTATAAAGGGTGGATAACTAACACCAGGTTTATAAAGTTGTGCATAACTTACACCAGGTTTATAAAGTTGTGCATAATTTACATTAGGTTTTTAAAGATATTGATAACTCACAATAGGTTTATAAAATTGTGAAAATTTACACTAGGTTTTAAAGTAGTATATAACTTACACTAGGTTTATAAAGTTGTGAAAACTTACACTAGGTTTTAAAGTAGTATATAACTTACACTAGGTAAATAAATTTATTGATATCTTACACTAGGTTTATAAAGATGTTGAAAACTTACACTAAGTTTATAAAGTTTCGCATAACTAATACAAATTTATAAATTTGTCGATAATTTAGACTAAGTTTATAAAGTTGTGAATAACTTACACTATGTTCATAAAGTTGTGGATAACTAAAACTAGGTTTATAAAGTTGTGGATAACTTACAGCAGGTTTTTAAATTTGTAGATAACTTACACAAGGTTTATATAGATGTTGATAACTTACACTAGGTTTATAAAGTTGTGGATAACTTACACTAAGTTTATAAATTTTTTGATAAGTTACACTAGGTTTATAAAAATTTTGATAACTTACACTAGGTTAATAAAGATGTCTATAACTTACATTAGGTTTTTAAAGATGTGGAATACTTACACTAGGTTTATAAAGTTGCGGATAACTTACACTAAGTTTATAAAGTTGTAAACTTACATTAGGTTTTTGATTGTTTAGATAACTTAGACTTGGTTTACAAAGATGTGAAAAACTTACACTAAGTTTATAAAGTTGTGGATAACACACACTATGTGTACAAAGTTGCGGATAACTTACAATAGGTTTATAAAAATGTTGATAACTTACATGAGGTTCATAAATATGTGGATAAATTTTACTAGGTTTATAAAGTTGTGGATAACTTAAATTAGGTTTATATAGTATGCATAATTTACACTAAGTTTATTAAGTTGCGGATGTCTTACTCTAGATTTATTAATTTGTTGATAACTTACACTAGGTTTAAAAAGTTTTTGATAACTTATACTAGATTTATAAAGTTGCGGATAACTTACACTTGTTACTAAAAGTTTTGGATAAATTACACTAGGTTTATAAAGTTGTGAATAATTAAACTAGGTTTATAAAGTAGTTGATAATTTTAAATAATTTTATAAAGTTGCTGATAACTTACACTAGGTTTATAAAGTTGTGGATAACTTAAATTAGGTTTATAAAGTAATGGATAACTTGAAATAGGTTTTTAAAGTTGTTTATAACTTAAATTAGGTTTTTAAAGGTTTGGAAATCTTAATATGTTAATTAAATTGTGGATAACTTATATTAGATTTATAAAGTTTTGCATAACTTGTAGTATGTTCATAAATTGTTATTAACTTAAACTAACTTAATAAAGTTTTTTAATATTTAGTCTTAGTTTTCTATACACAATTAGGTAGGGATCAATTTTACATAGGTTGTTAAGATTTCTAAACTGTTTTGAAAAGTACACGTTATTTGATCACGAAAGATGTTTTTAACAAACAATATTCAAAATAAGCATTAAAAAATTTTTAAACATGTGAAACAGGACAAACGTGACCAAAAAAATTTATTAAAGCGCGTTTTTTTAGAAAAATTATATAGGAGCTAAACAGATAAAACTTTTTAGATTACGTCAAATGTTTTTAAGATAAGTTCTTAAGATTTTAACATAAGTTCTTAAGATTCGATTATATTAGTCAAGGCATACTTTAGTCTATAAATATGTTCAATTTAAGTAGGCATTTTAGTTTAGCTTAAAGTCGTTTAAATAAATGAAGTTTTTTTCATGTCTGGCTGAGACTAAAACCAGTAGACGTTAAAGTTCCACTGAAACAAAATATTTTAGATGTATTTAATTAAGATATAGGCTAAGTTTGGTTAGTTTTATAAAAACTACGTCACCAAAAGTACAAGCATAATTGTATACTAGAGACAAAGAAATTTTTTTTTACATTTCTACTAGAATACTTAAAAAAGTAAAAATACTTCGTTATGTTACTTATAACATTATAATATGCTAGTATATTCTGATACTAAAGCAGTAGTAGAGTATTGATTTTTGCTCATTAAAATTAGTTAAAAAACAATTATCTAAAATTAAAAAAATTAGAATGTACAAAATTTACTACATTAAACACAAAGACAAACACAAAAAAAAAGTCCAATTGACTAAACAAACAAAAACTTCTAAAACAAAATTCAGTGTTCTATTTAATTTTTTATTGCGCCGTCCGTACTGTAAAAATTTTTTTTTTTTTATAGTTATAAACGCTAAATAACTACTTTAAAACAAAAACGTGACAATTTAACTAATAACTAGTACCAAGTAGATTATAAATTAAAAGCTTATATAATACATTTTAATAAATAAGACATAGTTATATATATATTAGTTTATCTTTTTTAAAAGGTTTATTTTGAACTGAAATTTAGTAGAGAGCCTAAGATTTTTGCTTTAAAGCCGTATTTAAGACGCGGGTTGTTAATAACTTAAGAAAAAAATACATAAGTCACCGATACAGTGACTTACAAACTACAATGGGTGCTTTGAATTATTTAATGAAATGTTAATATAATTTAGTAATGTGAGATGTCATTGTCGTTTTGTGAATTAATTAATTTTAACAAACATAGTTCAAGTTTTAGTGTGTCAAATGCTGACAATTAACTTTCTTAAACAAAAATATTCTTTACCTTATTTGTACTTATATACTTAATTATAAACAAGTTGATTTGACAAGTCATTACATACTTATATAAAATTTTTCCTAAGCTACAAAAAACTTTATCACTTATTATTCCGTCTAAAGTTTTGATCGGAACCAGGTAACTTTAAAAACTTAAAAATAATAAAATAGGATATAGCTTGTTGGTGCTTTCGAATTTTTAAATTTTTACGTGTTAAAAAACAGTTTGATTAAAATTTCAGATAATAACAAGATCTAATTAGTAATCAGAAAATAGAATTAACAATGTTACATATAAATTTAAAGTTGTAAACTTGTTAACCTGAAAACTTTAATTTGTTTTAGAAAGGTGTAGTTTGTTATATCACTTATGTCATTTAGATTTAGAGTTGTGTATTAATATATATAAACATTAATCAAGTTAAAAATCAGTTTTAAACAAAAAAATATTATGTATTCCTTGTTCAGTTTGCACTATAGTATTACTAATTTCGTGGCAACGATGTCTTATAAAACTTTTTTTTAATGGTTTAATCTGTTTAAATTTAAACATTTGTAATCTAGTAAATAAAAAGTTTTAAAGAACTTAAAATAGTGTTGTACGCAACAAATCGTTTGCCTTTTTATTGTTTTTATTGCTTCTGCAAAGTATATGTTTTATAGAAAAAAAATTCACTTAATGAGTCAAATACCAGTAATACAATTTAACATTTTGTCAAGGACAGTATGCTTAAAATTAACAAAAACTTACTAAAATTTAAATAACTCAATTAACAATTTGCAACATTAAACTTTTTTATATATTTTTTATATAACACATCAAGTGTTAAAAATGTTTTAAAAACAAACTTCTAGGGTAAAAAACGTAACTTGCATATTAAGTAGCAGATTATTTTTGTAATAAAGAAAGGCATAACAACTAACAAACAGATATTAATAACTAACACTTGATTTTCTAGCAATCATAAAAAACTAAAAACAAATAAACTTAAAAGACCTAATTGTTGTTTAACAATCTAAATTATTCTAAACATTATTACTAAGCTTAACTACAAACGATTTTTAAAATCATAAACTTTATAAAAATAGAGTTTCTTTAATTAAACTTTTTAAACTTGTTGTATTTGGACAACTTGTTGTATTCTTTCTTTTTTAAGTTTTAGTAACTCAAATAATGAACGATAAATGTTTTACCCAATAGTTTGTAAAAAATTAGTTCATGAGCTTAAATGAAAAAATTTCTTTGATAAAAATAATTTTGTAGTTTAAATAGTTAAAATAAGAACGAAATTTATCATAATGAAAAAGAATTTCTAAATTTTAAAATTGAAAGTGACATGTAACAATATAAATAGTTGAATTTTTACAGTCATGCTGTTAACCTTTATGTCTCCTCAGTTTGTAAGTTACAAAAATTGTGACTAATGGTGTTAAATCTACTTAGATGCAAGCTAACTAGTAATGTTAATATACTAAAAGAAATTTTCTAGATTTGACTTACTGGTTTAAACTATAGCAAATAAAATATAAATTATCCAGTTATGACTTTTTAGTTCTATCTTAAACTTTTCAAAGTAAAATTATAACTTTTCAAAGCTTAAATTACTCTATTATAAGAAACGATTAAAAATTAGCAAAAGATATATAATCTAAAGATTGTAAGCAATATAATGTTTGAAAGACAACTTATACTTTTATTAACTAAATTTTACCAAAAAAAATCAGATCTTCTGGATCAAAACGATGGTTTTCACATTTAATATGTATAGAGCATTATTTTTTAAAAGGTTCAGTTCTTTCCAATAAAAGCTGTGTTTTTATATTTATGACTTTATTTTACGAGAATTTTTTGTTAAACAAAGTGTAATTTTAAAAGTTAGAACTTTTTATCATCTAACATTTAGTGAATATAAAAAACTCTTTACTTATATAGAAATAAAAAAACAATACGTTTTGTTAAGTTAAATGTTAATTATAAAAACTCGCAAGTTATTTTTTGATAGCAGCATTACAAAAACAGCTAAAAAAAATTTAAAAACTACGAAATTTTAAAATTTAAATTTTAAGAAATTTTTATTTTAAATTAACTATTACAAAAAGATTAGAACTCAGAAAGTTGTTCCTCTCGATCATTCATTTATTTTAAATAAAAATGAATAAAACTCTTATTCCCGTAAATCTTATTTTTTTAACTAACAAAAAATTTTAAACTCACATTTGATTTCTTGCATGATTTCTTGCAGTAAAACGTTTGCATTTTTCATGCTTATATTTGCAAACTAAAATTTTTGTTGCAAAAAAAAGATAATTTAAAATTTATTTGTAAATTTTCATTAGAAACCGCCGATAAAAGAAAAAAAAAACTTCGATAAACTTATTCATTTCTAAAAAAAAAAATTACTTTTACCTCAGCCACTTTAAATTATTTTGAGGTAAAAAAAAAGCCGTTCGTTATCTCGCTCTTGTATTCAGGGTTCAAACAATAAATGCTGCAGAGAATTTGCAGTCTTTCAATACATTATGTCAAACTAACGTCATCGAACTATACTCACAAGCTTTTATAAAAGCTAACAAAATAAAATATTAAATGTTTTTTTAATACCGCTTGACCATAAAGAAGACAGTTTTGTAGTTACTATAGATGTGGTTAATAATTAATAGTATTAATAAAAATATAAAATACTTTATAATAATTGTTATTATTTGTAAGTATTTTTTCTTCTTTATGTATATCCGACAAAAAATAGTTACATGTTACTTTAAAATCATTATTTAATTTATGTGTGTCTTAGTTTATCTTAATATTCTTAAGAAATTATATGTTACTAGTAGAACAACACAACTGTAAAAACTTATTCTAAATAGTTTAACTTTTCTTGAACAAATATAATTTCTTTAAAATTTATTAAAAATTTTCTAATACACCACTAATAATTCGGCTAAACAAAAACTAATTTATTATAAACGTTTTATATACAATTGCTTTCAAAGTTTAAGTTGAAAAGTAATGTGTTTTTATTTTTATTGTTTAAATTTATTTGAAAGATAATAAATTTTTGTCAGATCTGCATAACTTAAAAACCAGATAATTAAAAGCTGATTAAATAACAATTTTATGTTTGAATATGAATTTTTGGTCATCAGATAGTTAAAATTTTAAAATAAGTCTTAAGTGTTGAATAAAATATTTACTTGGTTGAAAGTTTAACTTCGATTTTACAAGTTTGTAACACTACTTTGATGTAATTCTGCTTATTGTTGATTTAAATTCAATGCCCTATGATATGTGATAATGAGAAAACATTTTAATGTTTTAGCCATTGATAAATCTTTTGAAACCTATTTTTTATCAATTAAAATTGTTTAAACACTATACAAATTATTGAAAATAATCGTTATTAATTAACATAAGACAATTAGAATAATTAAATTTAACTAAAAATACTGATAGTTTTAGTAATTAAATAAAGAACATTTTAGTAAAACTTATCTTAAAAATAAAAATGCATTCTATTTTTACAACCTATATGACTAACATTTTGATTAAAAATATCTTCCAATTTGTATTGTTAAGACTCAATATTAAATTGTAGAATAAAATTGAATGTATTTATGAAGACAGGGTATTGTAAATACTTTTCACTAAAACATAGTTTTGCATATGTACAACAAACAAATTTAAACCTTACAATAACTTTTTATATGTAAAGATTGTATATAAGTTGAATATATAATATACTTTATTTAATAAATGTTACGATTATCCAATCTTTATATTTTTTTGTATTCTAAACTTAATTAATTTATATTTGAAATTTTTTTGAACTTTATTAGAGTTATACATGATTTACTTCTTTATTATGTTTTTTAGATATATAGATACTAGTTAATTTTATAGTTGCGGTTTATATGTTTTTAATAATATAAAACTCGAACTAATTCAAAAAGTTATGAATACTTATTGAATATACTTATTTAAAGCTATGAATTAGTTTTACTAATTTAAAAAATTAATCTATAAAATGTTATGAATTTAAAAACATTACGATTTTTTTTTGTTAAATTCAATTATAACTAAATTAATTCTATAGTATACTTTTTTAATCAACCCATTTATAAGATTATATTCTGATTTTGTATTTTTTCCCGGATTACACGAAACAAAAAAAATGCTTAATATATTTAAAATACAAAATTAAAGCTTTAACACATAAAAATTTATGTTTGTACAGTATATTATAATCCGAGTGATTTACAAACTTTTTTGAAATTTTCCAATACAACTACTTAAACAACTAAATACTTGTTGTATATTGTAGTCTCGACTTTACAAGCTATTACGATGTAACAACGAAAACTAAAGTAAATATTATTCATGAACTAGTTTTTGTCTATCATTAGTGTAGTCTAGTTATGCTAGTATATTTCTCGGTAAACATTATAATAATTTTATAATTAATTATAATAATTTAATAGATCATGTAAATATATTTATAACATTAGAACATTGTAAATTAAATGAAGAACATGAGTAAAATTTAAAAAATTACGATATCATCACGTTTTTTAAATAGTTTTTTTAAGTATTTAATAAGCTTCTAACAAATTATTACAATTTTAATTAAAGTAAACTGAACTAAAAACTCTTTAATGATTTTAAAACAGACTTAAACTATAGCTAACTCAAGTATTAAACCATTTTAAGTTATATTTATATTAAAATTTCACAAGAAATTTAACTTCTAGCAAAAAAATAAATCAAATCTCGTTTTGATTATTATTAATTAATTTAACTAAAAATGAAAAATTATTATCAACCCTAAACAGTATAATTACTAAGTCATTCACAAATAACATTGTAATTTTTGCCATTAGTTTGTTAGCCACTGCAGTTACTAAAGTTGCTAGTGTTCTAATTTGTTTATGAACTAGAAAATACATGAAATCATTTATGTGGTCTTTAATAACAAATTTATTGTAGTTTTTGCTTTTCTTTTTTATTTATTCGTTGTAAAACTACAAATTACAACAATATCTATTGAAAATTGTTAGAAAAAAACAATATTTTTTTAAAATTATATAAAAATTACATTAATAAGGACAAACAATTAGCTTTTTAAAAACATATAAAGTAATATTAAGACCTACAAAGAACAATGTTTTCTTAATTAATAATATTTTGTGTATAAGAAAAAAAAAAGATTATTAATTTAGTAACAATCTTAGTAAGTAGCAAACGCTTTTGATAAAAACTAAAAAAAAAATGGTTTTATTTTAATGAATTTGTTTATTTATACATGTTTTAAAGTTTCTAAAATCATAATTATATATATTGGACGTTTTAATTAAAATTTTCAAAGCTTATCGTTGCTAATTATACCTATAGAACTTATAAAAAAAATTGTATTGTGTTTATACTATTTTAACAAATGACGCGACAAAACAATAAAAATTAAGGTTAAACATGTTTGTTTTATTTACTAAATTATCTTTTAGTACTTATTACTTGTTTTAGTATTGTACAAGTACCAACATTTGTGTTTATTTTCAAGCAGATCAAAATCCATACCATAAAAATAATAAAGAATACATTTAATTTGTATTTATTAGTTTTAGATTTACATATAGTGGACAACCTTAGTTTTTTATTAGACATGTGTTGAATATGTAGATATAAATATCTATTCATAAATAAAACGAATAAATATATTGAAGTAACGATTTGCAGTATAAACATATAACAGATACGAATGATTTTTATCGAAATTGAAGTATAAGCTTTAACGAAATATTTTAGTTTATATGACTTTATAAACCATAATGTACTAAGAACTAAGCCATAGTTTGATAAGAGTCGTCAGTTCGTAGGTTACTAAAATGTAGTTCTTTTCCAGAATATAATTACCTGAAAACTAATTTAAATACCTATATGTAATTAAAACATTTATATCATTAGTTCGTAGTTAATTATTAGAGCTTTTATAATAGTTAGTGTTCAAAAAACTGTGAGTGAGGTTTTATTACATAACTAAAAGAAGGTTTCTTATGAATTTTTTTTATCATAACCATTTAAATAGCTCAAATCCGCAGTTTTAAATACTTTACTTACTAAAAGAATAATTTACAAAATTAATTAATTTAAAAATACGAATAAATTTTAGATTGTAAGTTGGTAAAAATTCAAATTATATTTTCAAAGTAAAAAAATTGCAATCAATTTCATACTTATTTTGAAGCACAGTTTTTTAGCTAGATTTGGGTATTTTAGTATCAATAACTGATAACTAAATCCGACCACAAAAATTATTTGATATTTTTTGTTATAATGCTTAGTTTTTATTTTTACTGTTTGTTACCCACTGTTATACTGAGACTGTTACAAACTAGAGGCGTTTTAAGTTTTATTAAGTAGTTTATAGTAGTTTCAAGTATTTACTCAATACATATAAATTGAAATTTCATGAAGTATTTTGTTAACACATACCATAAATAAATTTAATTATAAAGCACCAAAACCGTTTTGTGATATTTACTTAGTTTAATTCATTATAAAAAATATATTTAAAAAATAACTATTTTACTAATTATTCTATTTATTATCAAATACAAAATAAAAGTTAATCTTAAAATCTACATTTTTTAAAGAAATATTAGCAGTTTTATGTTCCTAATTTTAAAATTGTTTTGTTAAAACTATAAAAAACCATAGGACTTTTCAATGTAATGAATTAGAAGTCTAACAGTTAACATGATTTTTATTTTATTAAACTAATTGATTGAAGTCAAAACAACAGCTGTAATATTATTAAAAAACTAATGAAATAATCGGTTTTTTTTTATTAGTTTGACATCGAACTTACATAATGTTGTAATTATTATTAAATTTAGTAACATAAAAAAATGTCGAAAAAATTAACTGTAATTTTATACAATTTAGCAATATTTCTTTTAATCACAAACTGATACTGGCATAAAACACTTTAAATTACTGACACAAAAAGATATAGAAAGTTCAAAATGAGTTACAGTTTGTAAGTCACTGCATTGTGACTATAAATTATAAGTTAAGTCGGACAATTTTACTTCAGTATTTTCAACAAAATTAGATGTCAAAACCATAATGTCGCTGTACATAAGTTTTAAAATTTAACTCATAATTTACTTGAAATCTTTCAACTTAAGCCATATGTAACTACAAAATTTAAATCTAATAGTTTTTAAAAAGTTTTGAGCTTTGTTGATGAAATACAATTTGAAAAACATTAGTAATTAATTTAGTATTTATATATTAGGGTGTATTACTTGTAATGAAAATTTATTTTTATCATAATCATAACTAATTCTAGAAAGTTTTAATATTATAAAAAAAATTAATTACACCTACACAATAACTATTGAAATAACAATACATTTTGTCCTTTTGTGTGACCTATAAACTTTTCTAACAAAAGAAATGTAATTTTCTATAACCATGATTTAAAAACGATTTATATAGTTAACCTTAAATGTATATAGACAATTTTTAAACACCAAAAGTATGTTAATAACCTAAGCTTTGAAGAATTTAGTAAATCTGTTTAACGGAAGTTTGCTATAAAGCATATAAGCGTAAAATTATTTACATATTAAAAAAAATTTAATTATAAAACTTTAATGTAGGTTTGAATATTTAAGTCTATAAGCAAAACAACTTATTATAATAAAAACACAATTGTAAAGAAAATTTATGAAGGAAACCGGTGCAAAATTTATTTCTCTCGAAAAATGTGAAACAAACTTCGATTGTCGATTGCGCTGTGAATGTAACAGTGACGTAACAATGAAATTAAGAGTTATATTTCTGATGCAAAATAAATATTACCTGAATACTTGGTATAATTCTAGTTTCTTTTGGATAGCTACCAAGGTTTAATTTTAAAAGTCACAGTAATTGTGACTATAAATTATCATATAACGAAAACAGTTAGTTCACTTAAACGTTTAATTAGGAACTTAAGTTTTAATTTAAAGTGAATTTGTAAATTTCAAAAGTTATCAAATTATTTTTAAAGATTTAAGTTTGTAAGATATTACCTATGTTAAAAAATTGTTTAGTCAAAAAAAAAATTCAAATATAATTTTGTTTAAAAGTTTAAATAAGTTTGTATAAATTTAGATATAAACAATTTTGTTTTAAATGATTTAATTTAAATAAGTTTTTTGTGTATTTTTTAGTTATTTTCAACAAACTGAATAAATTGAAAAAGTGTTCAAAAATATTATTGCTTTCACATTTTGATAATTTTGCTTATTATTTGATTTAAATTACATGGAAACTTTAAGACATTAATAAAAATAGTCACTTTTTAAGTAACTTACAAACTAGAGAAGAAAGATTTCCATATTTTCACTACAAAAATCTGTCAATTTATATTATTAGATGCTGGTATCGATTTGTAACTTTAGAGTAGCTGAGTTCACTAAGAAATTTATTTTTATTATCTTTATTATTTTTAATTTACTATATTATTAGTTAGTTGATTAGTTAGATGGAAGATGAATTTTTGTACCGAATGTTTGTAACTCACAATTTTACTTCATATTTTTTTTATACAATTTTTGCATCTTTTTTTAGTAAAAAGCTTTTTATTTTAAATTGAATTTACTTATGGTTAAAACATTTAGCTTTATCAAACATATGTACTTGTATTTTTAAAATCGTATTTTTACTATAAACTATTTAAAAGATTTTCTAGTTAGCTCTGTAGAAGGTGTTGATATTTGAATAATCATTTTATTTCATATATTATCAAGCTAAAGACAATATTCTTTTACAGTTTTATAGAAGTAATAGTAACTAAAAATATACTTAAAATAAAAAAGATTTTTTAGTTTAAAAAACTGCTTATTTAAAAAATTGTTTAGTTGTTACCTTTATGTAAGAAACCAAACTTTTTTCCAAAAGACAAATACTAGTAGCTTTCATTTTTTTCACACAAAAAACAAAGAAAATCAGTCATAAAAATTTAAACAAAGCATATATTAATTTATGACTTACAAATCTACTACAAAGAAACAAATAAAATTCAATCTGATTCTTTGAAACGTCTATGATCTTACAGATAATAAAGCTTGTTATTTGTGTTTAAAATATTGACAAAGACTTTACAGCTTAACTATTAAAACAACGCAGTTGTTGCTAAATCATCAATTTTTATTTACAAAAAATAAAGTTAAATAATTGTACTGTAAACTTTTCTATGTTAAACAAAGTGTAAAATAAACTTAACTTCAAATTACAAAATTTAAGCAATTTGTTCTTTAATAACTTCTTTTTTTTTTAATAATAGCTTTTACAACATTTTGTTTGTAAATTTTTACGGTTCTCTGTTTGGTTTTGTATTAGCCTAATAAGATCGAGATAAAATATTAGTCACAACTAGGGTGACTAAGAAACAAAAGAATCTTTCTTTTTTAATAGAATAAAAATTTAAAAGGGTCACTTAATTTTATATTAAATTAATTAAGTTCTTAATTTGAATACTACTTCCTTTAATTTCGATATAATTTTAAAACAATTGTTGTTGTAGCTTATTCGCTTTAGTTCTACTAATAGAGTAAACATTTTAATAAAGTTATTAAACTTCTAAACCAAACAGTATATTAACTTTTTGAAATAAATAATGCCTTAAACAAAGTCACCCGGAATATAGTCACAAAATTCTACTTACATTTCTTAAAACAAAAACTGGAATATTAAATATTTGATGGTTGGGTATTGAGCAATTTAGTTTGTAAGTCATTTAAGTTATGGCTAATACAATTAAACTATTCTTATGTTGAGTAAAATAACTGTTTTACTAAATTTATCTAAAGTTAATCTAACATAAACCTTCATTACAAAACAAAGTAAAAATAGTTGTTGTTTTTATATTAGCAATCATAGTTCTTATAGAAATACTATAACATTTTTTAATAATTATATTATAGAAAAAAAGATATTATGGCTCTGTTTACTTAAAATAATAGAAAAAATTTTTGTCACAGCTGACTTAAAAAGTTTTAAAACATCACGTTAATAGAAATATTCAAAGTGGTTTAGTAAGTTGTACTTTTTTTTGTTAGTATAATTTTGTGAGTAAAAGCTACTTAAAGTTATTATTAAATTTGATGTACGTATAAGTATTCCAGTTTTATTATCTTCTTTCAAATTAAATTACTAAAGATATTACATAACTTATTTTTCAAATAAATAATGTTTTAAACGAATTAATACACAATAAAGTCACAAACTTCTACCTACATTTTTAATAAAAAATCATAATGTTAATTTTTTGTTGGTAAAATCTCATTAAACTTAGTTTGTAAGTCATCGAAGTTATGACTAATAAATCATATTCTGTTTTTAATATAGGAAGTATAACTTTGTAATTAAGCGATTTCCAAATAAAAGTTGAAAGAAAATTCATCTAGTTAAATTTACCTTATTTAGTTTTTATTTAGTTATTTACTCAAAACTTTAAACTATTTGCCCTAAATTTCGTGAGCATAACTTATAAAATTATGACTTTACTTAATACTTAAATAAATTGTTGTTCATTATTCTTTTTGTAGCTTATCTGCTTTACATTCTGGTTCTTTTAATAGAGTTAGCATACAAAAAGTTTATTTACAACTGTAAACCAAAGGCTATATCAACTTTCTTAATTACGTAATGTCTTAAATATAATCATACACTTTAAAGTCACAAACTTGTAATGACACACTAAAATACAAATAATGAAATGTTAAATATCTATTTTATGTTTTGTTATGCAACTTAAGTCGTATAACGTACTTTTAAAACAATTTTGAGAACTATAAAATTGAGCAAACCAAAATTTATTATCTGAAATAACATTCTAAAACCATTTTTAAAAACCTATGTTTTAATAACAAGGTGTTAAAAGTTATAAATTAGAGTTTGTTGTTTAAATGTGCATACAGAATTACTTCCCTCAAATTGAAACGTTTTCAAGCTTAATATTTTTCTTCTGTTGAGTAAAAAATTTAATCACAAAAGTTTTTAATTTTTTGAAGCTTGAGTTTGATAAACTTCAAGTTAAGTATTTTGTTTAAGTTAATTTTTTGTTTAAGCTAGCAAAATTTGTCAAAGTAAGTTTAAATGAAAAAATGACTTTAAGTCAACTGAATATATAAAAATAATCAAAATTTTGTTTTTGAGTTGAAGTAATTTCCTTAAGAACTATTATAATCACTTGCAACTAATAATAAAAAACTGTATTAAACGGTTTTTTGCAGTAACTTTCGTATTTAAACTCTATTTTAATTTTTGAATAGAGATTGAAAACAAAATAATTAAGAGTTTAGAAGGAGAAACTCTACTTACAAATTATTTTCAAATAAAGTAGTGTGAACTATTTATATATCCTTTACATTTTGATTTATTTACTGAGTTTATAAGTTTATATATATATATTTCATTGTAAAATGTTTAAAACAAAATTAACACAAAAAAGTAATGTCACGTACATTCTTAAATGAGCAGCTAATTTAATCGAAATGAAATTATTTAAGTAAAAGCCACAAACTGATACTGGCGACTCTTATATATATTATTGAAACTGTTAATTTAAATCTTGTAGGCTGAAGTTCCTAGTTTATAAGTCATTAAAAATGTGACTAACTTAAAATCTTAACTTTTAATTATTGATTTCGATGACAAACTACAAATTAGTAACTTTCCTAGATAATCAACTAACTAACAGTTCAACGTAAAAGTACTGTCAGTGTCTAAAAATCTAAACGTCTGAAATACCAAAAATTATATCAGTGATATAAAAGTTTTTTTTTTTTGTTATTTTATAATAACAAAAAATTGTTCCTTTTAACGATTAAGTAATTTAATGCAGTTAAGTTTTACAAAGCAAAATATGATTAAAAACATAGTTGATAAGTATAGGTAACACAGATAAAACATTGAAGAAGTTTTAATAAAGTTTTATAATAGTCCTAGGTTCTTATTTATTACAAATAAAATAATAATATTTTTCAATTTATAAAATGCGTATAAAGAAAAATATGCTATTAATTTAGTTTAATTTATGCTAAATATTTTGAAAGGAAGTATTCGTAGAAGTATTCAATTTTAGTGTTATGATATTAGCATCTTTTTCGTTAATGTTTGCCTAATTGTAAAATACGGCATTATAACGAAATATAATATTTAATAAGTAATAAAAGTTTTACTAAATGAATAACAACTTTAAATAATTGCCTCTTTCTATACACTTTTATCATGTTCAATATATCTTATTAATAGCACATAACGTTATTTTTGTAGTAAAAATAAAAATAAACTTTATCTATAAAAATTGTCGTAATGTTTTTTAATTCAAAACTTTAACTTCAAAACTAGTATTTATAAAAGTTTTTTTTATCTAACTAGACAACATAGACTTTAAAAATTGACTTAGTAAACATTTCAAACACTGAAATAAACTTAACAACTTTAGAGTAAAAGATAAATGTTTTAGAAAATTAAAAAAAAAACAATTTTTAATGATGTAATAAATATATTATAAAAAAAACTATCTATAAATATTAATGATTTAATAAAAAATCTTCTAATTTAACTAAATTTTTTATAACTTCTTAATAAAGCAAATTTTCAATTTTTAAGATATTATTAAAAAAGTATGCATGTGTCAACATTCTTATACTTTTTGTAATTTTGTTACAAAGTGTTAAATAAAAAACATACATTATTTTTATAGTAGTTAAAAAGCTAGTGAAACACTTAATTAATATTGTAACTAATAAAAATCGTTATTAATCTTATTAGGTGTTAGTATTAGCTTATTATTTTAAATAATCTGAACTTATTGCTAATAACTCTGCTCCTTAGATTTAAATGTTTTTAATGTTTGTTGTTCTTTATATGTATTTTCTGTATTTTTATTTAAAGTTTTTTTGATTCTTACTCGTTATCATTTGAAATTTTTCGAAAAAATTTAGAGATAATGTACAACTTTTTGTACAATAATACTCGATTGCAATTTTTTATTAACGAAATATTGAAAATACCTAAGTCATTGTCAAATATACCTATAAATTGTAGAGTATGTTAAACTGCTTTAAGTGATACTTTTGTATAATAAATTTTTAGAAAATTAGTTAGTGAATAACTTATTGTGAGATATTGCTGTTTTTACTAAATGAGTCTTTCAATCCAGATTAAAAGTTAATATCGAAGAAATCATGATTTTTTTTAACTTTTTGGTATTGGTTATAACAATACTTTTTATATAAAAGCTTTAAAATTAGTTAACTAATAATTGTTAATTAACTATAATACGTTAATCATATGATAAAACAAAGTATTCTTTTAATCAACAAAAACTTTTCATTTCTAAACTAAATTATATTTTCCGATAAAATCCTAAAACGTTTTCAGCTTAAAATAAAACTTATTTTTTTTTTACATATTGTTTAAAAGCTAATATACTTCACATAGTGTATACCCAACAAAGTTAGCTTAAGTTAAGAAAAGTATAAAATTTTCCACTTTTCGTAAAAACAAAACAAGCCTAAAAAATGTAAGAGCATTTGAAGTTATTTATAAACTTTTTTAGACTTTTTTTTACGTTGAGGTGTGTTGATTGGACCTCATCGGTAATGTGTTATATTTCTAAAAAAAAATATTAATATGTTTGTATCTTTATAATTTGTTTCCTGATTTTTATTAATAAAAGTCAAAGTATATAGTTTTATAAAGATGAAACAGTTTAACTATCTAAATTTAATTTTTTTTTTTTGATCACAAACTAATGTTGACATAAAATAATTTAAATTTCTGAAAAAATAAAATTAATTCTTTAGTTTTTTTTTTTTTTAATAAATAAGTAAATTTTCTTAACCAAGAGTTAGAAAACTTTAATCGTATGCATAAAAGATGAAAGTATAAATTATGTCAGAGTTAGACAATAAAGCAATTCAAAGAATAGCAATATTTATAAAATGTTACTAGTTGCTTAAGTCTTAAACATAAAAGAAACTTGAGCTATGGTGAAATTCAATTGTAAATATTTTAAAATATATAAAGTAATTTATATTAAAAATTTTTTAAGAAGAAGTAATAAAGACTACATTTTTTTCGATATATAAATTTTAGTAGTTTTTTTTAATTAAGTGTTGCTCAAACTTTGATTTACGGTTTTGTAATAGTTTTGTAAATTATGCACTGTAGTCCTTATAACAGTGACTTAAAAACTAAAGGAAAAAACATAAGTATTTGCATTCAAGTTTTCATTATTTCGTAGAAAGTTAATTAATTTCAATTTGTGTGTTTTTATAATCACTAATTTAATACTCTAAAATTTTTTTTTTATTGTTTTTTGTCAATGGCATACACGTTTTTTAAGAATTTAAGAACTATATGTGTGGCAGAAAAGTAAATATTAATGAAAATTTACAAGTTTTAAATTTTATTAGTTTTTTCTATGATAAATAACATATTAATAATACTAAATGTTTCAGTTGAATTATTTTAATAATATTTAGGTTTTAGAATTAAAAACTTTATGTTTACTTCAGTAAAAAACTATTCATAATTTTCTTTATTTTATTAAGAGTATTTTTAAAAACCGTTATTAAAATATTTTTTTTTATATTAATTACTTAAAGGTGTTTTCTAATCAACAACCTTAAAAGTAATATATGTAGTAGCATACTACATAAGAAAATTATATCATATATTTTGTTACGTAACTGTTAATTGCATTAGTTTGAAAACATTTTTTGATAAATATTTTTTCACTAGAATTTAGTCGATTGGTCAGATTTGTGAAGGTTTGTACCTTTACAAGCCGGAACATTTCAAAATTCAAATAAATTACTCGTTTTTTCATATATTTGAGTGCAAAAAACTAGATCTATTTAAGTTTTTAGTTTAACCTACACACTTTTCTAATAATATTTCAAACTTAACCTTTAATTTTTTTTAAGACTTTTCATTTTCCTTTTCATCTCAAAAAACCAAAAAAAACTAGAGTGAAACTCAAATTTATGTTTGCAGACTTTTAAACTTAAACTATGCAAACATTAGTTTGTAAATTAAAAAAACTTTTGAGTTGTATTGAATATTTTGTTTTAACATTTTTAAAAATAGCTTTGTTAAAACAACTTAACATTATAGAAAATATAACCACAATAAAAAGTAGCTTACATACATAATTGAAAAGTAAAAAAAAACATTATTCTCTCTTGTATTGTATCAAGTAAAAAAACTTTTATTAACTTTTAGCAAAACAAATGTTGACTTTTGAAAATTTTTTTTTTTTGTGAATAGCTTAATGCTTAATGAGTGTCAGTCTAAATGAATTTTAACATTATATTGTGTGTTTTAAAGTCTAAAAGATTAAACTAAACTAGAAGAAATAGTTAAATATAAACACTAATAGAATATTCTTATACTAACAACTCACTTAAGAATAAACTTAAAAACTTTTAGTTTTTATATTTTCTAATTTAAACTTTTATAGTTTTGAATTTAATATTTAATTTTCGAAAATGATCTAAAAATTATTTAGATATGCAAACAATTTCAAAAAAAAATTATAGATATACACATATATAAGATGTAACGTTAAAAGGCGTTAAATCCTAAAGATCCTGATAAGCTAAGCTTATCGGAATAAATACCACAGATGTTCTTGTGCTAAAACTTTATTTCAACTAACGGCGTTTCACTGCTCTCAAATAAATTTAAGAACAGATCTACGGAGTATATAAAATATTAACACACATTAGAAAAAAAAGCTGAAAAAGCATGTATAATTATGTATAGTGTTTATGTAGGTAGTAACTATAAATGAACATTATGGTTTAAAAACAAAATTTGGGATCAAAACATAAAATTATAAAATTGTCTACAAAAAATAAAAATATAATAAAATTAGGCACTAACCTCAAAAAGCTCTAAGAATAGGCAATATTTATATATATTTATAAATATATCAATGTTTAAAACAACAAAATAAATAACTGTTTTATTTGTCTAAATAAAGTCATGAAACTTTATGTCACAACCTAATATTTACAATTATCAATACATATTATAGCTTTTTTCTAAACAAAACTTTAGTATAATAAGAGTAAAGTTTGTAAGTCACTGCGACTTTTGCTTCAACTGAAAACTACTTATATTATTGAATAGGAATCAGAGTAACCAAATTTATAATTTGAAAAACGAACTAAACATTTGACATTAAAACATCTGTATAAGTCTTTACAATAAGTTACTAAAACTTTTAACTAACTAAAAACTTGTGCATACTTATACTGTTAAAGTTAGTTGTTAAAAAAATGTTTTTGTCACTTTTTCTAAATAAAATCAAAATTATGTTATAAAGTATTTAGGTTTTAGGGTCAAAATGTTTTTGTTCAATTTAGATAAAAATATATTCATAAAAAACCTTTTTTTTAAGTTTAGATTATTTTTTAAAAACAGTTATTAAAACTTTTTTTAAACAAATAAATTACTTAAAGGTGTTTTCTAATCAACAACCTTAAAAGTAATATATGTAGTAACAAACTACATAAAGAAAATTATATCATATATTTTATTACGTAACTGTTAACTGCATTAGTTTGAAAACATTTTTTGATAAATATTTTTTCACTAGAATTTAGTCGATTGGTCAGATTTGTGAAGGTTTGGACCTTTATCATTAACATTCGATCGGTAAACGGTTCTCGAATTTAACTGGGTGGATTTTGAACGAGGGAGGATTTTGGTCGCGGAAGGATTATAAAAGTGTACAAAAAGTAAGAATTTAAAAAACTCTTTTCAAATAACTACAGTCTGGTTAATAATGTTTTGTTTGAGTTTTAGATTTTTTTATTAAATTACGTCTAGGAATTGTAACTGAAAGTACTATATTAAAAAATAACTTTGAATTATTTTTTGAGAGCTTTTGTTAAAATAATTACTTTTCTTTTCATATTAACTTTAAATATTTTTAATTTCTTATATATGAAGCTGTGTGTGTATAAACAACGTATGTAAAAAAAAAATTTGTTTAATAAATGGATAAATATATACAAAGTTTTTATAAGAAATTTATCTTCTTAAGAATAAACCTTTATAAAAAATAGTCTATTAAGTTTTCTTTAAAGGCCTGGTAGTTAATCATACCAAGTTGTAATAACCTTAAAAGTATAACTACTTAAGACATTAGTTAATTAACATTAGTTTAAATTACATTTCATAGTTTTAAATTTAATTCTACTTCAATATTTTTTAGTTTGCATTAATTTTAACTTACACAACTAGAAACTTACTTAAAATAACAAATTAAAACGTTGGTTTTAGTAAAAAAGAAAAAAATTTATCAAAATAATTGTAGGGTTGTTATTTAATAACTAATAAATCACCTACATAATGTTAAAAAAGAATAAAGAATACAAAAAAACAAAATCTTTAGTCTTTAGGTGTAACCTCTACCAAAATACATAAATAAATAAAAACCCAGTTTTTTAGTTATTTTTAAAAAATAATAAAAATAAAAATCTAAACAATTATAAAAATTTCAATTTATATTTATTATTTATCTCATTTCAATCACTTCATCTTTTGCTACATTTTATATAGTTATGTAACAAAAACAAACAAAAATCAATAATAATAAAACAACAGTAAAACATGTTTCTTACAATGTTTTATACACTTTAATATTAACAGTGCATTTTGTAGTGTTTTTTATGCTCAGTAAGATAGAAAATAAATAATAATAAAATAAGCTTAAATTTAAATACCTATTACTTCAAAATTTTACTGTTTGTAACTGTTGAAACAACATGTAGTTTTATATCCAAGCGGTTAAATAAGTAAGTAATGTAAAAATTGAAGCTTCAAAGAAAATCTTTTTATTTTTACTAAAACAAAATTGATACAAACTAAAAATAGCTTAACAAAATCAGTTTTTGTTGAGGACTTAAGTACAATAATAAAATGCCATCCCTTTGTATTTATCATTTCGTTATATGATATTAATTTGTTTAGGTTTATAATAAATAAGGTGTAAAATATCGAAAAAAAAGTTAGTATGTTAGTTATATTTTTGGTTAAACTTTATACTAACTTATTTATGATTCGTTAAAATTAGAAAGTTTTGTTTGGTTTTTATCACTTGTTTTGATGACATCATTAAAATTAAACTCAGCAACTAAAACTGAATTGTTTTATGTAAAAACTCTGTTGTTTCTAAATAAAGTAGTACATACCGAATCTTATAGTTTATAAGTCATTGTCAATTTGGCTAAAATTTTGTCGGATTTTATATTTGAAAAAAAAAGTGAAAATGTACTTTTTAAAAGGTTATGTTTGAGAAGCTGAAATAAAGAGTTAAATTGTGTAACTTTAAATTATTGAACAAAGTTTATACAAATGATAATGAAATAATACGTTCTTGCTATGAAGACCTAACACTGAAATTATCTTTTCATTAAGTAGGCTATTGCGACTGAAAAGTAAAAGTAAGTAGCTACAATATTGTTGTAAACTAGTAATCCATTCTCTATTTGGTTGGTATTTGTCTGAACTAAATCACTTATTTTTTAATAAATTTATATAACACTAGACGTTTAGGTTTTTAAACTAAAGTAGTTTATAGTGAACTTTGAAAAATTTGTGCTCAACTTTAAAAGAGGGTTATTAATTCTTGACAACAAATAAAAGTAAAATAATTAGAGTTATAAGTCTTAGTGATTAAATATAAAATAATCAACAGATATAACATATCAAACAAAAATAATTTAAACCAAAAAAAATACCGTGCTGTTACTTCAAACAAATTATGTAATGATCAAATTCATAATGTTATATAACTTTTCATGTACAATATAACAAAACAAATAACTAAATAACATCTACATTTAAGGAAAGTTTTAACTACAGCTTCAATATTATAATTAGTAGTAATAACTGCATTTATGATTATTAATATGTATATATATATATATATATTGTTAACTATTGTTAATCAAGTACAAGCTACTAACTTTCTTTTTTATCTTCAGTTAAACAGTTTTTATATTAACTACAGCATTACAAAAAAGTCGTTGTTATTATAAAAAAACACTATTTGTTAGAATCTTTTAATATTTTATGATTTTAATAATTTTATCATTATCATGTAGGACACTATTTAAGTAATTAAAATTTTATTAGTATCTAAACCTTGTTTGAAATAAAACTTTGCTTTTAAATTGATACATTTATGACAAAGTGTTTTTACAACTTATTAATAAAAGTTTTAATACACAACTGGTGTAAACTGTTTGAAAAAAAAAGTTTCAGTCTTAGTTTTCATGTCTAAGTCGAAAGCTTAAACAGTTATACTTTAGTATTTTTGTTATCAAATTATTTTAGTCTGTTTTCGTGTAACAAATGTAATTAACTTGATACACACCAAATGTTAAAGTAAATACTCTTTAAAATTAGTTAAATCTAGAAAAACGTTGTCACGCTTTTGATTGATTAGGTTCGTAAGTTACCTTAACTGTAATTTAAATTTTATATAAATGTAGGGAGAACAACATTTATTAATGTACAAATATATATACTTTTATTACTAATTTAGAACATTTTGTATTTTTTGTTTGTTTGTTCATTTTTTATCCATGTACAAAACAGAAAACTTCTACTGTCAGAAATCTTTAAAATTTATAATCACGAACTCAGTGACTTATAAACTAACAGAAACACTAAATTTTTACATACAATAGATTTTTAATAGTTAAGTCTGTTGTAATTAATTTGTTAACAAAAGTTATATGATATCATCACATACTCTGATGACAAGTTAAGAACATTAAACATGTAGTAGTTTGTTTTTATTATGTACTTATTTTTAAATTTAATAATATATTAATAAAAAACTCACATAACTATAATAATCTTAATAAACTATTTTTTTTAAGGTTTAGGTTTTGATCGTCTATTATTTTTTAAAGGTATAGTGTTATAAAAGTAAAAACACAAATTTATGCTGGCAGCATACGTTATAAATGTTTACAACAATTTAGAAACAGTAGTTTTTTGGTATGTTTTTGTTTGTGAGTCATTACAAATGAGACTTTAGTTTTTTTAATTACATAGAAGGAGAGTTTAAATAATTTTTCTTAATAAACATTTCTAGCATTGAATATATATTTTCATACTATTTCATAAATTATTTCACATACGAGTTCTATCGTTTAAACAAATTGTTTATCTGTAGCTATTTTAGTCTGTTTGTGAATTTTTTAATATTTATTATAAAAGCTTTGTTAGTTTTTATTGTTGCAGAAGAAGATAAATAATGTGACCCTTCGCGCAAAAGTGTATTTGTGTAAAGCTAGCCGATGTCCATTTAAAAACTTGTTTAAATAAACTTAAATCAAAATATTTTTTTAATTTGTATATTAATAAAAATTTGAAGTGCTGATCATTTTTAACTTAGGAGTACAATTTTTTAAATTAGATTAGAACCGTAAATAAATGCATTGCATATGTCGAACTCGAACAAAATTTAAGTTCTTTTTTTTGCTTAGATTTTTATTTTTTGCAGTTATGAATATTGTTTTTTGTAATTAAAAAAATCTTAATTAGTTAAAGCGTAAAAACAAACAAGTTAATTAATTTTATAAATCTTCATTTTAGACATTCAAAACAATGAAACATCAAGTTTAGAATAATTTTAAATTTGCTCACTTTAAAAACTAATACTGACAAAAATTACAAATGTTCATTAAGTACAATGTTTACTTTTTGTTATAGTATACCTGTCACTCAAGTTAATTTTTTTTTCTTTTAGTTATTGGAACTGAAAACAAATTTTGTTTAAAAACTGTAACTTTTTATTTAATAAACTGTAAAACCAAACAAAAAGATATGTTTAAGCTGTTTTAGATGTTTCTTTAATATATAGTAATAACTTAAATGTATAATTATTTAGTATATTATTTAGTATTGGCTTGTTATTCAAATGCACTTTAAAACAAAATTAATGTAAAAATTACGAGCATTGACAGCTTATTGCAATATTTTACATTATTATTAGTATTTTTAGACTTGATTTATTTTTATATTCATTACATCATATACTAAGGTCACAAGTTGTAAGCAACAATAACATTATATAAACTTATTATGTTCGCTTCTAGGATGCTAGTTTAACAAAAGTAGTTTGTAAGTCACTGTAAAAGTCACTGAAAAAGTTACCTGTTTGATATCAAAAGCAGACAGCTAATACTAAAACATTTCAATATTCAAGCGCATCTTAGTGTGAAAACTTATAAAACATTTATGGATATGCTAACATGATTAAAAAACTAGAACGAAGTCCAAAGTTTTATAGTGTAACAAGCATAGATACATTAAATCGAAAACTATGATGAGTTTAGCTAATTTAATAAAATGTTTTCTTAAGAAACAATTGTTATAAAAAACGTGAAAAAAAGTTACACTACTTGCAGAGTTTGAATTTTTTTTTTTGTTCGTGTAGGTTTTTAATAATATAGATACTTAGTAATAAAACTACCATTGATTTTAAATTGCAACTTACAGTCGATTTCAAGTCTGATATCTGCTTTTATTAATTTCATTAAAAATAAAATTCAGTTAAAAATATATATTTAGTATTTGTTTCAAATTTGCTTGCTTAAACATCATAAAATTAAAACTCACCTATCACTAAAGTAATTTTATTTTTCGAATCACTTATTTTTTTAAGAGGATTTAAAATACAAACAGTAGAGTTTATAAATCATTGTTATTGAGATTAAGTGTAAATACTAACAATAAATTTTTGTTATAAGATATACAAACAGATTTTTTTTTACGTTTACTTAGTGAACCTTAAATAAAGGTAAAAATCTACACTTAACTTTATATTTAATTTAAACTAAAGCTACTAACCATACAACACTTAAAACTCTTTATTAAACCTACTTTTAGATTTAGCTCAAGAAGAATAGCTTAGTTTTTTGATATTTTAATTATTTTTAGCTTCGTTGAATTTTATAGCTAAAAACCAGCAATAATACTAAGAATTAGAATTATAAATAATTTTTGTTATCAAGATGCTAAGTTTCTATTTTACTATTTTATAAGTCATTTTTGTAAAAATAAAGTATTACCCGAAGTTACAAAAAATCTAATTTTCAAGTTTACAAAGTAGAATGATGGCGTAATTAAAAGGTTTGATAACAACAGTAAAAAGTGCATTAATGAGAAAGTTCTTTAAAATATCATTTAAGGTATATGTAGAAAATAACACTATTTATAAAAGTTTATTGATGTCTATTTTAAAAACGTATACCTCAAGACATATTTGATATTTTTTTCTACAATTTACTAAGATAGCTGCGAGAAAAGGTGAGTGTCAAACGATTTTGCTGCTCTTAATTATAAAGACTACCGGAACCTTGTCTAACAAAACAAATTAGTTGTTTAGTCATATTTCAGTGTGACATACAAAATAAGAAACGGATTAGAGGGAATTTTACTCAACTAACATTCTATTTATTTCGGGTGTTATATAAACTAGTTTGTTGTTTTTAAAATTGAATGTAACTATATTTTTCATAGTTTTACAATTATAAATTTTATTTTGTTTTTATCTTATGAAATAAATTTTAAACTAGTCTTTTAAGTATTTTCATGTTAGCTATTAGGATGATTAATTTTTTTAAACATTAAGTTGAAATTATTTAAGTTTCAGTTCTTATTTTTTTCTACTACCAATTTTTATCTAAAGTTTTACCATAGACAAAATTTATCTAATGTTTTTTGTAAAAATAATTTTTGTTTGGTTTTTTAAATTTTATTTATTCTCATATGAAAAAATGAATTATAAGGAAAATATTTTCTTATACAGTTTAAGTAAATAAACAACTCTATACGTCAATTTCAGATTAACAGTTCAGTGTCGTTTTACAAATAGAAAGACTAGATAATGTTAGTCAGTTTTTAAATTTCGTTTAATGTACATGTTATGTAACAATTTTTGTATTAAGTTTTATTAGTTAACAGTATTAGTTTGTGATTTTTAGTTTACTTAAATTATAACTATGCTTCTAAGTTAAACGTATGATTTACAAAATAAGTTTTAGTTTTGTTTGTCAAACCTTATTAACCTATATAAGCAAAATATCATTTTGTTTAAACTACTCATAGTAATTGTTAAAGAATAAAAGTAGCAATACTAGATTTATTTTAAACTGATTTTTTATTCAAGCAATAAGTATTTTATGTCGTTGATTACACTACTCAATTGAAAAATATTCTAGCTTATGTTATAACTTTTTAAAATTATACTTGAAAAAGCTTAAAATGAGCGTGGTAATTAGATATCTTTTATTTAGTTTTTTACTTAGTTTCAGTATATTAAATTATAAAAATAAATTTTATTAAATTAAAAGTAAAAAAAAATACTCAAGACATCTATTTAAAACTTAATGGGTAAACTGCTAATAAAAACATTTTAAATATTAGTCACTTCTTCAGTGACTTACAAACTAAAGAAAATAGATTTTGACATTTTCACTAAAAAAACCTATTAATTTTTATTATTAGATGCTAGTATCAATTTGTGACTTTTACTTTGAGTTCACTGTGACAAGTTTTGAAATGAGTATTTAATTTAACTATTTAACTTTTTACAAACTATTTTCATTGAAACGGTTAAGTAGAGATAAGCTTTGAAATTGTTAAAGAGTTTAATTTTAACAATTTAAATTTTTCGCTACAATACTTGTTTAAACTAAAAGTTCATACGGTAATAAACCTATTAAGTTGTTTAATTAAAAACAATAACACTTATATTCTGCTTTTAAACTTTGAACATCATTTATAACAAATAGTTAAACTAAAAACTAACTATAATTTGCTTGAAAACAACTTTTTTAGTTGTTACTATCATAAATATAACTTAAGAATTTGTTTGCAGTTTTAAGATACACTATAAAAACAAAACATAAAACTGACACTTAGAATTATTAAATTTACAAACTTTAGTAGTATGCATAGTTTAACCTTAGTGATATATGTTATGTGTATTATATTTTTTTAGACTATATTAAAAACATGATTGTTTTAGAAATATAAAAAATTAAACAATATATTCAACCTGAAAAATATGTATCCAGATTATAATAATTAAATAAACATTTATGGAAAATATGAACTCAATTAATAAGTATATTGCTTTGATACCAAAATGTTGTATTGCACACTTCCACCAAAAAAATCGATTTAGAAAAAAAATGTTTGTTATTTAATATTAAAAACCGTTCTTGCTTTTAATTTTAGTTCTGCGAATAAAGTAAAAAAAACTAAAATAGTGAATGATAATTTTAAACAAAAATGTTTAAAATATTATTGTTTAGATAAAGTAATATTTAAAACAAAGTCTTGCAAAATAAATAAAAAAAAATTTAATTTTTTTTAGTATTAAAAAATTAAATGCTTAGTATTTGATAAGGCTTATAAAGTAACTCGAGTTGTAAGTCTTTGTAGTTAAAACTAACGTTATTTTTTCTATAGTTTAATAAAATAAACAAAAGTTAATATAGAATAAATCGATTTCCAAATCTTAGCAAGAAAAGTTTTTTTTTTTAATTACAGGCAGAGTTCCGACAGAAAAACTATACATTTATTTGATAATTTAATTCAAGTAAAAAAAAAACTATAGCTTTGTTTAATTAAAATCAAAGAGAAAACAATAGTCACAACTGAAGTGACTTTTAAATTTTTTACATCAAAACAACCAATTTTTTTAAAGTGGTTCTTAACTTGTATTGATTGATGATGCATAAGTTTGTGAGTAAAACCCGCGTTAAAATTATAATTAAATACGCTGCACACTTTTGTTTATGTTTTAATTTTCTACTTATATGACAATTTTTTTAAAAATAAGTATGAAATTACAATGCTAAAAAAAATTTGAACAGCTTTTAAAAAGATTTATATAAAATCAAAACAAAAAATGAACATAAAAATATTTTTAATATAATTTTTTAATATTAAAAAAAATACGAACACATACTGACATCTTACAACAAAAATTACATCTTCAACTTAAAAATAATAAATAATCAAGTTGGCATTTAGCACTGTTTTTTTCTTATAAAAAAACAAAAGATTTGATTTCACCATTTTAATCATCGTACCATAAACTATTGAGTATTGTATAACTTTTAGATAAGAGTGACTGTTTATATATTTATTAATTTTATCATTAATTAGTAAGTAATTGTATATCTATTTGTATAATAAATTTGTATTTAAGTTTAAAACTCTTAAAAAAACCTAAAACTTTAAGATTTATAAGATCTGATAAAAAAACTTTAATATACAATCATGTTTTAAACTTTCTCATAATGACATAGGTTAATTCTATCCCGCAAACTAAAACTGATACCTTTAAACATAAATTTAATAATGGTTGTAGAAAAGGTATTTTTCATATAGTAAGGCAGTTTAGTGTTTCTGTATTATTGAATAATATATATTAGTTTCAAAGTAGCTACTTCGTAACGAAACTAACCTCAAGAAAATATTAAACTTACAAGTTTTTTTAAAATTATTAAACTACACATACATTAAATCAAAACACTAAAATTTAAAATTATTTTCAATTTGTTTTTATTTAAATTAGTGTTCATTTACAAAGCAGTACATTGAATTTTTTTATGAAGACTTAAAATATTGCTTATTACAAACAGATCTTAAAATTAGATATTTTGATTTAAACCGATCAAGGTTAACTATTTTATAAAATATAAAATAGAACAGAATTAGAATAAAATACAACTATGTGTCATAATTTAATTCAAGTGGGCTAAGTAGAAGGTGTTCAAGTTTAAGTAAAACAATTTGGTATAGTAAAATATTTTACGGTGCTTATTTATACTTATACATATATATATATCTATATATATATATATATTTATTTATTTAATTATATAAAAACTATAATTCATACAGCTGTTTCACACATTGAAATGTAAAATTTCATGTGATCTTCAGTGAGTTGTAGTTTATTATGTAACTCACTGAAGATCACATGAAATTTTACATTTCAATGTGTGAAACAGCTGTATGAATTATAGTTTTTATATAATTAGATAAATAAATATTAAGCTCCAATTTGATTTGTCGAGCACTATCGATCAGAACTTTGTATAAAACCTTTAAGTATAAACCATATATATATATATATATGTATAAGTATAAATAAGCACCCTAAAATATTTTACTAAACTAATTTGTTTTACTTCTACTTTTAAACGTATTAGATTTTTTTTACTGACAAAAAAAGTAAAACATCAATCACGCTATACATTGATGACTCCGTTTTTTTATCAAATTAAGTGCCTTAAAAATTGTGTGTAAAAAGATTAAGTCTAAGTTTTTAAAATTTTATTTAGTTTAATTTTAATAATCACTAAAATATTTTTTTTTTGGAATTATTTACCTAATTTTTTTTTTATAATTTGTTAAAACAATTCCTTTAAATAGTTAATTAAATTGAGAAAAATTTGAAATTTTACTCCTTTTCATAAAAAAACTTTATGAAATTTCATAAAAACAGAGATTACTATATGTGTTTCGTTAAATTTAAACAGTCTTAGAAATTTTTAGATTAATAGAATAAAATATTTAGTTATTAGTTGTAAAACAATTTTATTTTTATCCTATAAAAAAGTTTTAAGCTTAAATCATAATATAAAGTACTTATAAGCACCTTAAAATCACAAATACCTACAAACATAAATCAATAAAAATTACAGGCCCAATTTTTATATAATGCCTTTTTTTATGCTCTAGTTAGTAAGTCACTGCAATTGTGATTAAAACATATTTTGTCTTAAGTTTGTTTAGTGATGAATATTAGTGCTAAGAAATGGTTTTAAGCTCCGCAACTCAAACATAAAACATACAGAAAAAAACTTAACATAATCAAATAATTTAATTACTTCAAAAAATTTAAATACTTACAATCATTTTTAGTTTTTTAGTTTAAATTAAAAACTACCACTACAGAATTTAAAAACTTGTATAAAACTTTAGTTACAATTACAGTAATTGCCAAATTATAATAATTTAATTTATATTATAAAATTTATAAATTAATTATTGAGTTCGGTGTCTATTAAATGCAATTTTATTACTAATTTAGCATTTGATAAGAAAACAATAAGTTTTAAGATTAGTATGTTTAATGTTACACTGTTAAACTTACACGTAATATTTAGTTTACAATTGATGTTCGGTTTTAATTTTCATATTTTACGAAAATAATTATTAAAATAATAATTTTATCACTAAGAAAAAACGTTATACTTTTAAAACTTTTACCACATTGATAAACTGATTGTTAAAACGTCTAATTTACATGTGAAATATGCTTGGTTATAAGTTTAGAAAATTATAAATATATATCTATGAAAAAATATGGTTTTCAAATAAGCTTAATTAAAGTAAAAGAACTGACTAGTTTAATTATCTACTGAACAAAAGTACTATGTATTGTATATTTTTGTTGCAAATTCTGTTGCTAAGTTTTTCACATTCAAAACTTAATTAAATCCGCCGGTTTAACTTATAATATTTTCGTTAACTTTTAATACTTAAACAAAAAATTATAGTACTAAACTGCTCAGTAGCTAAAATAATCTTGCGCGATTTATAAAACATGTTATTGAGATCCGAAACTTAATACTAAAAATTTTAGTCACAATTACAGTAACTGTTTGAGTACATTTCACTAAAATGCATGTTTGATACATAAACTGTGAAAGTTATGAAAGTATTTAGATACAAGATTTTACTTATTATTTGCAATTTGTCTCTTTAAAATTTAAACCAAACTTTTTATTTGTTTTACTAAAAAAGAAAAAAAAAAGAAATTAAAAGCATAAAAAATTTAGGTTAAGCTAGAAATTTAATAATATTGTATTGTAGTATAAACTTAAAATAAAATTTTTGAAATAAACTTATGCATTTTTTATTACATTTTGTGATAAGTAAATCACTACTTTATTATAGTTACTTATTATACAAAGCTCTGCAAACCAACTAATGAATTGAAAAGTATTATAAGTTTTAAGTATTTGAACCTTAACATATTATAAAAGTTTTAAACGTAAATTAACATCTTAATGCATGAGATAAAATATAAATTAATTAATTTAACGAAAATAATTTGTCAAGAAAACTGATTTAAAGTTCGCTTTAGCAAAAATACTGTAAGAGAACTTGGCTTTGCGCTGCGAAGGCATTAGTAACGTAACAATACTTTAAATTGATGTTTTAATTTTTGTAGCAGCTTATATTTTTGATTTGTTTGTAAGTTCACAAAAATATAGATAACAAGTTATCCATTGAATAAATTCGAAAGTCACATAAATTGTGACTATAAATAGTCAAAGTGCCAAAATAAGTTTTTAATACTTTTAAAACACCTAATACTGTTAGAATATAGTTTAAAACAACTTACTTCTTCATGTTAATTTTATTAATTTTTTATTTATTTTTGTTAATAAATTACTACAAGTAACCAAAAGGCAAAAACGATACTTTTTTGATAAATAAAATATTTTAAGAGTCTTTTTAATTTTTCATACTTAAAAATTAATAATCACTTTTGAAGTGACTTACAAACTAATAGTACATAATTTCTGCAATTCACAAAAAAACTCAAATTATTTATATTATAGATGTAGATGAAAGTTTGTGACATTTCATTATTTGAAATTATTAAAAAAAATTCGTAGAGAGTATTTAAGTTACACCATACTATTAGACTTTTAATTTTTTAAAGTCTTTTATTAAGTAGATAAAAGCTTTAAAAATGTTAAAAAGGGTGATGTTTTATAATTACTCTATTATCTAGAATATTTTTTTAAACTAAAAGCTTTCACGGTAACAAACGTTATAAATAGTTTGTTTAAAAAAACCCTATTTGGATTCATACTCTGCTTAAAAACTTTATTCATAAATTATAACAGATAGTTCGTCCATAAACTTGCTATAAATTATTTGAAAAAAACTCTCTTAGATGTCATAATAACAAACAGGGTTAAAAAGTTTTTTGTAGTTTTTAGATCAATTATAGCAACTAAAATTAAAACCGACACTTAGAACTTAGAAGTATTCATTGTAATAATTTAAGTAATATACATAGTTTAACATTATTAATATAAGTAACGTGTATTTTATTGTTCTTTAGATTACACTCAACAAAAGATTCCAAAAATAAACATTAAACATAAAAATAAAAAAAAATCATTCTAAAAAAACATGTACCAACATTTCTATAATTAAACAAATATATATGTGAAATAAGAACATAATTACGAAGTACATGGTTTTTTATTCCTATTGAAGTCAAAGATATAAAACTCACAAACTTTTACTGACTAATTCAAATACTAATAACTGAACGAACTATCGGTTTAAGCATTATCACTTTGTAAGTTACTAAACTTGAGACAGATTTTACTTTAACAAATAATGTTGCCGAGAGTGTAAATCTTAAACTACAGTTATAGTTTGTTATTGTATTCTCTTAAACGAATTAATAATTTAACTCATGTTAAACAACACAAATAAACTTAACACTAAAGTTTAATATTTAACTTTTAACTGGGAATTGCTGTTAATGATTACATTTTTATTCCTAAAGAAATAATTTAAACTTAACAAATTTTGCCCTAAATTACTAATATACATTTTTGTAATACAGCATCTTAAATTGTATTTAAATCAAAAACACTTTAGGTTTTATATTGTGTAAATAGTCAATATATTTGTTAAAGTATGCAACTTTGCAAAAAATATTTATTAGAAAAATGACACATTTTTCAATTGTTTCTATATTTGATAAAAATCAAATAATGATAATAGTTATGATCCTTGAACACTTTACCCTAAAAATAAATTGCAATAAATGAAATTTTCGGTTACTATAGTGACTTAAAAAATAACAAACTTTTAAATTTTTAATGTTATAAAATAATTAACTATCACTTTATACTATGATCATCTTCTAGACAGAAGTACATGATGTAAAATAAAAAATTTATTCTAAAAATAGCATTTTAAGGATAAAACTTTTAGTTTTATTTACGTAACAAGGTTACGCAACTTAAACTCGTAACTCAAACTTAAAAAAAAATTATTAATAGACACAAATAAATTGTTTTAAAAGTAATTTTTTTAATCGCTGATGATGACTTTTTATTTTTATTTCAAAATCTTTATAGTAAATTATGACATTCTCCTACTTTAATTTACTTTTACTTATTATAATATTAAAAAGATTAGTTTTATTAGCGAGACCCAAATTAATAAAAGTCTACTTCAAACCTAATAAGTTTTAGTTTGTTTATATATTATTTGTAATTAAAACACAAAACAAGTTTTTATGCTTAAAAATATTTTTTAAGTTTTTTAGTTATTTTTTTGTTTTTATTTACTAAATAAAAACCTAAGTATTAAAAGTTTAAATTATATTAAAAAAGTAAATGAGTACAAGCACTTTATAACTTAAATAAACCATAAATAAATTTCTTTATGAAGATTTTAATCTTAATTATAAATTTTAAACACTTTGAAAACTTTAATCAGTGAGAGTACTCTAAATATTTTATAAATAACACAAAAATACTAGAAGCAATTATAGTACTGTTTAATTAAAATTTCATAAAACTTACTTGATAATTATAAAACAACGAAAAATGCAATTCTTAAAGTATATCTGATAATAAATTTAAATATAATAAATTTTAAGCTAGTAAAATGTTAAATTATTTAATTTTATGCTTAAATGCACAAATCAATATATATTTAATTTTTTAATAAAAACCTAAAAAGAAGTAAATTAAAGGTGTTTTCCATTCAACAACCTTAAAAGTAATATATGTAGTAACAAACTACATAAAGAAAATTATATCATATATTTTATTACGTAACTGTTAACTGCATTAGTTTGAAAACATTTTTTGATAAATATTTTTTCACTAGAATTTAGTCGATTGGTCAGATTTGTGAAGGTTTGTACCTTTACAAGCCGGAACATTTCTATTTAATTCAAAATCCAAAAAAATTACTCATTTATTCATATATTTTAGTGCAAAAATCTAGATCTATTAGAGTTTTTAGTTTAACCTACATACTTTTTTAATAATATTTTAAACTTAACCTTTAATTTTTTTTAAGACTTTTCATTTTCCTTTTCATCTCAAAAACCCATAAAAACTAGAGTGAAACTCAAATTTATGTTTGCAGACTTTTAAACTTAAACTATGCAAACATTAGTTTGTAAATTAAAAAAACTTTTGAGTTGTATTGAATATTTTGTTTTACCATTTTTAAAAACAGCTTTGTTAAAACAACTTAACATTATAGAAAATATAACCACAATAAAAAGTAGCTTACATACATAATTGAAAAGTAAAAAAAAAATTATTCTCTCTTGTATTGTATCAAGTAAAAAAAACTTTTATTAACTTTAAGCAAAACAAATGTTGACTTTTGAAAATTTATTTTTTTGTGAATAGCTTACTGCTTAATGAGCGTCACTCTAAATGAATTTTAACATTATATTGTGTGTTTTAAAGTCTAAAAGATTAAACTAAACTAGAAGAAATAGTTAAATATAAACACTATCAGAATATTCTTATACTAACAACTCACTTAAGAAAAAACTTAAAAACTTTTAGTTTTTATATTTTTTAATTTAAACTTTTATAGTTAGTGAATTTAATATTTAATTTTCGAAAATGATCTAAAAATTATTTAGATATGCAAACAATTTCAAAAAAAAAATTATAGATATACACATATATTAGATGTAACGTTAAAGGCGTTAAATCCTGAAGATCCTGATAAGCTAAGCTTATCGGAATAAATACCACAGATGTTCTTGTGCTAAAACTTTATTTCAACTAACGGCGTTTCACTGCTCTCAAATAAATTTAAGAACAGATCTACGGAGTATATAAAATATTAACACACATTAGAAAAAAAGCTGAAAAAGCATGTATAATTATGTATAGTGTTTATGTAGGAAGTAATTATAAATGAACATTATGGTTTAAAAACAAAATTTGGGATCAAAACATAAAATTATAAAATTGTCTACAAAAAATAAAAATATAATAAAATTAGGCACTAACCTCAAAAAGCTTTAAGAATAGGCAATATTTATATATATTTATAAATATATCAATGTTTAAAACAACAAAATAAATAACTGTTTTATTTGTCTAAATAAAGTCATGAAACTTTATGTCACAACCTAATATTTACAATTATCAATACATATTATAACTTTTTTCTAAACAAAACTTTAGTATAATAAGAGTAAAGTTTGTAAGTCACTGCGACTATTGCTTCAACTGAAAACCATTTATATTAATAAATAGGAATCAGAATAACCAATTTTATAATTTGAAAAACGAACTAAACATTTGACATTAAAAAATCTGTATAAGTCTTTACAATAAGTTACTAAAACTTTGAACTAACTTAAAACTTATACAGTTGAAGTTAGTTGTTAAAAAAAATTTTGATACTTTTTCCAAATAAAATCAAAATTATGTTAAAAAGTATTACCAGGTTTCCAAAAAATTAATTGACATTAATAACTATAACAAGTTCAAAATAGGCTATATATATATTATAATAAAAATTACAAACCAATAAAGTTAGGCTCCTAATTTAACTACGTTGATTACAGGGAAACTTTTCTACCAAATTAATTTATAAGCTTATAAAAATTAATCTTAAAGAAAGAAAAATATTACTCAGATACTAACAACTGAGATTATGCTAATTAATTCAGATGTTAAAAGCCATAGATTTATACTGATGTATGTTTATATAGAATAATGAAAACATTTGAAACAAAGGATTTACTGTTGTTAACAGTTTATAGGTCACTGCAGTTGTAACTATAATTTATAAAATTATTAACGCAAAAACTAATGAGGTAATATTCAAATAAAGTAGTGAAGAATAAAAGTAATAGTTTTTAAAATCTATTACCACGTGTTTTTTAAAAATCTACACGTTTATCTAGTATATAAAACTAATCGTTTTATAAACATTTATAATGAGTTTGTTAACTAAATATGTATCAAAATTGTAAGTTTTGAAGCTTTCTTGACCTTTTTTATTGTAAATAAATAAACAATCAATCGAATAAATTGCTTATATGCGCATTACTTTTCAGTTATTACTCAATTTTTCTATTAAAAAAGTTAGTTTTCATAGTTTGAATTTTTTAATAATTTTTTTTCAAATTAGTATGGTAGTTTTAAATTAAAAACTTTTAAAATTGTTAGTTTAATACTTAATAAAGGATGATAGGTTATAAAAGTTATATTGAGAAATCTAATACTAATATCAAAAATCTTAATTTTAATCAAAAACAAACAAGTTACGGTTCATTTTGCCCAATTCAATTTTGTTTGAACGTTTAGAATATTTCAACGATGTTTTGAAGAAAATGTTTTTTTATACTAAGCTGTACCTAAAAACAATTAATGAAACCAAGTTTCATAACGAATTTTTTTAATAAATAAAATCTCAATTTCAAAAATATTTGCTTAGACTAACTTCATCCTACAAGCAATCATCTTATTTTTTTTCAATTAATTTAAGCTTTTATTTGCAGAAAAACATAAGTAATTTTGAAAGATGGTTTGTAAGTCACTGTAACTGTGAGCAAATAAATTTACTGGCATTTAAATCGATTACATACATTCTATAGCAGGAATCGGCAGTCTTATAAAAAAGTTTATGCTCAGTTTTTCTAACAAAATATGCTTGTGAGCAGGACAATATAAAAAAGCATCGTTGTTTCAGTTTTTTTAAAAGAAGTGTAGTAATAAGTAAAAAATATAGTTTTAAAGCAAAAGTTTGATAAATTGAGCAATAGTAGAGCACTAGTACAAAGTAATAAGTAAATTATTAGCCCAATTGTAAATTTTTACCACAGAAACTACTGTTTCACTGTTTCAAAAACTATTATTTTTTTTGGCTATAGAGTACCTTGCAGAATGCAGATGTTGGCTTTAAGGGCCACATTTGGTTGGCAGTTCGCAGTTTACCTATGACAACCTTTTGTACTTTTAAAGTGCATCAAAATGTATATAATTTTTTACTTATAATGTTTTGTTTTACTTAAAATTGATATAAACTTATTTAAACGTATACTAATTCAGAGGTTTTTGAAAGTCAAGAGCTGTATTTTTATTTTCATACATACTATAGAGTATAGCTTTTGAAACTCAATTTAAATAAATAAATATCACAAACAGATAGTTTCTTATAAATTATATATGGTTATTATAGTTATATGATATATATGTTTATCCACAGCCTTTAAATTATTGAAGGTTTGACATGTTTACTTAAAATATATTTAATGATTATAAAATGATTGAAATACCAATAGAATATATATACAAAGAAAATATCTTAGAAAACTACTACATGTATCTGATGTTTACAAATAGCTTATAATCATTTGATAATTTAACTAGTATTTTTAAAGCAATGTTGAACTAATTGCAATAAAACACTTTTTTTAACAATTCATTAATATAAAGTCAAGTTGTTTGAAACAATGGTGGGATCGGGTTCCAGTCTTTGGGGAAAAGTTATTACAAACTTTTCTTTATTAATTAAACTACACTGTTTATTTAGATCAATTTTTAAATTTTTTAAGTTTACAAAACGTAAAATACTTAATTATACTTAATTTTAATCTCATCAAGTTTTAAAAATTTGCTTATTTTTAACCAAGTATCCAACAACAAACTTAGTGTAAAAAATCAACCATTAAATGCGGCAATATATGTTAATCGAAATTTTATAGTTTTGTTTTCTTATTAATATTCGATCAAAATTCATATCTTACAAATTATTACTAATCTTAAAAAAATGTCAAAATAAACAGAACTGTTAGTAAGCATATATTAAAAACTTATAAGTTCTCACCTATAAACTTTTTGTTCATTCGAGCAAAAATATTTTACTTTCAATGACTACAAATACTAAAAATATGTAAGGTTTTTTATAAACGTAAAACTAAAAAACTCTAACTTAATTATCGCGTTTAATTAAACAAAACATGTTTAGATAATTAATAAAAACATAAAATACAGTTAAACTATGTAAATTTTTAAATTTATATTTTACAACTATTTTAAGATGTTATGCAATTAAAATCGTTTTTGTTCTGTTTAATGTTTAAATAAAAAAATATTAACGAACTTAACTTTTATAGCATATGAGTTCGTACAAAAATATATAGAGAGGTTAAAGCTTTTTCATAAAACTAAAAATATTTTGTACAATAACATTTAATGTTAATTAATTACAAAATTAAAAATATAGAAACACTCTAATTTAAAGCATTTCCCTCGATGATGACTCGCAAATTGATATTGAAATTAAATATACTAAATTCCAAACATTTTTCTACAGAATCTAGCTTCATGAAAATTATATTTTGTAAGTCATTAAAATTGTGACTATCTCCTTGATTTAAAAACCTGTAAATAGACAGTTTTCAAGCACCAAAAGTAAATTGTTTACTTAAATTATATCTACATATTTAAAATCATAAGATGTTTTTAAATTATTTGAAACTGTTTGAATACTATTGCAGTAGCTAACTTTTAAATAAAGAGAAGAAAACAGATGATGATTTTATTTACTCAAAACTTTGAATTTTTGTAAACTTCAGCAGACTTTTAATAATTTAATAGCTTACTATACTATATTTTACAGAATATAAAATATTTTTTACCTAATTTATAACAACATTTTTGAGAAAAATTCATGGTATTCATGATGTAACTTTGACTAGGATATAGTAAAAAGAACACAAATTCAAAGTTGCAAACTCAATAAAAACTCCTTACAAAACCATAACAGACAAGTAAAAATTCATATAAGTTTGAATACTTTGAACTTTATTTGTTAATTTATATTAAGTAAATTACATAGTTTTCTAATATAATTAAATTAAAAAGGTATAAAAGAAAAACTAACGTAATAATTACATACTTATTTGCAATGAATTTGTTTTTGATTTTGCAATTTAAACACTTCAACTAGTTTATAGATAATTTAAGCATAACACAATTTTAAACTAAATTAATCCTAACAAAAGTAAAACAGTATTTTTATTGTATGATATATTTTTTATAATTTGTTTTTTGAGTTAAACTATTTAAATCATAATTTGCAAGAACTACTTAACACTGAATAATATCACATAAAATATTACTCTACACATAGTGTAGAGTACAGTTTATAAAACTCAACTCAGGTAAATAGATACTACAAACAGATAACTTCATATAAAATTTATTTGGTTATTGTAGTTCTAGGATAGGTTTATATTGCCACAACCTGTAAATTGTTCAAAAATAAAACAAATTTAACTGAAATTTTTTTAATGGTTACTTAGATCAGTTTAAAGTGTTTTTCTTACTTACTAATGTCGAAATTATCTTCAATTTAAAAACACTTCTTACCTGAACTTCTAGTAAAATTAACTTTTATAAAAAAATATATTTTACAAAAAGTTATTGTCATATTTATTCTGTCTATAGTCCTTTAGTAAAATTTAGATAATTTTTTTTTAATTATTAGCAGTTTTCTGTATCTTAAAAGTATTTTTTTTTCGTTTTTAAATAATTGATTGATTATTGCAATGTGATGAATTATATGTTAAAAAATGAATATGCTTTTTGTTTTAATAAATTAATTTATTAAATTCAGCTACCTGAATACTATTATTAAAATCTCAAAAAAACAAAAAAAAATTAAATTTAAAAACACGACAAACCGTTTTAAAACTTGTGAATATTCATTGTTATTGACTCTAATAAACAAAAAAATGTAAAAAAAATTAAGAGATTTTAGCATTTTATCTCATAATCACAAACTGATACAGATATATAAACTTTAAACTGCTAAAGCATTTTAAGTCGTAAAGTTTGCAAAATTTTCAAGTTTGTAGGTCAATGCTTCTTGACTATTATTTATAAAACAGTGTTATTGATTAACTTTAATAGTAAAAAAATGTAAAATAAAAATTACTTTTTACTATAAACTCAAAAAAATTTAGAAAGATTTATACCAAACTTTGTTTACAATTTTTCTAGAAATGAAAAGAAAAATTTCAATATTTGCAGTCAAACTTTTTATAATTTTTTTTTTTAAATAGTGATAGTTTTAGTATTTTACAAACTGACTAAGTTTTGTTAAATTTTTTTAAATTAAAGTTTATTTGTTCTTGTAATTAAAAACATTTAAAACTAAACATTTTTTAAAGTTATTATATAACACATCAAACTATAAAATCCACAAAAAAACTAATTTTTTTATCTTTTTATACACGACGTACCATTGGGTAGTAGAATTAATAATAGACTAGTTAGACAAAAACATTGCCAATAGGGTTAGGTTATTTATTATAGTAAATAGTAAGTAGTATACACGATAGTGTCAGTTTGCGACTACTAACATCTTTTTATTTTATCATTGTCAATTATTTTTTTTTTCAAGGTAGTGTATTTTATTATAGCTTAAAAGATAAAATAACTTGAATTTTTGAAATGAATAACTTTAGTCAAATTATTAAAACATTTTAGTTATTTAGTTTTTTTTATAATTTAGTTAATAAGTACTAAAAAAGCTCATTAACGTCGCTAAAGTTGATTCTTTTTGATTTTAAATAAATATCCAGACATTTATAAACTTAAATTATGAATTAATAACTAATGCTTTATATATAGCTTTAAAATCATAAGATCTCTTAATAAACTAAACACTTTTATAATACCTTTGTTAGTTTTAAGTTTTAAATAAATAGTAGTTTATGATTTTTATTTACTGTAAATTTTTTAATATTTTAAGTTAAAGGCCACTTCCAAAAATGTACTAGCTTGATATACTCTTATTTTTTTTCAATATTTAATATATTTTTCTAACCTAAACTATAACAATATTTTCAAGAAGTATATCTTTTTCAGTATACTTATGATAAATCATCTATAGTTTAGTTTTAAAATTTATAATTTTTGCATAAAGTAAAAAATAGCTTTTAATTCATACTCAAAAAAAATTAATAATTTTTATAAAAACCTGCAAAGTTTAATATACTTAATTACTCATGCATGAAATGTAAGATTAGAACTTTTTGCGAAATTTAATGGATGTTTTTAAAGGATGAGACTAATATACATTTCAGGAAAATATTTATACGAAAGTTTTCTTTATTAGTAAATGACTTTGTAGTGACCATATTTTTAGATGGTTTTGAGTTTAGGTGTTAGTTGCTGTGTATTTATCTTATTCTTACTATACGTAGTGACAATAAAAGTTTCGCTAAAAATTCAGGGCTGTAGAAATTGTAGTAGCAATTGTTGTTAACAAAGATAGTTTTCAAATTAGTAAAATTGATAACATTAAATAAAAAATAATAAAGTAAATCAGTAAAATCAAATTATTTACTGCAAAAAAAAACATGTGAGGAATTAAACTATAACTATTTTGTTATATAGTAGTTGTAATATTACTTAATAATTTTTTTTAGCTTACTATTGTTGAACTGTTGAATTTTAATTTTTATATTTGTTTTAAATTTCATAAAATTTACACTGTAGTCACTGTAGCAGTAACTTAAGAACCAATAACGTTCTTATAAATACAATAAATAAAAGCGTTTTTAAGAAGATAAAACTTATTATTATTTTATTTTTAAAGATATCAGTTTCAATCTTTTCTTTCAATTTATCTAGTCTTTAAAATATTCTAAAACGTTTATTGTTGCTTTTTAGTTTAAATAAGAGAATACAGTTACTTATTTAAAAATAAAATAAAATACTTTGGAGTGAAAAATGTAAACATGAATCCCAGTTTTTACAAATCTTACACCGTCGAACGATGACTAATTTATAAACTAATAATTAATTACGGTTTATTTTAAATTTCATTAGAAATAAAAAATTATAAAGTAAGTCAATACAACCTAAACTTATGTTAAATTTTAACTATAGCTTCAATAATATTTTTATTAGTTTACAATACATTTACTTTTTTTAACTGATATAAATTTCAGTACCAGCTGTAATTAGTAAGAAATGTAACAATTGTTTTCGGTTGGTTAGCATATTAACAAAAAAGGAATTTTAAATATTTTTAATCTGTATAATTGAGAAATCATATTTTGATTAGTTTCTAGTATGATTAGGGAAGGTGAGTAAGAAATAGAGTAAAAAAATTTAAAAATTCAAAAAAAGCTTCAAAAAAATTTTCAAACTTATCAAAGATACAATACTTACAAAAATTTTAGTATAGTTACAACGATCGGAAAATAACAATAATATTGGGAACTTTTTAATTAAGATGAATCTAATTGTGACACAAAGTTTATAAGCCGCGACTGTATGACTATTATCACTAAAAAATATTTTCAAGTATTTAAAAAATCTTTTTAAGTATTAAGTTCTAAAACTTAATCAATTTTTTATTAGTTGAGTGTGTAAACAATTCAAACATAGTTAGAAAACTATTGATTTTAACTAATTTAGACATAATTTTTAGTTTAAAGTCGTTTTACATTTGTATCATATAGGTTTTCTATTAATTAACATATCTATTTATTGTAAATATACCTTTACAGACGTTTGTCAAATTAACAGTAACCAAATACTAAAGGAAAATATATTTTTATTTATTAAGTTGTTTTACAACCTCTGTAAACTGTATTTGTTTTATATTTACCTACTTGCATTTAAGTTAATTAGTTAAAGAACATAAGAGCATAAATAATTTAAATAGCTTGACATTCAGAGAATTGTGATTAATAAATCGAAGTAACAACATTGGACATAAAGTTAATAGCCAGTAGCAACTATTACCTAAAGTAGGGGTCGTTATTACTTTTAATCGAAAAACCAGGCTCTAAAGAAGTATGTTTAGACAAAACAGAGCATTTAAACTTTATTTTCATTTCAACAAGTACGAATTCTAAATGATTTTCTATTTAGTCTAAATATTAAAAAAACTAGTAAACTTTAGATTTTTTATTGTTTTTGATTTTAATCCCGGTATATCTAATTTCAGTTTTTTAATTTTGTTACGAGGGTCATCCTCACATGTATTATTTTCAAGTATTTTGTGATAAAAAGATTTCGAATATAATTTATAATAAATTGTCTCAAAAAGTTCTATTATATTTTTTTTAAGTATACAGTAGTTCACCTTTCTAAACAAATCGTTATGATATTTTGTTTTTTTTTAATTAATATAGAATACATTCTATTTTATTTAACTAAGCAATTTATTTCAAGTTTTCTAATTTTCAGTATTTAAGTTTTAATAACAAGTTAATAAATAGTATTGTTTATTGAACGACAAAAAATACACTCAAAAATTTTGCTTCAAGGCCCTGGTGCACGAAAAAACATTTTAATTATCGAGTCGTACGCTAGAACAGTTTTTTGTCATGTCCAGGACAGTTATGTTTGATAAAATTTAACCTAAATTTGATCTATGGAAAGACACAAAACTAATATTATTAAAGATTAAATTGCAAAAAATAAATTAAAAAACAAACTATAGTGAGTACAGTATAAAACAATATCCAATAAGTTAAATTTGTATCATTAGTCACAATTTAATACTGACATTATATTCTATAACTTACTAAAACATTTTAAGCATGCCATAATTTGATAAGAGTCGCCAGTTTGTAGTTTACTAAATTGTAGTTCTTTTCCAGAATATAATTATCTTAAAATAAATTCAAACACCTACATGTAATTACAACATCTATAACATTAGTTTGTAACTAATTATTATAGATATAATTATAGTAACCGTTCATAATCTATGAGTAAGGTTTTATAACAGAACTAAAATAAGGTTTAGCTTAATTTTTTTTATCATAATCATTTAAATCGTTCACATCTTAAATACTTTGCTTACTAAAAGAACAACTTACAACGTTAAGCAATTTACCAGTACGAATAAGTTATAGATTCATAGTTTTAGATATTAAAGTGTTAGATAATATAATAAAATTTCAAATCATATTTTAAAAGTGAAAAAGTTGCAATTAATTTACTTAGTTTAATTCATTATCAAAAATATATTTTAAAAATAACTCTCTTACTACTTCATTCTATCTATTATCAAATACAAAATAAAAATTAATCTTAAAATCTACATTTTTAAAAGAAATATTAGCAACTTTGTGTTCTGAATTTTTAAAATGTTTAAAAAACAATAGGACTTTTCAATGTAATGAATTAAAAGTCTAAAAATTGACATGAGTTTTATTTTATTAAACTAATCGTTTAAAATCAAGACAACTGCTGTAATACTATTTAAAAACTATTGAAATAATCCTTTTTTTTTATTATTAGTTTAATATCGAGCACACATTATGTTGTAATTGTTATTATTAAACTTGGTTACAAAAAAAATATGTTGAAAAAATTAACTTTAATTTTATACAATTTAACAATATTAATTTTAATCACAAACTGATACTGGCATAAAACACTTTGAATTACTAAAAATTATAACATGTGGAAATTTGAAAATGAGTAACAGTTTGTTAGTCACTGCATTGTGACTTCGAATAATTGAATTTACGATTTTATCTGAGTATTTTCAACGAAATATTTTGTTAAAATTATAATGTAGCTGTACATAAGTTTTAAAATTTAACTCAAAATACTTAAAATCTTTCAACTTGAGCCATATGTCATTACAATAGTTAAATATTATAATTTTAAAAGGTTTATATGTTTCTAAAAAGTTTTGAGCTTTGTTGATGAAATACAGTTTGAAAACCAGTAGTAACTATCTTCGTTGGTATTTCTTAGGGTGTATTATTTGTAATGAAAGTTTATTTTTAACAAAACCATAAAAATTATAAAAGGTTTAAATATTATAAGAAAATGTATTAACACCTACATAATAACTATTGAAGTAACAAATATTTTTTCGTTTTGTGTAACCTATAAACTTTACTAACGAAAATGTAAATATCTATAACAATGATTTGAAAACGATTTATATACTTAATGTTAAATGTAAACTGTAAATTTTGATAAATACAACAAATAAAATAAACTAGTAAATGTAAATAAAAAAAATATTTTTTAACTAGCTTACTAGATTACTTTGCTCTACGCTACGGATTTCTTAAAAAAATTAAAGGTTAATTGACTTAAAAATTAAATTTTTTGTGCTATATGTGAAATAACTTTGCAATCTTTAAAGAAAAAGTCAAACTTTTCATCATAATTTTACAGATACACACTAATTATGAACATAATTATTTTCCGGTTCAAATGTTCTCTCTTTATTAAAAAAAGGTCATTTTAGTTATAAATTTCAATACTTAATATAATAGAAAACATTTGTAATATTTTTCGCTTGCCATTATAATTGTATAGTTTTTTTTTCATTTTAAATAGAAACACAATGATTACTTTTACTTTTTTTCACATTCTAGTTAATTTTTTTCTAAATCAAAGTATTTAAAGTTGTAATAACTTTAAACTGTTATTTTTGAATCGTACTATCTTAATAAAGTATCTGTTTCAAGTTTAACCTTAATCTGTATTAAGTATTATTGTTATGTTCTTTTTGTGACAACTAAATCAGTTTCGTTAGGTTCTATAAGTAATGTTTTATATTCGGTTTATTAGTTGTTTATTATTTAGTTGTTAAAAACAGCTTTATAAAATTTAAATACTGAATTACTAAAAGCTATAGCTGTTATGGGTTAGTAACTTATTTGCTGATTATGTTACGTATACAAAAAAAAGAATTTAATTATTTTTAGCTACGGAGTTAAACTGAAAGAAAATCATTAACAAATTTTTTAATAACTAAGAATAATTAATTTACTTACATAACAACCAGCAAAATAATTAGTTTACATCAGAAATTTAGATTAAAAGACAAACTAATACTGACATTAAATAATTTAAATAGTTTCAAGATTTTTGAACAACATTTTAAGATTTGTTTCTTATTTGTACATCACTGCAAATGTGACAAGTTATTTAAAGTTCATTGGTTTCGTTAGTTTCTTGTTGCAATAACTAAACATAAAATTATGTAAATGAAACTTTTACCTTTTTTTTTATTCTTTACGCCCATATATTTTATATAAGAACTTAATAAGGCTATTTTAAATTAGAAATTAGTCGAAAGATTAATAAATTCAAAATCTAGTTAAAGCAAGCAATTTTTTTTTTCAAGTATGTGAAGTATTTTTGTATTAGGCGGTTTATTAATTGTACATTAAGTGAGAACCGCATAAAACTGTAAAAGTAGTTCCTAGTTTACAGAGAGGCCAAAAAGTTTTATTTACTCAGTTACTTTACAGATGAGTAGTTTCTTTTTATTCTCAGTTTAAAACTAGTAAACTAGTTTTATATTGTTTTCTGTTACATAAGTTCTTAAGTTTATTAAAAAAAACTGTTCGATTAATAACTGTATTTTACACAGTTGAACAAGATTAGTTTAAAATGTTTGTACGTTTAAAAAACTTATAATATCTGTTTTACTAAAACTAAACATTTACGATTGTTTAACATTTTATTTACAGAATAAAGTTAATTGTTTAGTATTGACAATGATAAAAATTTTATCTAAAATATATTTTTTATTTGTTTATTTTTCTAATGAAACTTGGTTGATCAACCATAAAACCTTGTCTAAAAACAACCTATAAATATATCTTTATAAAACTTAATCATATTGCTGTAATGTTAAAACTAAATTGACTTGTTTAAAACTTATCCAAAAATGTAGAATAAAACAACCGTGGTAGTAAACGTCGTTTAATGACATATGATATTACATCAAAAATATATCTAACAAAATAGTTAATAAACTATAAACATTTTCATCAAATCGCATATTTGTGTTTTCAATTTATGCTACTTATTTTGATACTCTAATATCCTTAACTACAACGAATTATTTTGACTTAGAAATATAAGTTTAAAAATAAAATTTAGTAAAGTCAGTTAAGATAAAAAATGTTTAGTAATAGTCAACAGTATCAATTAAAGTTATAAAAAAAAGTTTTCTGATTACTAATTACACTAAGTAAAACTTTTAAGATTTTATATGACATCTGTTACTTAAAACCACTAATCAACGCTTATCACATTTACAATAAATTTTTAACTTAACAATGTAAAGCTGTAGTCTTTACTAGTGGTATTTTATAAGTCACAGCGTTTGTGACTACTTTCTTATCCTATTTAATAAGTTGTATATATACAATTAGAAAAGGTTAGTGACATTTTTAGTAGTTAACAACCTGAAGTAAGTAATTTAGCGTTATGACTACATAAATTGTTATTGTATTTTTACATTTCAGTAATAGTTTTAATTACCTGAATTTGATGTTAAACATTCTGCTCTCTAATTTAAAATAGTTTTTATATTCGTTGTACATTATAATTGTTGTTTAAAATAATCTTGCTATATTACTAAAACAAAAACGGTTTTATGTATCTTTAAATCAAAATCTTTCTAATAAATTTAGAAATAAACTAATAATATTTGTAAAAAATATACTTGATAACTAGTTGATTTATGTTAGTTATCAAAAAATTTAAAATAGTTGACTCGTAGTAACTAATAAACTGTAGGGTTTTTAAATTACCATTTAAGAATGTGTTGTTGAATTATTTTAGAAAGTAGCGGTTCATACTAACTCATGGTGAAATGTTGTTCTTATAGTTTAATAAAGTTTTGAGTCTAGCCTAGAGCCTTTGATAAAATAATAAATTATTTTAACATTTTGGTGTTAAGTACAAGAAAAATATCTATATGAGGCTTTTTATATTTTTTACCTAAATTTATTACGATCCTAAAACAAATTATTTATTTGAATATTTTGTTGTCGACAACGACGTGAAACTGTATCCAGGTGTAACTAAAAGTCCTTCTTTCACCGAGTCTTTTGACCAAATATTTTAAACTTTTGTTTTCGTACATTAAGCATTATATAAAAACATAATACGCATATATTTAATAAATATCTTTTTAAAAAAATTGATTTTATTTCCAGATAAATTATAAAAACAAACAGTATTTTTATACCTTAACAATCATGTTAATTTTGTTTAAATATTTTTTTATAGGTTTGTATACTTGACCTCTTGTTAACATAGCAAATTTATTTTAAATTGAAAAGTGATACAACGTTCTCAATTTAAATGAAAAAAACAACAAGCATGATAATTGTGAGCCTATTTGAAGTTGTTTGAAAAACTATTCAGATATAATAAGAATATTTCTAAGTTACGTTTAACTTGTCTTTAAACCAAAAAGTCCTGATCCGGTTCCGCCCGGATTCTAATTTGAAAAAAAAGTCCGAATCCAATTCCGGCAGTTATAATGAAAAAAGTGCAACTGAATTAAACCTCTGGTTAAAACTTTTAATATAAGATTATTATTTAGAGATACTTTTAATAGTATTTTTTTTTTACGAATATAAATCTTTTTGTTTGTAAACTTCATATATCTATATTAAGTTGCAAATGGTAGAAAAAAATCATGAATAAACTATATAATTGTTTAAATAATATTATAAATTAAAACTATACAGTCTACAAAAACTAACTATGTAGGTTTATATATATTTTTTTACTAATATTATGATTTCTATACATTGAAAGGTTTATTAGAGAGTATTCTTATTCTAATTAGTTTACAGCACACATTTTAAACCGTTTTCTTTTTGTTTTAAAGTTTATGTTCAATTAAAAGGAAATATCCATAGCATATGGAAAACTTTGATTCATGATTAAAATTTAAAATTAGTTATTTTTAAACATCAAATTTAACTAAAGTATTTTAAAGCAAGAACAATAAATATCATTAAGTTTTTTGCTAAATTAATTTGCGCCGTAAACATGTGTAAAGTTTCTTTCAGCTAAATGTTATAGAATAATTTCGCTTGTTGTCGATTATTTTGTATTGAGAAGACAATAGTGACGTAACTATGCTTAAAATTTAGAATTTAATTTTTTCGCAATTTCAAATTTAGATTCATTCGTTGACAAAGATAAATATGATTAGTAAGTCAGCTATGCTGAAGTTTTTTAAGTTACAGAAGTTGTGACTAAAATGCCGATTTAAATTAACAAGTAAACGATAAACACTTTTTTTTATGATCAAAACATTAATCTGAAAATTTTAAAAATATTAAATTACTAAAATCTATTTTAAAATTTATAAATTATATTTAAAAAAACATTTTTCTATACCCAAAAAGAAAATATTGTTATCTTAATTAAAATAACAAGTGCTAATAAATAATGAAAACAAAAAAAAATTAAAATTTCAGTATAAGTTTTTACATATTGCTTATAAAATACCGACTAAGGTATATCAAAATAATTATAAATTACTAACCTACAATAAACGTAACATTTTTTTGTATTTAATAACTAACACCAATAAGCCTACTTTTAACATATTAACTTGAATAAGTTTTAGACTTCACATAATAGGTAACTTATGCAGCAAGTATCACTATTAATAATGTCTGTACTTGAAAAAATCAGCAGCACTGAATTTGTTAAAACTATTCTATAAGCGTTCCATTAAACCTTGAGGTTTCAAATCTGTAATATATAAAGTCAAGTCTAATAAGCTGTAATAAAACACTAAAACTAAAAACTTGTGTAATTAACCATTTAAAAAAAGCACAACAGTTATTTTAATTAATTAACACGTATAAAAATATAAAGCTGTAACTGATATCTTAAATATAAATTTGTGAATAATTTGAGCATGCTAATTTTTTTGTAGTAGCTAAATGTCATAATAATTTTTAAAATTTTACCATTTTTAACATAAAGTTTTATTAAAAAAAGCAGGTTAAATTGAAATGACGACATACTTATATATATTTATTTTGTTTTACAAAAAAAAAATATCTTTTAAATTTTATCCTGCACTGTATTAATTTTGTGTAGATAACTATCCGTAACCTAGTCTGAAAAAAAACATCAGCCTAATGTTTGATGATTTACAAAATAAACTCTGCCTAAATAAATGTTAACATTTTTTTTGTTAGTACTGCTTTATGTCGGTATCTGTTGGTATTTTTTAACTAACTTTCGGTTTTTGTTTTTAAATGGTTTTAACTACATCTAATTATGTAAATTAAGTCCATTCATAAAGTCCTTTGTTCTTGTTTTACTAAACAAATCAATTTTTGTACTTTCATTAAGTACTATAGAATTTTTAACTAACAAAAAATAAAAGAAAAATAGTACATTTCTAAGCGTCAAGAATACTTTTGCAAAATATTAACAAATTTGATTTCTATCACAATCATGCACAAGCATACACTGTATATATTACTTAACTGATTATATTATGTGTTAAGCGTTATCTAATTAGGTTAAAAGTCAAATAGTGACTTATTTAATTTTTTAATGCTATACTAAGGTTTTTGTTTACATGATTAAAAATTTCTTCTTCATATAAAAAATCTTCAAAAATAATAAGACGTTTAAACTATTTTGTCTATTTATAAAATAAATCTTTTAGAGTTTTTAGTTATATAGTTAAATAGTTTTGTAAGCTACAACTTTAAACAAACTTTGAAATCAATTAAAAAAAACAATTCTTTGATCAATTAGGGAAAAAAAAAGTTTTTATGTATTTTAGCTATGTAAACACCTATAATTCAGTCAAATAAAATTTTAAGTTTTTAAAAACTAACTTTATAATGACTTCGTTTTTTTTTTGTTTACTCTATCAAAGCTAAATAAATTTTAAAACAAATATGTTCGTACGAACAGTTATAAGGTTTTTTTATTAAACAATAAACTTTTTTTTTTTTAGTTAGTGTTGTTATGTTCAAATCAGATAAAATAGTTATTGTCATGATAAAAACAAAGAAACAAATAAATTACATGGACTACTGGAGTATAGTTATAAAATATTTCTGTAAATTTTAATGTTATAAAAATCGTTGTAATACTTTTTCTTATAAAATGAAGGCTACACAAGGTAGAAAAACTTTTAATTGTACGTTTAAGCTTAACGTTTAAGTCTACATTTTTATTTTAAGAATTCTAAAGTATATTCAAGTATTCTAAAATTAAAAAAAGCTAATCAGTTGAAAAAGTTGTCTACAATAAGAAACATGGTTTTTATTAAAAACTATATGAGTAACTTTTTTACTAGTTGAAAATATTTATAAGAGATTAAGAAACAACTTTTTTTTCTAACATAATATACTGTGCAACTATTGTTACATAAGAAACTTTTTAAGTAAAAAATAGTCTACGACTATCATTTTATAATACAAAGCGTTTCTGCAGTAATAAATTTTAGCTGAAACTATTTAATTGATACTTATTTATTACTACAAACAACACTTTAATTAAGTTGTAAAAAATATAAAAAAATTTAGCCATTTTTAAAGTAACTTACAAAATACCAAACCAATTAGAAGGAATTTCACCAAGCATTCTATTTATTTGAGATGTTATATAAATAAGTTTGTTGTTTTTTAAGTAAAATGTCACTATCCTATCATATTTCAAATATTATTTAGTTTATTTTCTTTTTACCTTATAAAAATTATTTTAAACTAATCTTTCACTAAACTAATGTTTGCTATTTGGATTATTAGTTTTTTATATTTATCAAATTAAAATAATTTTATAGTTATAAAGTATTATATACTACCAATTTTTATTAAAACTTTAACTTAGAGAATTTATTTTTCTTTTTTTTTAAATTCTAATACTCATAAACATTTTCAGTTTTTAACAAAAACTAATTAACCACTATTTAGTATTTATAACTTTTACAAAACTTTCTTCCCATAACTTTAATTGTCATTATTAGCTTTTTAAAAAAAATTAAACTTTAAATTTTGCTAGTTTGAAATTTTTTTAAGCAGAATTAAATTTTAAAGTTCATTTAAGATGAAACTCAGTAACTGTAAATATTATTTATTAGAACTATTTTAATCAACAATCGTCATTAAAACCTTTGAAAATATTTTGAAAATTTTCATATAAAATAATTATTCTTAAGAAAAAAAAAATAACTAAAATACTTTAAATGTGAATATAAAACATTTTCAATGGGTGACATTTTTTGCTGTGGGTGGTATGCTGCAGATGGACCTATTGCTTTCGTCCTCATACAAGCGTAACTGTTTAATTAGCTGTTTTTTTTTTCTTGCCTTACCTTCTTCTTTATCACAAAAGGATGAACATTTTTACAATTATATTCACTATTTAAATTTTTGTTTAGACTTTTGCAGTATACTTACATTTAAATTATTATACCTCTGATTTTCTCTTATTGTGACTTAAAGTATAAACATAGTTCTTTTCGTGCTAGTAAAATTATTTTAGGAAAGTTTTATAAGAACTTAAAAGCTTAAGTTAATACAATGAAATACAAGATAAAAACTTTTTGCAAATTTTTTTATTGTGATTAAAGTGTCTACTAAAATTTAAGTTTATTTTATTTTTCAGGAAAAATTGTTACGAAAGTTATTTTTAGTAATTTATGACTTTGTAATATCTAGTTGTTTTAAGTTGTTTAGATTCAATAAAGTATTACTTGCACTTTTTATTTTGTAGATATCTGACCTTTACAACACGATAAAGTAAAAAAAAAGGTAATTCAAACCATTCAGTGTTTTATTAACTATATAGTATTATTTTATTTTGTAAATATTATTATTAGTTTAGTAATATTATAAAGTTTTTTATGAAAATTAATAATGTCAACTTAACCAGCCAACTTACTACAAAAAACGTTGAAAAAGGAATCAAACTACATTTTTTCAAAGTACAGTTAAACATGTTTATAGTATAGTTGATTTTTTTTTTGAATAAGGTATTTGTTAAACTTTTTTTAATAATTTCAAGAGTTTTTACATATTTTAAATAGTTTATATTGTAGTCACTATAGATGTGACTTTTAAACTAACAAATATATACATTTTCTTTTATGTATTACTTATCATTACTATAGTTTGACAGTTATCAGTTTCAACTTGTGGTTAAATGTTTTTAAGTAACAAAAATATTCTAAAACTCTTCTATTGTACATAATATTTTTGTTTAAGTCACTAGGGTTCTGATAATCAAGGTAAGCTCTTGTTTTTATTTTACAGTAATATATTTTGAAAAAAATTTGAGTCTAGTAATTTTAAATTAGTTGAATTTTCTCTAGATATATTAAGACTATTTTAGATAAAAAAAGCACAGCATCTTAAACAACAAAAAGTTAAATTTCTTAAATATAAACCATTAATTATAACTAAATATTAAAACAAGCATTTCGTACAGAAGGTATGTTTTTAATACCATTAGCTTTACAATAAACATTTCTGAGATATGATGCACTACAACTAACTTTCTGTTTTCATTTAGGGTGTAAAAAGTATGAAAATTATACTGTAGTTTACCAAATTATTGGTTTGTATTGCTTAATTGCATCAGTTGTAATCTTTTTTAAGAACTAAACATTTTTTTACTATTTTTTATTTTACCAAATAAATACTTAGTTGTTGATATTTACTTTATTTTCTCTAATGTAAATAAGACTAAAACTATTATTTGCCTTTAAACACATTATTTTACTATATTATAAAATTACTATAAGTTCGATTCTTGAATTACCAAATAATTACAATAACTCTTTATAAAAAGCCGTTAGTATAAATTTGTAAATCAACTTTTCAATACTTTTTAAAGGGCTTTCTATAAATAGTTTAAAATTATAAAAGTAGTTCGTTATCATACATTTTATATCATATAAAAAAACCTTTTGATTGTGGTACAAAATCAAAAAATTGATTAAAATAAAGTTTAGAAGTAATTTAACCATAAAATAAAATTACTGTTAAGTTTGTAAGTTACTAAAACTTTAATCAACATTTTAAAAACGTTTTATAAAACTTTTTTAGTTTACAGAAAGCTAAAGTTGATAATTTTACAAGATTGAAACAGATTTATATCTATTTATATATAAAATTCAGGTGGTTTTGATTGAACAAAGTAAGTTATCGATGACAAAAACTAGCAAATATCTATCATGCTACCGTAGAAAAACTATGTACCCGTTAGAACTTAAATTTTATAAAGATAATTTTAAAACAATAAAATAACGAATTATACTACTATAAACTTAATAAAAGCTTTTAAATTATTTTAATTTAGTCCCGTTTACTAAAGACTAAAAAATTACCCTAATCAGATAAAAGCGAAATTTTCAAATAAATAATTTAATTAAATTGACTATTATTTTAAAAGTTTATGAGTTTAAGTTTGACTACATTAGCTTGAGTCTTTTTAAAAATAGATTGAAAATATCAAATACTAGTTATAAGTACGAAGAGTAGTAATTTAGCTATAATAAATTATAAAACAGTTTAATTCTAATTATATATAAGACTTTGTTAGGTTTAATGTTTTAAATTTTAACTTGTTTGTAAATACTCATATGTTGTATCACACTCTTTTTAGAATTACTTCTAATTTAAAACATAACATTTTTTAAAAACTATTAATAAATTTTTATAATTTTTATAAATACCTGTTGAGTGTTATTTTTAATTAATCATTTTCTTTATTAAATCTTTACGCATACTTAAACTTTAGTGTTTTGTAAACAAAAGCTATCTGAAGTGAATTCTGCACTAGAAATTTTCTTTAAGATTAAATAGTTTAACTTCAAGCTAAAAACTAGAATTTTTTTTTTTGATTTTTAGTAAAAATGTTTAAATAGTTTAATTATTTTAGTTTATATGATATTGCTTAAAACACAAAGTTTTTCAATAAAGTATAAAAGCTCTACAGATATTTGAAACTTATATCTACATAGTACTTGTATATTTTAAAGCCAATGTAAAGTGAGAAGCGATGCCATGCACTTATTATAAGATATTTTAATTGGTATAGATAAAATGAGAATAAAATACTATTTCTTAAGTTAGTTGATAACTGTAAAAAAAATAAAACAGCAAACATTATTGGTAGCCGTTTTGCAGTGGCTTATAAATATTAATAATAATAATAATAATAATAAAATAACAACTTGTTAATAAAAACTTGTTTATTTATTAACTCGAAAAAGAAGCTAAGCTTTGATAGTTTTATAAAAATGTCGTCACAAAAATATACAACCACAATTGTCAGCTAGAGACTAATTAAAATTTTTTAACATATCTACTAGAAAATTTCAAGTACTAAAAACATTTAATTTATTTTATTTAAAACATTTTATTTTGCTAATTTCACCCGTTATAAAATAAATACTAAAGCTACTAAAAAGGTATTTATTGAAGTTTGTTCATTAAAAGTTTTTTAAAATGTAATATGTTAAATAACACGTATAACGATGTACATAAAATACAACATTTAAAACACATCAAACACAAATACATAAAAAATAATAAAACAATTTTGAGCAAACAAAAAAAACTTCAAAAGTAAAACTTCATACTGTTATTCAATTAACAACATTGTTGTCCGTACTGCAACAAAAAGGTATTTTTGCAGTTTTTTTAAAAAACAGTTGTAGTTATCTACACTATGTCACTACTTTTAAACAAAAACCTGGACAAATAAGCAATAATAATGAGTACTTATTAAATTAATCACTTAATTAAAAGCTTTTTAAAAATAATCTTTAATATATTTATTAAGGTTTTTCGTAGTTTAAAAAGACGTTAAGAACCGACGATTTTGTCATTGAGAGTCTAGTTACTAGAGATCTTAAGATTTTTGCTTTGAGGCCGTATTTAAGCCGCGAGTGGCAGTTTGCTAGCTTCTGCAAAAAAAAAACATTAGTCACCAATGCAGTGAACTTAGTTACAAACTTGTTGATAACTTACAAGTTGAACTATCTAATAGTATTTATACGATATGTTAATTTTATTTATTATTGCTAGATGTTCTTATCGTTTTGTGATTATATCAATTTAAGAAACTTAGTTCATTATTAACTATGTAAAATGTTTACAACTCTCTTAAACTCAAACTTAAAATATTTTTTTTTTCCTGTGTTTTACTTCAGTTGTTAATTATAAATAAATTTGTAAAATTAAATTCTTATTTTTTCACAATTATTTTTTTAGGCTGCCAATTTTTTTATAATTTACAATTGAGCTTTAACCTGAACGAGGTAACTATAAGATTTAAAAAGTTAAAGAGAAGTAATTTAATGGTGTTTTAGAGTTGTTAGCTTTTTTACGTTAAAAATTGGTTAACACAAGTTAACGTTCTTAAAAAACATATTACTTTGCATATACATTTATTTAAAATTTTATTTTTGTCAGCTTTGTTGTTATATAATAATAATTTAATTAGTTCTGATTTTTTAGAAAGTTTTTCAAAATCATAACAAATAAATTTAACAAAAATTCTAATCATAGAAACTGTGAAGTACAAAATAAACACTGATTTAAGTAGTGAAATCAAAGATTATTAGTAATTAAAACTAAAACGTACTGTATATTAGTTTCACTTCACTGCAATGTTTGTAATGAGAGCATGTAAACATTTTTTGTTATCCATTTTAACTGTCTTACAAAATACTTTCGATTAAAATTGTACATTTGTTAAACTCACAGCTAATAAAATATTGGTATTTCTTACATTATATCAATTCATTAAAATTTCTTAGTGATTTATTTCTGTCTGCTACCATCAGCAACAATATTTAAGATAAAAATATTTATTATAGAACGAGGTAGCTATAAGATTGTAAAAAGTTAATGAGAAAAAAATTTAATGGTGTTTTAGAGTTGTTTGCTTTTTACGTTCATAAAAAAATTAGCTAACACAAGTTAACGTTCTTAAAAATAAGTTTACATATAAGTTTTTTAATTAAATATTTCAATTTTTGTTAGCTTTGTAGTTATATATTTTTACTTTAATTATTTCTGATACTTTAAATTTTTGAAAACATAACATAATAAGTTCAACAAAAGTTTTAATCATAGTAACCGTAAATTACTAAGTAAACATTGATTTAAGTAATGAAATCAAAGGTTAGTAGTAATTTAAACTAAAACGTACTGTATATTATTTTTTACTTCACTGTAATGAGAGCATGTAAATAAGTTTTTGTTATACATTTGAAAAGCTTTTTAAATACTCTTGATTAAAATTTAACGTATACAAATATACGTTCAATTTTTAACTCAAAGCTAAAAAAATATAGGTATTATTTACATTATACCAATTTATAAAATCCTCATTTATAAGTTGATAAACCAGTTTATATATTACTTTATTAAAAGTGATTTATTTCTGTCTGCTACCATCAGCAACAATATTTAAGGTAAAAATAGTTTTGATCACATCTTAAAAGTTTTTGTAAATTTAGTTAACAAATTTATGCTAACTCTTTTGTATTGTAAATAACTAACCAATATCAGTATTATACGTTATCATAAGGTAATAGTTTGTAAGACACTACAATTGTTACTAATTTTTGATTCATCTAGCATAAACGATCTAGTTACAGTTATGTTTGTTATAGACATGATCTGCTTAAAATGATCAGAATAGAAATGATTGCGAATTAGAAATGATAATAAGCCCCTTTTATAAACACTACTTTTAGTTAAGTATTATTGCAAAGTTTATAATGAAAATTAATCAAATAAATCAGTTAGACCAACCGATTTACCACAAAACACGTGTTGAAGGAAGCAAACTACAATTAAACGATTTTTGTTATACGTAGAAGTACTATTGTTTAATAAATCTTCTTAAATAAGTATTGTTGAACTTTGATTTACGATAAAAATAGTAAACTTATACTTAAACTTATACTTTTTAAACTTATACTTTAAAAAAGTTTTTATAAAATGTTTTACTGTAAGTACTATTGCAATAACTTATCAATTGTAGTAAAAAAATCAGAATGTATATTTACAAGTTAGTATTATCGTATTTTTAAAGTTATCATTTTCAAGTAGCGTTTTCATTCTAAGCATTTCTAAACACAAAACCATTTTAAAAACTTTGTTTATGCAGTTTTATCTAATATATAAAAAACACTAACTTGACTATAATAAATTTAAAAAAAAATAGAGTGCAAAATGTTAACAATTATCGTAATAGTCAAAAATATAACATTGTTGAGGGATAGATAATTTATTTTTTTATAGTCAAATACGCATGTAACAATGCAATTTGGTTTATACTATTTTTACTGTAAAATAGTTTGATATAAGGTTCTAAATACCCACACTTAGATTGAGTTTTCTACTACAGCAATTCCATATTTAGTAGTAAATTTGTTAACTTGTATAAAATCGACCAATTACTAATATTAGCCACTGTGTTATTTATTATCGTAAAGATTAAATTGTAAAAAATATTATTTTAAAAATAACTAAAAATATTTTCGAATAACCTTCTAATATATAAAAATAAAAACCAAGGTTTTAAAAATACTAATCTATTTATTATTACTGTAGTCAATTGTTATCAATAATATTAAATGTATGTATATTTAATACCTGGTTATCAAAATGATAGGTTATCTAACCATATACTGTAGTTTGTTTTATCTAAACAATTTGTATGAATTATATTTCAAAATAATCGTAATATCTTAATTTAAAATATAAGAAGTTTTCTTATCTTGGAACAGGTCAAAATTGAACGAAGACAAAACTACACGAAGAGAAAACTGCACGAGTGGACAAAATTGCACGAGGGGACAAAATTGCACAAAGACACTTTTGCACCAAAGGTCAATTTTTCTAGAATTACAGTTTTGGACTAGAGTAAAAAAAAAAGCAAAGTATATATATTGAAAAATAACTAAAAGATAGACTAATTAAAAAAAAACAGTTACTGACCGAGGGTTAGACGTATTTATTTATATTCAAAATTAAGAAAATATATAATAATAAAACTTGATTAAAAAACAAAGGTAAAATTAATAAATATAATATATTTACTATAAAAAATGACTACCGACCAAGGGTAAGGGTTAGGGGTAACAGTAAAAGTAATAGAAAAAATATATTAGCAGGAAAAAATAATAATTAATAAGTAAAATATATCAAATACATGAAAAACTTTATCAACTGAGTAGAAGGTTAAGGGGTAACATAAACAATAAAATAAAAAGAAGTAAATAAATTTATAGTAAAATATAAACAAATTTGTTAAAAAATAAAGTATAATATAAAAAAGTTATAAATATAATATTAGGATTAAAAATATATACAAATTTCTCGTGCAAAAATGTATTCAGGCAATAATGTCTGCATGTGCAAATGTATATTTGTGCAATTTTGTACGCTAGTGCAAAGTTGACAGCTACACTATCTTACTAATTAGTATAATGAACAAAAACGTATATTTACATAAGCAACAAAAAGCATCGGCGAAAGTCTGCAGATCAGAAGCCAGGACTTTCATTTGACTTGAGACAAGCTCAAGTTTAACAAAGTGTTTATCATGTCAATTCGATCATAGGACCACAAGCTTCGGTAGACTTAGACCGGTTTCGTACTCATTAGGACTCATCAGTCACTTACTACCGAAAAACTTGCAGTCTTTAAACTACAAACGGTTTATCATGCTTTCACATGAAGCAAACATCTGCTGTCAATTCTGCTGATTGTGGTTGATGATCTAAATGGCATGATCGACCTTTTGCTAAATTTGAGCTTGTCTCACGGCAAACGAAAGTCCAGGCATTTGCTCTGCAGACTTTCTCCGATGTTTTATGATGGTTTGCTATTTTTTTCCTTATCTTTTGAAACTTTCCTAGTGACAGTTAGTAAAGAAAATTATTTTTCTAGATGTTTGAAATTTAATACCTATTTTTTAAGTTTCAAATTTAATACCTATCCATTAGATATGATTCTGAAGATATTAAACCTTATGCCTTTAAACCTACCTAAAAATGATTTACTAATTACATATATTTACCCCTAATCAAGTATACATTCTAGACAATATTACAGATACATTTTACATAAAATAAGTTTATTATGCTAAATTAGTTAGATTTTATAAATTACAACTAATTTCAAATTTATTTCAAAACCTTTATGTAGAACAATCATTCTGTAATTAAAGGTTAAATTTATATATTCAGTGACTTTGGGGTTTGTTTTGCTACTTACCTTAGTAGTTAAAAAGAATATTATTAGGTTTTATTTTAAACTTTGTTTTTAAATAATTAAATAAACTAATAAAACAATTCAAAATCATTACATATTTCATATGTACTATTTGTCAATACTTTCTTAATTTAATCAATTTTTAAAGTACTTTAATCATAACATACGTCGTTAAATTAAATCTAACGAACTATCGAAAAAGGTATCAAAATAAAAAAAGTAAGCATTTTGTTGAAATACTGATTGCCAAACCTGCTTGTTTGTAATTTACTGTATTTGTGACTAAACTTTTGTTAATAACTTAAATAATTAATAAAAAAGTTAATATTAAAAAAGTGTATTCAAATAACGAATGCTTTTCTTTATTTTTCTCATTTACGATCATTATGTATTATTAAATATGTGTTAAAGTTTAAATGCGGTGTATCAAAATAGTTTTTAGAACTAAGTCTCATAACTTCATGACTATATTTTGTACTTAATAATTTTTTTAAGTTTATATATATGAAAAATAAAAAAGCTTTAAATACATTTAAACTTATATTTTGATATGATAAATGTCTAGTCATCTAATCATAGCAATAATTTTCATTAAACTTTAAAATATTTTTAGACAATTTTATTCACAGTAGTGATGACTTAAAAATCATTTTCATAAAAACTCAAAATTTTAGTTTAAATTAAAACAAATATATATAAAAAGTTAGCAGTACCACTTGCCAGTTCTAAAATACTTTCTGTCATAATAAAAAAATATATTTAAAATACAATACATAAAAAAGCTTTTAATGGTATTTAATTTATCTTTGTTACAATAAAAGCTTTTATATCATATACAAATACTATTTTTAATGACTAAACTCGATTAAAACGTTGAATAAAAAAAAAACTAACCTTTAATATCAATAATGTATATTTTTAAACAATAATGTATCATATATATAACATATAATGCAGATTTAAACTAAATATATTAAAAATCAGTAATCATTAACTTAGATTCAACTATACTTTAAAAAACATAATGTTAAAAAAAAAAATTACTTCTTATACATTGTAATAGACGGCAACTAGCTTAACATTTAAAAAACCTACTTTTTAACTTAGTTTTAAACTTGTCACATGCTCTGTTCGGATCCGAACAATTTTCACCCGAACTTATTATAACCCACACAATCCCCAACTAAATCAATTCCAATCCGTATCAATTTCTACCTAAATCAACTTTCATGTCAATTTTATACAGCATAAATTTTGCACAGAGAGTCATTTTTGCACATTGTCAGTTTTGTATAATTGTTATCATCCAAAAATGTTTATTTTTTATGATTACCGTAAAGGGTTCTGTTGCATAACGTCAATTTTTCACAATTAACTATAGTTTGCTGTATTTAGATTTTATATACATTTAAGAATATTTTGTGTATTTAGATGTTGTCAAAGGAAGTAGAAAACTTATAGGGTAATATTTTACTTGTATACTAATATAAGTAGAACTCACATAACTTACATACTAAATAGCATATTTAAAATGAGAAAGGAAATACAAGCAACAAACTGATATTAAGAATTAAAACTATAAAATTATGAATCAGTTTAGTGAAAATGTAATATATTGGCATTTCTTGTTTGTAAGTCATTGAATTGTGACTAACAATTATAAACCATAATTTTCAATCGCTTTAACAATCATTATAAACATTTAAAAACTACAAATTAGCTTAAAAAGGCCACTTGTTTTTATTACACTCATAATTATTTTAATAATTAATACAACGTGTATTTACAAAAATTTTTGCAGAGTTTTGTTGAGAATGATCTCCTATACAAAATGTTTTTCTAATTGATGTATAATTCGTTAGTAAATTTATTATTTTCTTTATTTCTTGAAAATAAAAGAATTAAAAATACTAACAAATAATTAAAAAGACTTAGTTTTTGGGTTAAATCTATATATACTTTTTAAAATAAAAACGTTTTAAGTAATTGAACTAGGAAAAAATTTTGTAAGAATGAATTCAAATACATTAAAAACAACAAATAAATACTGACATCTAAGAATACAATATTTATTTTTTTTTGTTGTGTAATTGAACGAGTTGCGAAATTCGTAAAATTGAATTCATATAATTTGAAAAACACAAATTAATAGTGACATCTAACAATATAGGTTACTGAATTTTTTATGTATTATCGTTTGCTGTTTGTCGTCTCAGTTTGTAGTGCACTGAAAATGTGATTAACGAGTTTAAATGTTCTTAAATGTTAGTAACTATCAATATAAATTTACTATTGGTAAATAACTAGTATTGACCAGAATTTCTTATAAGTTTAGTATTTAAAATAATTATTTATGAAACTGTTAACATTTGTTTTATAAAGTTTAAGTTCTATTCTTGAATATAGATAACTTTTAAATAAAACTGATGTTGTAGTTGAATGATAAAACGGAAGCACAATAAATTCGGAATGTTAAAAAAACACAAATCAATAATGACATTTAAAATAAAAATAATTAGTTCATATGTTCCCACCATCAGCTTTTTGTCGTCTCAGTTTGTAAGTCACTGAGTACGTGACTTACGAGTTTGAACTTTCTTAGATAATAGTAAACTATTAATATAAATTTATAATCGTAAGTTACTAATATTGACTAGTATTGTTAAACTTATTGGTTAAAACTATACAATCTAAATCTTAATTGTTAATAATTCTTCTGGTCTTTCTTAAACTCTTGAAAATTCTTAATATCTTCTCTTGGCTAAAAACTTTAAAATTTTGCTTGAATTTTATAAAACTTTTAATTTTTAAATATGGTAGCTACAAAAAAACGTTTATGCTTAAGACAACTTAAGACTTAAAATTTGAGTTAATACATGTTTTTGTTAAAATTATAAAAAAATTAAATTTTCCTTTAACTAAAAAAAACTTTAAGTTTTCAAAATTACTATCTACAGAAAAACCTTTTAAAAGCATACATAAAACAAATATTACTAAAAGCTTAAGGTTTAAGTTTTGAAAGGTAGATTTTTAAAGTGGAGAAAAGAATAAAAGAGTTCGTACGGTTTATTAAACTAATCCTTTCTTTTAGCTTCACATCTCTTTCTAGTTGTTTTATATAAGCATTTGAAAAACCATTAGTCACCGATGCAGTGACTTAAAAACTAAAATGGGTGCCTCTAACTATTAGTAGAAAATGTTAAATTCATTTAGTATTGTTAAATGTCATTATTGGTTCGTGAATAAATTGATTTTAACAAACCTAGTTCAAATTTAGTTAAATAGTTAAACTCTGACAACTAACTCTCTTAATCAAAAAATTTTTAACCTTATTTGTACTTATGATTTTAATTATAAACAAGTTGATTTTAAGAAGTCAACATATATTGATATATAATTTTTTCTAAGCTACAAAAAACTTTATCATTTATTGTTCCGTCTGAAGTTTTAATCGGAACGAGGTTACTTTAAAAACTTAAAAATAATAAAATAGGAAATAGCTTGTTGGTGCCTTCGAATTTTTAGATTTTTACGTGTAAAAAAAAAACAGTTTGATTAAAATATCAGATAATAACAAGATCTAATTAGTAATCAGAAAATAGAATTAACAATGTTACATATAATTTTTAAAGTTTTAAACTTTTTAACCTGAAAACTTTAATTTGTTTTAGAAAAGTGTAGTTTGTTATATTAGTTATGTCATTTAGATTTAGAATTGTCTTTTAATATATAAAACATTTATAAGGTTAAAAATTAGTTTTAAACAAAAAAAATATTTTATATTCCTTGTTCAGTTTGCACTATAGTATTACTAATTTCGTGGCAACGATGTCTTATAAAACTTTTTTTAAATAGTTTAATCTGTCTAAATTTTAAACATTTCTAATTGAGTGAAAAAATAGTTTTTAAAAAACTGAAAATAGTCTTGTACGCAACAAATCGTCTTTTAAAGTATTTTATTTGTTTCTATTGCTTCTGCAAAGTTTATGTTTTATAGAAAAAAAAATCAGTTACTGAGTCAAACACCAGTAATACAATTTAACATTTTGTCAAGGACAGTATGCTTAAAATTAACAAAAACTTAATAAAATATACATAACTCAATTAACAATTTGCGACATTAAAATTTTTTATATATTTTTTATATAACACATCAAGTGTGAAAAATGTTTCAAAAACAAACTTCTAGGGTAAAAAACGTAACTTGCATATTAAATAGCAGATTTTTTTTTAAATAAAGAAAGGCATAAGAACTAACAAACAGATATTAATAACTAACACTTGATTTTCTAGCAATCATAAAAAACTAAAAACAAATAAACTTAAAAGACCTAATTTTTGTTTAACAATCTAAAGTATTCTAAACATTATTACTAAGTTTAACTACAAACGATTTTTAAAATCATAAACTTTATAAAAATAGAGTTTCTTTAATTAAACTTTTTAAGCTTGTTGTATTTGGACAACTTGTTGTATTCTTTCTTTTTTAAGGTTTAGTAACTCATATAATGAACGATAAATGTTTTACCCAATAGTTTGTAAAAAATTAGTTCATGAGCTTAAATGAAAAAATTTCTTTGATAAAAATGATTTTGTAGTTTAAATAGTTGAAATAAGAACAAAATTTACCATAATGAAAAAGAATTTCTAAATTTTAAAATTGAAAGTGATATGTAACAATATAAATAGTTGAATTTTTACAGTCATGCTGTTAACCTTTATGTCTCCTCAGTTTGTAAGTTACAAAAATTGTGACTAATGGTGTTAAATCTACTTAGATGCAAGCTAACTAGTAATATTAATATACTAAAAGAAATTTTCTAGATTTGACTTACTGGTTTAAACTATAGCAAATAAAATATAAATTATACAGTTATGACTTTTTAGTTCTATCTTAAACTTTTCAAAGTAAAATTATAACTTTTCAAAGCTTAAATTACTCTATTATAAGAAACGATTAAAAATTACAAAAAGATATACAATCTAAAGATTGTAAGCAATATAATGTTTGAAAGACAACTTATACTTTTATTAACTAAATTTTACCAAAAAAAATCAGATCTTCTGGATCAAAACGATGGTTTTCATATTTAATATGTATAGAGCATTATTTTTTAAAAGGTTCAGTTCTTTCCAATAAAAGCTGTGTTTTTATATTTATGACTTTATTTTACGAGAATTTTTTGTTAAACAAAGTGTAATTTTAAAAGTTAGAACTTTTTATCATCTAACATTTAGTAAATATAAAAAACTCTTTACTTATATAGAAATAAAAAAACAATACGTTTTGTTAAGTTAAATGTTAATTATAAAAACTCGTAAGTTAATCTTTGATAGCAGCATTACAAAAACAGCTAAAAAAAATTTAAAAACTACGAAATTTTAAAATTTAAATTTTAAGAAATTTTTATTTTAAATTAACTATTATAAAACGATTAGAACTCAGAAAGTTGTTCCTCTTGATTATTCATTTATTTTAAATAAAAATGAATAAAACTCTTATTCCCGTAAATCTTATTTTTATTTACTAACAAAAAATTTTAAACTCACATTTGATTTCTTGCAGTAAAATGTTTGCATTTTTCATGCTTATATTTGCAAACTAAAATTTTTGTTGCAAAAAAAAGATAATTTGAAATTTATTTGTAAGCTTTCATTAGAAACCGCCGATAAAAGAAAAAAAAAACTTCGATAAACTTATTCATTTCTAAAAAAAATTACTTTTACCTCAGCCACTTTAAATTTTTTTCAGGTAAAAAAAAACCTTTTGTTGTCTGGCTCTTGTATTCAGGGTTTAAACAATAAATGCTGCAAAGAATTTGCAGTCTTTCAATACATTATGTCAAACTAACGTCATCGAACTATACTCACAAGCTTTTTTAAAAGCTAACAAAATAAAATATTAAATGTTTTTGTTATACTGCTTGACCATAAAGAAGACAGTTTTGTAGTCACTATAGATGTGGATAATAATTAATAACATTAATAAAAATATAAAATACTTTATAATATTTGTTATTATTTGTAAGTACTTTTTTCTTCTTTATGTATATCCGACAAAAAATAGTTACATGTTACTTTAAAATCATTATTTAATTTATGGGTGTCTTAGTTTATCTTAATATTCTTAAGAAATTATATGTTACTAGTAGAACAGCACAACTGTAAAAACTTATTCTAATTAGTTTAACTTTTCTTGAACAAATATAATTGCTTTAAAATTTATTAAATATTTTCTAATACACCACTAATAATTCGGCTAAACAAAAACTAATTTATTATAAACGTTTTATATATATATAAATTTAAATCAGACATGATACATTTATTACTTTATTAGAACTTAAATAAAAACAAATAACTTTAAGCTTAAACTAAAACATAAAGTTATACTAATTAAATTAACACTCTGTAACAATAAAACATGAAAAACTTTAATAACACTATTTTAAGACTAATAGAATGTAGTTTTTATTAAAAATAAAATAAACTAGCTCGGTTAAATAGTTTTAATATTTGAGTGTCAATATTAGTTTATGGTTTCAGTTTTTGAGATTTAGCTTTATCTTAAAAACTGACTGTTTTCCAAAACATTTTTTTTTACTAGTTTTATTTTTTACTAAACAACAAATATTTTTTTTAAAACTTGACACTATATCCTGCTTACTTTTAAGTTACGTTTTAAACGAAAAATGCTCGTTGCTCAGTTTAATCCGTCCTATACCGTCTCGAACCAATTCCAACCAAACCAGCTCTTACTTGAACAATTTCGTACCATATATATCCCAACCCGCAAAATTCCCACTCAAATATATACCAACCCTAAAAATTTCCAAATATATCAATTTCCACTCGAACCAATTCCAACCCAACCAACTCCTACTTAAACAATTTCGTACCAAATCTATTCAAACCCGAAAAATTCTCACTCGAATCTATACCAACCTTTAAATTTCCATTCTAATCAATTCCCACCGAACATTTATCACCGACATTAATCTCCACAAAACTAATTCAAAACCAAACAATTTTCGAAGAAATCTATTCTTTTCTGTATTAATTCCTACCTAATCGGTTTTGCATATCACTTTTAAGTAGTATCAATTTAGCATGGAGAGTCATTTTTGCACAGTATAAGTTTTGCATAGGTGTCACTTTCCTACGAATCATATCTTGTCAATGACATTGTAAGGGGTTTAATTTGAATGAGGTCAACTTTACTCAAGTATATAAAAGTTTACTAAATTTAAACTTTAAATTCTTATTTTTTAATATTTTTCGTGCAATAAGATTTGTCAAAAGAAAAACTTTTTAGGTACTACTTAATTTACATACAAAATAGCATATCTTATTAAATTATTAGAAGTATTAAAGCAACTAACTAATACTAACAATATAAATTACAAATTTATAAACGTGTTTAGTTAAGCTATACTTAATTAGCTACTTTAGATTAAACTTAACTAAAAAACATAAAATGAGTAAAATTGAAATTACGCTATGTATTAAACATACAACAGATACGAATACTTTTTATCGAAATAATAACAACCTTTTAAAAGATTTAAGTTTGTTCGTCACTAAAGTAATGCTTTGTATAGTTTAAAATAGTAATTTTATGCTGCTAAACGTTTTACGAATTTCTTTGTAAAATCATTATTATTTTATAAGAATAAAAGTAAAATAAAAATACTTTAGACATGTATTAAAAATCTAACATGCAAACCGCTCATTTGGGTCTAAAGTAGTTTAGCTTTTTTTTAAATTTTAGTTTACTTCGAGGCTTTAAAACAAAAAAAAACATTAGTAACTTTTTAGTGACTTACAAACTAAAGAAAAAAGATTTTAGCATTTTCATTTCGAAACTCTAGTAGTTTATATTATTAAAAGCAGGTATCAACTTGTGACTTTTAAATACCTGAGTTTTATATGACGAATTTTTTATTGAGTATTTAACTTAGATAATACTATTTAAGTTTTATTTTTTTTAATTCAAGCTTTAATTAGATAAAAATATTAAAAAGTGTTTAAGAAAAATAATATATTTTGTTTAAAATTTTCGCTATTGTACTTTCTAAACTTAAAGCTCAAACGTTAGTCAGCGTTATAAATCTTTTAATTTAAAAACAAAATCATTAACTTTATGCATATTATGCTATTAAACTTTATTCATAAATTATGACAAATAGTAATTTGTCTAAATACTTACTATAAATAAGTTGTAAATCGCCTTTTACATGTTATGATTATAATTAAGCTTAAAATTTCTTTTGTACTTTATGGATAAATTATATAACAAGACTTAATATTAACAATTAGAAATATTCATTGTACTAGATTTGGTAATTTAATATTTTAATATAAGTAACATATGTTTTGTGTATTTTAATTACATTCAGATTAATTTAAACAGAAGTTTGTTTTGAAAGTAAATAAGGTAAATAAGAAATTAATTTGTAAAAATATGAGTGAAGGTCATTACTTTGAAAGCAGTTTGAAAAAGAAATTTTGTATTATGTCACACAAAAATGTATTGTATAAAGATAAATGTGTTTTTAAACTGCGTGTAAAGTTTGAAAAGTTAGAGCTTGCAATTAAAAGTCCTAATCTAAAAGGGTAAGTTGTAATTAGCTAAACGTTTTGTATCTGTTTTGATTTTTAAAATAGTAACTTTTCTACAAGTAAATTACTAAAGGTAATTTCATAACATCCAAACTTTCAGTCTGATAAGCTTTGAATTAAAACAATTTATAATTAAAAATTTTCATGTAATGTTCAATCTTAAATAATTAGCACTTTTATCCAAAATTACTTAGATAACTAAAAAAAACACAAACTTACACTGAATAATCTTATTTATTTTATCAAATATTTGTAATCTAAGCTCATGTCTTAATTTTTTTTAAGTTTGTAAGTCAGTGAAAATTTGACTTATGTAATCATTTTTAAAATTACTAAGAACAAGCTAAACTAAAATTGATAAACTAACAATTTAATTAAAAAGTTAACTTAAATTCTTCATTCAACCTTTTTTTATTAAAATAACACTCAATTTATAAGTAAAATTTTCATCCAGACTTTTAAAATACCATTTTTTATATATTTTTGTCTCAAAAAAACAAATGTTTTTAAACTGTTAAATTAATCTAAATTATAATAACTTATATAAGTCACAATTGTGATGACTTACAAACTAGTGTAGAAAAACCTTTTTAATCTTAAACAATTTTCAATATTATATCTAAAAATACTAATTATAAATTTGTGACTAGTAGTGACATGACTTCATTAAAAATCTACACTTTAAGCATTTATTTGTATATATTTGACCTTATTTAAAATGTAGATGTCTACTTCATTATACAAAATTTCAAATCGACGAACTTAATCACAAATATTCAAAAGATGCAAATTTATTTAATAAGTTAGTATTAAGCTTCATAACAATTTTTATTTTCATGTATATTAAGTAACAAAAATGGTATAGGTTTCTAAGCAACTTCTTAAACTTTACACAAAGTATACAAGTTTTTGTATTTCAATTTATTTTTTTGCTTTGAATTAAGACCTTTTTTGAAGTATTAAGTTGTTATATTTACTAAAAAATTTTCACTTTTACTAAGACCAGTTTTGAGTTTAAATGTTGTTGTCAGACTATTAAAATTTAACTTTGGAATATAAAAGATATGCTACAATTCCTAAAAACAAAATTAAAATAATTATTAACAGGATTTAAATTAAATACAACTGAAGTATTGTTACATCTATGAATCTATATGTTTAATAATATTTTACAATGACTTACGAAATTTTATTTGAATAAAACTATCCATTAAAGTTAAAATTATAAGTAAATAAACAAACTAAATACATTCTCAGTTTGTGATATTTTTTTGCATTTTACTTTTTATAAGAACCAATACATCTTAAGCTTATTAAATACTTACTTTATTAAATGATACAACAAGCATTAATAAGGGAGATTACAAAATACTTAGCTTCTAAAAATAATAGCCTTTCTCTAAAAAGTCCCATAAGTAACTTGTTAGTTTGTGAGTCACTGAAACTTTGACTTTAAATTATATTATTATTTAACTATCTCATGATAGTTTTTCTTTTTTTTTCAATAATGATCATTATTTCTGCAAAAAAGTTTTAAAAATTAAAATGTAGAGTATCAAAGTAGTTTGTAGAACTGATTCACATATACTCATAACTAAACTTTGTACGTATAAATTTTTAAAGTTTACATAATTGAAAAAAAAAAACACTAAATAAATTTAATCTTTTATTGAAATATAATAAATGTATAGTCATCTTTTTATAGCAATACTTTTCATTAAAAGCTTTTAAATAGTTTTACAGTTTTAGTCACAGTAGTAATAACTTTTAAATTTTTTTTTTAAATAACTTAAACTTGAAGTGCAAATTGAATTAAAAATATATGGAAAGTTATCAGTACCAGTTAATGGTCCAAAGATACATTATGTCATTACGACATAAAATAAAACTTTTAGTGGCATTTAAACTATCTATGTTACAATAAAAGCTTTTTAAACATATACAAATATTATTTTAATGATAAAACTTAACAAATATTTTGAAATATCTTTTTTTTTTTAACATGAATAATGTATATTTTTAAACAGTAATACATTATAATATAAAAGGTACAATGCAAAAGTGCTACACTAAATAAGTTAAAGACAAGTAATCACCAACTTAGATTCAACTTTACCTTAAAAATCAGAACATTTAACAAAAAAAAATTTACTTTTTTCTATATTTTGATAAACATCAAGTAACTTTTTTCAAAACTTAACATTTTAAGAACTTTTTAGTTTGAATTTTATGACATGCTCAGTTTGGATCCGAACCTTTTATATCCCGCACATTTCCCAATCGAATCAATCACAACCAAAGCGATTTCTACCCAAATCAGTTTTCATGTGACTTTTATACAGCATCACTTTTACACAGAGAGTCATTTTTGCACGGTGTCAGTTTTGTTTAGGTGTTTTTATCCAACAATTCTTAAATTTTAATGACTACCACTAAAAAATATGTTTGCATGACGTCAATTTTTGGCAGGCATATAACATTTTGCATTATTTAGATTTTGTGTAGATTTTAAAATATTTTGTGTTAGATTTGTCAAAACAAAAATAAAAATTTCATGGATAGTATTAAATTTATATACTGATATAACCAAGACTTACATATATTAAACACTAAACAGTATATTTAAATAAGTAAAGGAAGTACAAGCAGCAAACTGATAATAATAACTAAAACTTGAAATTTATGATTCTTTTTAGTAAAAATTTGTTTGATTAGCTACTGTAGTATGTAAATCATTACATTGTGACTAATAATTGTAAACAATAGACTTCTATCCTTTTACAATCATTAGAACTGTTTTAAAACTACAAATTAATTTAAAAACACTACTTATTTTTAAAATATCTAAAGTTGTTTAAAAACTTAATACTAAGTATAATTACAAACAATTTTGCGGAGTTTTGCGGAGCATGATTTCCTATACAAAGTTTTTTTCAAACTAATATGTAATTTTTTAGTTTTTTTTTTTCATTTTCCTTCATTTCTTTTAAAATAAAAGAATTTTCTAAAATACTAACCAATTATCCATAAAGATTTAGTTTATTGTTAGAATCTATATATACTTTTCAAAAAAAAAAAGTAATTCAACAAGGAGCAAAATATGCAAGAATGAATTCAAATAATTATAAAAACACAAATTAATAGTAAAATCTAACAATAAAAGTTATTGGAGTTTTGTTATCATGCAGTTAGCTCTTTCTTTCTTAGTTTGTAAGTCCCTGAAAATGTGATTAATGAAACTAACTTCTAGATTATGAAGTAACTATCAACGTTTATCAATATTCTAAAGCTCGAGTTTGATAAACTTCAAGTTAATTAACTGTTCTGAGTTAAATCTTTTTTATAAAGTTAGAACAATTTGTTAAAATAAGTTTAAGTAATAAAAAATTTCAAACTATAACATAAATTTAAAAAATAGGATATTCTACAAAACTTCTGCAAGACAAAGATTTGTGCACATTTTGTTTTTTATTGTTTAGAAATTAGAATTCGTTTTTAAAATGTTTGTTACTATAAAAAAAAACATAACATCTATAGTTAGTATTTTGTTAATTGAATTAGCCTTAAACTTGTAAGTCACCGCTACTGTAAATAATATGTCTTAATCAATACTAGGTAACGAAATAAAAGTTTAAAGTTTATTGTACTTTACAATTATTAAAGACGTTTTTAAGCTCAAAAAAAAAACTAACGTCATCTGAATACGCTACAAAATTAAATTTTAAGTTTAATAAAATAATAACAGTTTACCAGCAATCGAGTTAAAGTAGCTAGTGAAATACACAAGTGAAAATAAGATTATTTAAATAAAAAATTAAAACAATTTCATTTAAGTTTTTTTTAGCTTTTTTTATAATTCTAGAATACTTTAAATTTTATTAATTAAAATATCTTTAGAATGAGGGTTAAAAAATTGTATATTTAAAATTAAACCTTACTTTAAAAACCGACTTAGCTTGAAAACTTTATGTTTTTAGTTTTAATCATTTTGAAAGGTATAAAATCTAAATACGATTTAGTATGAATTTCCAAAATCAATAATAGTATCAAAAGTCACAAACTTATACTGACATCTAAGAACATAAATTACTCAAAAATTTTAGATACGAACTTAAGCTGCGGGTCGTTAGTTTGTAAGCCACTGCAATGTGACTTTTTAAGTTAAAAAAGCACAAGTAACTAACGATATCTTGATAGTTATTTAAAAAATATAATAAAATGAAACTGCTTTGTGTTTTTTTAAATATATAAATTGTCGTTTTACAGCCATTTAACTTTAAAAATGAATAAACATTGAACATGTGGTTATACATAGTTTTAACTATACATGTTTGTACCAAAAATTGATCTTTTATATCTTTTTTGTTAAGTTTAGCTATTTTTACCTCATCATTAAAAAACATTTAATGTTTTAAAACATAACTACATGTTCAACTAGTAAAAATAAGAAAAAGCTTAATATGAAACTAACAAATATATATCTATGTCGAAACTAAAATCGTTTATTTTTTATATTTTTACTTGATTTAAATTATATAAGCTAACATTCTACATTTTTAAAAAACTAAAAAAGCTAAAAATTTTATATAACTTATATTTATATTGTTATAGTGAACAATTTTGCTCTTTATCTTAATCAATTAAGCGATTTATCTGCTTATTGTTATTAGAAACGAAATAAATTAAAAATTATAGAAACTTAAATATACTAAAATAATTTCAAAAATTACTGTATTTATGCATATATTAGCAATACTTCTGATAACCACTGGTACTGAAATATATCACTGTAAGTTACAAACAGTTTCGAATAAAATGATCATTTTTAAGTTTCTCAATTTACAAGATAAATTACTGTGACTTGATTTAATAAAAATTTATATTTGACCAACTTAAATTATATAAAAAGTAAAAAAAAAAATATCATTATACTTCTTAGTTGGTACTATTAAATCTTAAAAAGGTTTCAATAGCATATATACTATGTCTGTCTGTATTTTTTTTAGAATGTAAAAGAAAAACAAAAATTTTTAAAGGGTTTTTTAAACTAAGATATTTAAGCTGTTTATGTGTGTATAAGTTTTTATTTCTTTGTTATAATGTTATTTTTAACGAGTTAAAAAGTTTAAATAATTTACAAAACTACTAAAGAACTCGTTTTATAGTCTAAATGAATACCATTTTTTAGTAGTATTATAACTTAATCATTTCACTGTTTTTTTTTTAAATAAATAACCACAAACTGACACCGACATTAAACGATAAAAAAAAAATAATTTTTGTTTTAAACGAAAATATTCATAAATTTTAGTTAAATAGTCTCTTAAATTGTTGGTCTAGTTTTTCTATAAAGCTAATAGGTCTAAAAAAAAAACTACTAGTAACGAAATTTGAAAACTAAAGAAATATCAGCTTACACTAAAAGTGAAATCAAAAACACTTCAATTTAAAAGATATAGTCTTACTTACTTCGAAGTGCTATATTTAACTTAAAGTTTAGCAAAAAATAACAACTTTTTAGTCAATTGTTGTTCCTTCTAAAGTTAGATTGTTTAATACTTTATTTTAACGAGAATACAAAAATATCTCTAAGTAACTATTATAAATTTTCTCTTTCTGAATCATTCTTTTTTTCCGTGACGTCATATATGTTAAGCCGACAAAAACTAGCTCTATTTTTTGTTTTATATACTAAAAATATTTTTTAATATATAAGTACGTAAAATACGTCCGTTTGTGTGTATCTAAATTTTATAAACCACTGTAAAGTGGTTAATAGTTTTTAATTTTCTCAGCTTATTTAAACAAACATTAAAAAATTTGAAATATAACATAAAATATAAACTAATTATTTAATAAATTGATATAAAAGTAAATCATGTTAAACTATAATATAAATTTACAAATCACTGTAAAGTGTTTATCAATTTCTGATATTCCAAACTTTTAAAACAAATAATACAAAAATTTCAAATATAAGATAATTAACAGCTGTTTATTTATTAAATATAATATAAAAGTGAGTCATGAAAATAACTACAGACAGAATTGTAATTAAATCTAACTGTAATATTGTTACATATATGAGTCTTTATGCTTAGAAACATTTTACAATGACTTAAGAAATATAAGTCTATTATTAAACACTAAATACAACACAATGAATTTATAGGAAGCATTAGCAGTTTTGTTATCTGTATGTTTAAAGTTATTCCTTGAAGTTTTTAACAAAAAAATGAGCATTGAAATGTGATAAATTAAATGTGAAAGAACTTCTTTGCTCTTTATCTAAGTCATTAAGTGGTTTATCTGCTTATTATTATTAGAAATGTAATAAATAAAATACTTAAAAAATTTGATTATACTTAAAAGAATTTAAAAATTACTGTATTCATAAATATGCATAATCACTGGTAAAGAAATATAACACTTTAAGTTACAAATAGTTTCTAATAAAATGATACTTTTTAAGTTTCTCAATTTACAAGTTACTTCTTTATTTAATAAAATATTGTATTTGACTAACTTGAATTTATGAAAAGTAAATAATAAAAAAATATCATTATACTTTTTAGTCGGTACTAATAAAACTAATAGAGGTTTTAAAAGCATATAAACTATGTTTGTTTGTATTATTTTAGAACGTAAAGGCAAACTTCTATTTTTTAAGAGTTCTCTAAACTAAGATATTCATGCTGTCTGAGTTTGGAAAGGTTTTTATTTCTTTTTATTTTATTTTCTTATAACGAGTTTAAGTGTTTAAACCATTTACAAAACTATTAAGAACTCGTTTTATAAATTTTTAGGAAAACTATCTTTAATAGCATTTTAATTTGATTATTTAACTGTGTTTTTGTTAAAAAATAAATAAGCACAAACTGATACCAACATTAAAAGATAAAATATAATGAATTGTTACAATTGACGAAAATATTTATAATTTTTAATTGATGAGTTTCATAAATTGTGCCCATAGTTTTTTATTTTATAAAACTCAAGTGTCTTGAATAAAAAACTATTAGTAACGAAATTTAAAAATTAAAAAAAATATCAGCTTACACAAAAAGTAAAATAAAAAATAAAATAATTTATAAGATATAGTCTTACTTACTTCGAAGTGCTATATTTAACTTAAAGTTTAGCTAAAAATAACAACTTTTTATTCAATTATTATTCATTCTAAAGTTAAATTGTTAAATATTTTAATTTAACAAGAATAATATAGTTTAATACTCTTGTATTTTCTTAAGTTGTCCATCGTCTTATGTTTATTTTATTTTACAAGCCTGAAGATTCCTTAGGGGAGAAACATTGTTGTCTTTGTAAATAAATAAATTTAAAAGTTAACTTTGTCTCCAAAACCATTATTGTCGAGACCTGTTGTGCCCAAAGAATAATCCTTGCATATATAATTTAACAAGAATACAAAAATATCTCTAAGTAATTATTACTAATTTTCTCTCACTGTATCATTCTTTCTTTTCGTGACGTCATATACGTTAAGCCGACAAAAACTAGCTCTATTTTTTGTTTTATATTCTAGAAATATTTTTGAATATGTAAGTACGTAAAATACGTCCGTTTGTGTGTATCTAAATTTTATAAACCACTGTAAAGTTGTTAACAATTTTTATATTTTTGAGCTTTTAAATAAATATTACAAAATTCTCAATATAGCATAAAATATAAGTTATTTATTTAATAAATATGATATAAAAGTAAATCATGTTAAACTATAATATAAATTTACAAACCAATGTAAAGTGGTTAATAATTTCTGATATTCCACACTTTTGAAACAAATAATACAAAAGTTTTAAACATAAGATAATTAACAACTGTTTATTTAATAAATATAATATAAAAGTTAGTCATGTTTAACTAGAATAAATTTCAAAACGGTGACAAAGCAAAAACTGTTTATATGTTATGATATATAGCTAACTTTATACATATTTATTATATATTAAAATTTTTTTTATAAAAGTTTAAAATAGTTTATTATTTATTTATTTATGTAAAACTACGATATAAGTAAAAAGTATTTACCACACCTTGTCTTGATAGGTATATGCAATTTAATGCCACTACTTTAATACAAATTAAATGTGTTTAGATTAAATTTTACATTTTTCTATTTTCTATTGTCTATTATTTTTATTTACACATTAAGTTTAAGCTCAGTAGAGTTTTTATGATTTTTGTATTTCAAAGAACTATATTTAAATTAAAAAACAAAATATGTCTTATATTCATATATATCTAAAAAGGCAAATCATATTTATCCAGTGACATACAAATCAGTTAACGACATTGTTTGAACTTGAATTTAAAATGACCTATTATTAATCTTACAACTTGTAATAACGGTAATTAATTACATTTTAATGTTATATCAGCAAAAGCAAGAATATATTTATTTAAGACAATTTATGCTGGTTACCAGCTTAGAGTAAAAATAATTTTAGTCGAATGAACACATTTTGATAACCATCAATAAATTTAATTGATAAGTTTAAGTTTATTATTTAATTATTCTAAAATTCAATAATAGATTATTAAACCTGTTATTATTTTTAAATTCGTTTTTTATAAATAAATCAAGATAATGGATATAGAGTATAGTAAAATTTAATTAAAGTTTACTAGTTTTAGAATTGCTTAGGTTTTATTTTGTTCATAAGCATGTTTTTTTTTTGATTTCTTGTCATCGATTTTTGTTTTGAAACTTGGAACGTCTTATGCAAGTTTCAATTTTTTCAATGAGGGGAACAGATTTACACGGTAGTAGGCCGTATGTTGCCTTACTCTTTATTTAAACCTAAAAATTTACATATAAATACATATCTGATATTTGTTTTGTTGTAAAATATCCTTATTGGCTTAATAGTTTATATCTCACTACAAAAGCAAAAAGTTTTAATTTTCATATGTTTTAATTTATTTTGTTTTATAGGTGTAATTCTTTTTTTCATTGCTGTAATTTCATTATGCTTAAACCAAATAATACTTTTATGTCAAGAAAAATTAATATTAAATTTATAGCTGAGCTTGTTTTGGTTAGTGTGTTAAGAGTCACAAGTATATATTGATATCTAATGCTATAAAAAACTAAAAATATTAGGAGTGATAACATACAAAAAATTTATAGTTTGTAAGTCACTACAATCTGTTAGTACTATTTGTTAAAGTCATTTTATAAATATTTTTAAGTAATTTTTACTAATAAAAAACTAATACGTCTTGAAAAATTTTATAAGTGTAAACTTACTAGATTAAATGTCATAAAAAAGTTCAAAACGTTTTACTATAAAGATTTAAATTAAATTTTTACAAAAACGTCTTTAAAGTCTAAAAAAAGTATATCAAACGCTAAGTTACTAAATAAAAAGTAGTTTCTTAATCAAGCAAAAAAGAATCGATTTTAAAATATTTAAAGTTATTAAGTATAAAAGAGTTTTAAAAATGTTGTTGTTATATTAAAACGAGGAGAACAATATTTTATAAAAGGTAATTAAAAGTCAGAGTCTGACAATGGCAATTAATACAAATTATTATAAATTTTGTAAGTCACTGCAAATTGTGATTAATATTACCAAGTGAATCTGTTCATGTTAATGTAATAACCTTGAAACTGTTTACATTTACAGCATGTTTTAAAAAAATTGTTTGATATTTGACACAAAAAAGCTGTTGTACAACGAATTATAGTTTTTTATTAAACATGATGATTTAACTAAAATTGTTAGTCTTATTTTTATACTAAATTCACGATAAAAGACATTGTAATCAATTAAAAAACTAATCTTAAACTTAAATTTTAAATTTCAAATTTTATTTACAAAATAATGTTTCACTCGCTTTAACCAAATCAAAAGATATCATCTGTAAAATAAATAAAATAAATTAAATAAACAAATTAAATAAATCGAATAAATTCTGTAAACAATTTTACATAAACTTGCAAAAAGACAATAGGCTGAATAAATTAAAAAAAAAAATTAGATAAAAAATCAGCTATAACATAATTAAGTAATTATTTTACAAGTTTCTCGTTAAAATATGAGAAAATGTTCAAGTAGTAAAGTGTACGAGTTTATTTTTTTATTTACATTACTTATAATTTCACCTAAATTTTTTTCAAAACAAATATTTTTATAAACTACTTTCTCCCTTATTGAAGATTTTTAAACAAATAAGTAGCTTTCGCTTGAACGAAATCAAACGAGATCATCAGTTAAATAAAATCTGTAAACATTTTACATGAAGTAGCAAGAAGAAAATAGGCTGAATAAATATATTAAATTAAAAACTAAACAAAAAAACTAAATAAAACTAAAAATTTAGGAAAATAACAGTGTTAACAGGTTAGTTTATGTTAATTTTTAATTAGATACTTATTAATTTTATAACTTTTAAACTTTAACAAGTAAATAAATATACTTACATTTAGCAGGTTTGTAAAATTTGTAAACAACAATAAAATCCACCCATTTGTGAATCAGTAAAGACAAATGTAGCAAAAATGTTTTTTAGTTAATAAAAAAAAACATTTTAAACAAAACAACTGTCTAAACAGTTTAGTAAAAAAAAACTTATACATGCTTTCTTATAGTTAGATGAGCAATATTAAAAACTTAATTCACGGACACCATAAAACAATTTTATGTTAAACAGAAAAAATGAACTAAATAACACAAAAGAGCTTTTCTGCAATTGTGATTAAAAATAAAAGTAGATATATTAATTGTAAAACGCTTTTGTCTAAATTTATTAGAAATAAAAAAATAAAAAGTTTTAAACACATTGTTATAAAATATTTTGATAAAATTGATTCATTCAACATACATTTGTTAAATAAAACAATCTAAATTGAGCAATTAAAAGACATTGATTATATTAACTTATGAATTGATATATTACATATTGAATAAACAAAATACAATATAAGATTACCTATAACATTTTTACAGTTGATATATTGACAAAAAGACAAAAACAAAACAATAAAGTTTCTTTTAAGCAAGATTTTTTTAAAATAAATATAGCGTAATTTATTACAAGTTGACGAAGTTTGTTAAACTAACATTTCGCTAGTTTCTTTCAAATTTTCTAGCCTAAATATCATAAAACTATTAGTCACAATTTCAGTGATTTATGAACTTAACAAAGAACAATTTGCAATAAAGGTAGAAAATATTAGTAATTTAATTTTTAAGATGTCATTAACAATTTGTGCGTTTCCTGAACTAGTTTTAACTTTGTGCTCTTCATTCGTTAGACTTCTGAAAAAAACTTAAATAGTTTTTGCAAAAATCCTTTTATAAATTTAAGTATTTTAAAGAGACGTCAGTTAAAATAAAACTATTTAATTTACTTAACAATTGCTTTATTAAGTTATACTACTATTTATTATTTTAACAGCTTATTTCAGAACAATTCGTTTTAATACATTTTATAAACTTTATTTTTATAGAATAACGTTAAGAACATATAATAATTAAGTAAATTATTTTTTTACACTTCTAATAAATTAGTCATAACATTAAAAAATTTCTTAACAACGTAGCAAATTTCCACGAAACCGAAAAAAACATCGCATTTATTTTTTTATTTACAATTAGAATTAGAATAAACTTAAACTGAAACTTATATATATATATAATAACACTATTGTGATAATAGAGGAAATGTAAAACTTTATCCTTAAGCTCGTCATATTATATGAGAGTTTGGTTCATGAGGACGGTGCTGTTCCTATTTTTCTTTTTCTTTCCTCTAACGCTTCGCATTCTAACTTCTTTTTATTAAATTTATATAAAAGCTTATAACTTGATAACTTTATTTAAGTCATTGTTTCAATGACTTACAAACATAAAATTGGAAAAATAAAGCTCTTTAAGATAACAAAAAACATACTTGAACTAATGTTCACCGTTGCAGTTTGTTAGTTAAACAATCATGACGTTTTTACGAGGTTTTCTTTAAATCTTTTTTTATCATATAATTTTCTTATAAATTTTTAATCAAAATAAACAAATTTGTTTTTGTCCTTTCAATTGTAAATAATGTCTTTCTGGTAATTATACTTTTTAAACGTGTTATATAATCAACATTCTTAAATAAACATAATACAACATTTATTAAATTTACCTCTTATACTATAAACATGAAAAAAAAAGATCTAAGGTTCTTGTAAAAATTTTAGGTGCTTATTTTTTTTGTCGAAACCGTGAAAAATAGGTTTATTATTTGAATTGTAATTTTATATAGTACAATTTTTAAAACTATTTTTAATTTTTACATTAGGTTTGTTCTATATATTATCATAACTTTTTTTCATAAAAGGTTTTGGTTTAATTATCTTCAAAGTAAATTATTTTAAAAGAAAAACAATCTTGTGAAAAAAAGTTTTATAACAAGTATTGTTTGCTTTACTTTTATATGTGACTTTATTATTAATTTCTTAAAACAAAGTTATAATAAACAAATAATTTTATTTATTTAACTGTTTGTTGGAGTTTGCCACTAATTATAAAACGGTCTTTGAAAAAAATTATTCTACTTTTCAATAAAAATACTTTTATTGTGATATATAAATATAAAAGTTTCTAATAATTTTGAAAGTCTTTACAATCTAACCTTTTTTTAACTGAAAACTACAAAAATATAATAACTTAAATTAACAAGACTTTTAGTCACTTAGCAGTGACTTAAAAAGTTAATAAAACATAAATTTAAGTTCTAAATTTAAGTTCTAAGCTTGTTTTCAAACTCGTTTTTTGAAAAATAAACAAAGAGAGTTGAGGTAAAATATCAAAAATAAATAAAAGTTTTTTAGTTTTAGGGTTTCTTTGGTCTATCTTATTTCATAAGTATAAATTAATTATTTCTTGTCTTTGAATTTTGTTTTAAAATTTAGAACGTCTTATGAGAGTTTCAATTTTTTAAAGAGGGGAACAGATTTACACGGTAACAGGCCATATGTTGCCTTACTCATAATTAATACCCAAAAATTTACATATTGATTACCTGATATTTGTTTTTACCTGTAAAATGTTCTTATTGGCTTAATAGTTTATATCTCACAACAGTAGCAATAAAAATTATCTTTTTAAGTTTTATTTTTCTTTGTTTTACTGGTTTAATTTTAATACTTATATCGCTGTAATATCAGTAAGCTTGAATCAAATACATTTTAATGGTAAGAAAACTTTACCATTTAGTACTTATAGCTGAGCTTGTTTTTGTAAGTTCGTTATGAGTCATAAGCTGATATTGAATTATGAGGCTATAAAAAAATAAACACTTAAAAGTGACAACATACAAATAATTCAAATTTTGTAAATCAGTACAATTTGTTAGTACTGTTTTTCAAAATTATGTGATAAATATTTAAAAACTATTATTTATCTAAGAAAGATAAAGATATTAAAAAGTTATAAGTCTAATTTCACTAGATTATATGTTATTACAATATTAAATAGAAATTAAATACCATTTTTAGCAAATTTCGTACAAAGAAGCTATTTTAAATTTTATTAAGAGTATTTCAATGGTTAAGTTACCATATTAAAATGGTTATCTAAATCAAGCAATTTAAATTATATTTTTTGATATTCAGATAACTGTAAGTTTCTTCTTAAATTTTAGTAGTAAAAATTAAACTTTTAAATTTTAAACTACCTTACAAATTTTAAATATTTAGTTTGATGAGCATGAATGAAAATTTTTTCAATGTTAATTACTTACTTAAAGAAGGAGCACAATAATTTATACAAGATTTAGGAAATTAAAAATCACAGCTTGACAACGACATTAGTACAATACACTCATAAATAATTTCTACGCCATATATAATAAAATATAGTTAGTTTGTAAGTTTGTTAAGTGTTGTTACTGCAAATTATGACTATTATTACCAAATAACTGTGCTTGAGTTAATGTAATAACAATAAAACTAAAAACATTTACAGCCTTTGAAAATCTTTTTTGTATTTTCACCTAAAAAACTGTTGTATAACAAATTTTAGCAGTTATAAAATATGATGGTCTAACTAAAATTAATAGTCTTATTGTTAATTTTTATAAATATATTATTTTTGTCAATAAAGTTAACTAAGTTTATGTGAGAAGACATTATAAATTCATGAAAATAAAAAACACTAATACTAAACCTAACAAATAAATTATTTTTTCCCATGATAACAAACATAACTAATTAGCCACTTTACAGTATCTTTAAAATTGTTGTAGAAGAAAGTATGATAAAATAATGAAGTCTACTATACTTTTTTATTTCTATTCAATAAGCATTTTGTCTTATAAAAACTAAAATAGAAATAAAAATATTCATAACTTAAGTAACTTACAAACTAAGGAAACTGGATAAAGAAAATAATTTATTAATCTAATATTTTTAAAACCTTTTCAAGATCTCATTATAACAATAGTCAAATACTATAACTTAAATGACTAAACTTTTAATACTTAGATCAACTAATAAAAAATATAAACTCTGTAAAACTGTTTTTTTCCTAATTTATTTTAAAACTTTCCAAGTGACAGTTAGTGAAGAAAATAATATTATCTTGGAGTTTGAAACTATGACCTGTTAACTAAAAATGATTCTAAATTGATTAAAGCTAATTACTTTAAAACTATTTTAGAATGATTCACTTATTAGCTTATTTATTTTGTTTTTAACTTAGATATTTACTGAATAAAATATTATTAAGAAATTGTAGTCATGTCACGAATGTTTACCTTTTTTTGTAATAACGATAACTATGTCTACAAAATTTTTAGAATGCAGAGTATCAAAGTAGTTTGTAGAACATAATTTGTCACATAATTTAGTAACTAAATTTTGTATGTGAAAATTCTCAAAGTTTATAAATTTAAAAAAAAAGCGTTAAATAAATTTAATCTATTATTTAAATGTAATAATTGGGTAGTCATCTTTTTTTAGCAATACTTTTCAATTAAAGCTTTAAAATAAACTTAAAGTTTTAGCTACAGTAGTAATGATTTATAAAACATTTCTATAACAACTTACAGTTAAAGTGCAAATTAAATTGAAAATGTATAAAAAGTTATCAGTAATGGTCCTCAGATACATTATGTCATTTAAAACATAAAAAGCTTTTAATGGAATTTAAAGTATCTATGTTACAATAGAAGGTTTTTAATATATACAAATATTAGTTTTAATGATGAAGCTTTATAAAAATGAATTCAAATAGCTAAAAAATTACAAATTATTAGTGACATCTAACAACGTAAGTTATAGGAGTTTCGAATCATGCAGTGAGCTCTTTGTGTCTTAGTTTGTAAGTCACTGAAAATGTGACTAATGAAACTAACTTCTAGATTATGAAGTAACTATCAACGTTTATCAATATTCTAAAGCTCGAGTTTGATAAACTTCAAGTTAAATAACAGTTTTGAGTTAAATCTTTCATATGAAAGTTAGAACAAATTGTCAAAGTTAATTTAAGTGATAAACATTAACATACTAGAACTTAAATTTCAAAGAACAGGATATTCAAAAAAAAACTTAAAGTAGTGACAAAAATTTCACATAAAGCTGCTTGCTTAAGTTGGCGAATTCTGTTTTTTGTTGTTAAGAAAGTAGATTTCGTTTTTTAAGTAACTATTATAATATAAAAAAACATCTGTAATTAGTATGTTGTTAATAAAACTAGTCTTTAGCTTGTAAGTCAACGCAATTGTGATTAAATTAATATCAAAATATATTACCAGGTAATAAAACCAAAGCTCAAAATCTATCATACTTCACAAATAAAAAGTTTTTTCAAGAGAAAACAAAACTAACCTCATTTGAATACGCTACAAATTAAAACTTTAAGTTTATTAAAAGAATAATAGTTACCAGCAATCGAGTTAAAGTAGATAGTGAAATAAGCTAGTAAAAAAAGGTTAATTATAAAAAAATAAAATAAAACGTCAATAAAATTTTATTACCTTTTTTTATTAATTTAGAATATTTTAAATTTAGATAGTTTAAGCTTCACTTCCTATGAATAAGCGTTAAAACACTTTAAACTTAAAATTTAACCTTACTTAAAAATCCGATTTAGCTTAAAAGTTTTATGTTATAAGTTTTAATCAAAGAGAAAGGTTTAAAAAAAAATACAATTTAGTATAAATTTCCTTAATCAATAGTAGTATTAAAAGTCACAAACTAATACTTGCATCTAAATACATAAATTACTTAATGTTTTTGATACAACATAAATAGCTAGGTTTCATTAGTTTGTAAGCCGCTGCAATGTGACTTATAAATTTGAAAAGACTCAAGTATCTAAAAATCTCTTGATAATTATTTATTAAATACAAAAAAAATTAAATTGCGTTGTGTTTAAGTATGTAAATTGTCATTAACTATACATGTTTGTACCGAAAATTGATCTTTTATACCTTTCTCGTTAAGTTTTGTTATTTTTACCTCCTCATCAAAAAACATAAATGTTTTAGAACATTACTACATGTTAAACTAGTATAAAAAAGGAAGAGCTTAATAAAAGACTAACAAGTATATATCTTCGTTGAAACTAAAATCCTTTATTTTTCATATTTTTACTTAGTTTAAACTATATATAAGCAAGCATTCTATATTCTTAAAAGCTAATAAAGCTAACATTTTTTGACTTGTAGTTATAGTGTTTATATAAAAAAAGCCAAGTGTAACAATATTAGCAACTGCCAGTTTGTTTTATATTATCTAAAGATTATCTTCAATTAGGTATGTGTTTTGAAGTGTTGTTTGTGTGAATTTAAGCATGGAGCAAGGTACTTTTTGTCATTGGAAACTTAAAAGATTACCAAAATAGAAACAATTAATGTACTTGTAAGTAATCTAAATTATAAAAAATGCTTTCTGTAAAAAATACAACAATCTCACTTTAAAGAGCTAAAAACAATATAAAAGTATAGTCATTTACGCTGTACTTTATAAAAAATTCTATTAACTTTAAAACGTTATAAAAGTTACAGATATTTATCCATAAAACTATAACAAAACTTCCTATAAGACTGTTAGATTAGTCCCTTGAATAACTAAATTATTTATTGACAGCTAAAGTTTTTTTAATGTAATAATAATTTTCTAAATTCAATATAAACTTAATAGGGTATTTTTAATATACTTAGAAAGTATAACATGTTATAAAACTTAAATAAAAAAATAATTGAAATTTCATAACGTTCAACATTTTAAATAGACGTTTAATAGTTTTGTATATTAAGACATTAATAAAATTATTTCATTTTTTATACCTTTATCCTATAAATAGATTTATGCAAATTTTATATTTTATTCGCGACTGGTTTCGGTGGCAAGAGATTGCGACCTTTTCAAGCAAAAAAAAATATGAAACTGCATATAACAATGTTAGTTAATTATACTGTTGTTTAAAAACTTATTCATGCTTGAAGAATATAAACAAAAGCAAAAATGTTGCATATTCGAAAATTCAAGCATATCAGAGTATATTTAGGTAAAATTGGCACTAGTTAAAAAAAAGAGGATTGGATTAATACTAATATAATGAGTCAAAAGTAAAAATAAAAACTGAATCCAGAGCTTTTCTTTAAAAAAAATAATAATAAAAATAATTAAATATTTGTATATTTTCTTTAAAAAAATAATAATAATAAAATATTTATAACTTTAAATTTATCTAAATGAAATTAAGAATTGTCTTAAATTGTGGTTTGAAGCCAAGAGTCAACAAAACATTAATAAAACTCAAAGTCGCTGAAGACTTCAAAATCTATTTTGTGCTAAGTTAACCTAAAAGTCAAAATTTAAAAGAATTTAATAAATATTAAAAAAAAAATAAAAAAATTTTCTAAGTTGAATTAAAAACTGTTTAAATTTTTTTTTCCGATTTAAGTCAAATGTCGACAAAAACTCAATGAAAAAATCAAGAAAAATAACCTATTTTTTTCTTTAATTATGATTTGGTTTAAGTTTTGTCTGCTTTCCAATTTATTAGTAAAAATCTGTTTCTGTGTCTGCATGAGTTCATTAATTCTGTTCTTTTTTTGATGCAATTTGTACCGGATTCAAGGATAAGTAAAGCTTATTTCAAGCACAACCTGCATGTCATAACTCTTGGTTTTGGTTTTTTCTCCCTTTGTAATATTTTCCAATTTATTTTGTATTTCTTATTTTAATTTTTTAATTTATGGGTTAATTTTGAGAGTTCAGTTGCTTGTTTATACTGGAGGTAGTTTTTGTCATTTGGATTGCTTTTTATTTTTGTGTTGTGTGTAGATATGCGTTTTTTTAGTTGAATACCACTCAGTCCAATGTATTAACTATACTGAAGAATTTAAAGATAAAAAGAGAAACAGGAAAAGAAAAATTATATGGTTTAATCCCCCATATTGCAAATCAGTAAAAACAAACATAGGTAAAAAGTTTCTAAAAATAGTAAACATGCACTTTGGAGAAAATAGTAAGTTAAAAAATATTGAAACAAAAACAATATAAAATTAAGCTACAGCTGTATGTCAAACATTGAAACAATAATAAAAAACCACAACAAAAAAGTAATAAACAACAATAAAGTGAACAAAGATGAATCATGCAACTGCAGAAAGAAAGAAACTTGCCCCCTTGGAAGAGGAGAATGTAGAGCAGAAGATGTTATATACTAAGCAACAATAGAAACAGATAATTTAACAAAAAATATACATTAGACTAAGTGGTAATCAACTAAAAAAACGCATATCTACACACAACAAAACAATAAAAAGCAATCCAAATGACAAAAACTACCTCCAGTATAAACAAGCAACTGAACTCTCAAAATTAACCCATAAATTAAAAAATGAAAATAAGAAATACAAAATAAATTGGAAAGTGTTACAAAGGGAGAAAAAACCAAAACCAGGAGTTATGACATGCAGGTTGTGCTTAAAAGAAGCTTTACTAATCCTTGAATCCGTAACAAATTGCATCAACAAAAGAACAGAATTAATGAACTCATGCAGACACAGAAACAGATTTTTACTAATAAATTGGAAAGCAGACAAAACTTAAACCAAATCATAATTAAAGAAAAAAATAGGTTATTTTTCTTGATTTTTTCATTGAGTTTTTGTCGACATTTGACTTAAATCGGAAAAAAAAAATTTAAACAGTTCTTAATTTAACTTAGATAAATTTTTTAGAATGTTTTTTTTTAATATCATTATTAAATCTGTTTAAATTTTGACTATTAGGTTAACTTAGCACAAAATAGATTTTGAAATCTTCAGCGACTTTGAGTTTTATTAATGTTTTGTTGACTCTTGGCTTCAAACCACAATTTAAGACAATTCTTAATTTCATTTAGATAAATTTAAAGTTATAAATATTTTATTATTATTATTCTAAAGAAAATATACAAATATTTTATTATTTTTATTATTATTTTTTTTAAAGAAAAGCTCTGGATTCAGTTTTTATTTTTACTTTTGACTCATTATATTAATATTAATCCAATCCTTTTTTTTTAAACTAGTACCAATTTTACCTAAATATACTCTGATATGCTTGAATTTTCGAATATGCAACATTTTTGCTTTTGTTTATATTCTTCAAGCATGAATAAGTTTTTAAACAACAGTATAATTAACTAACATTGTTATATGCAGTTTCATATTTTTTTTTTGCTTGAAAAGGTCGCAATCTCTTGCCACCGAAACCGGTCGCGAATAAAATATAAAATTTGCATAAATCTATTTACATAAGCTCTTTACATCCCAGTAAATTGAGCATTCTTTTTTAGTTAAGGCAAATAACTATATACCTTTATCCTAAAAACACTTACATTTTTATTTTTAGTTTCTATTAAACTATCTTATTAACATATATAATCACTTTTAAAGTTTTAACTCATAATTAAAGTTTAAAATGACCTATAGAAGTAAAAAAAAACATGTAGTTTATTGCAAATAAATATTAAAATATAAGCAATTAAATATTAAATTAGCTAAAAAATATAATATCTATGCCGGACAGAAGATTTAAAAAAATAAATCTTTAATCTTTACTTAATCTGAAATGATTAGGTAAATTTTTTAATTTTGAATTTTAGTATTAGTGTCTGACTTTTAATTTTCATATTTCTTTGTGAAAAACTATTCTTAAAGCATCAGAGAGTAATCTAGATGAAACGTTTAACCGCATTTTTTCTGATAATTTTGCGAAACTAATTTTCTTAAAAATATTTAATAGTAAATATTTTAAAAACAACTACATCTTTTACTCAAATTCTTCATTCAAATTATATTTATTACTTTAACTTAGTTTATAAATATTTTTTTCATTTAAGTTTTTGAAATACCAATTTTTATACATTATTATCCCAAAAACTTTATGTTTATAAATTATTAAATTAACTCAATTAAAAATACATTACAATTTTTATTGGTTATAGGAATCACAATTATGATGACTTACAAACTAGTATAGAAAGAGTCTTCTAAATACAAACAATTTACATTATTATATTTAATGTTATTACCTATAAATCTGTGACTAAAAAGACATGACTTCATAAAAAAATTAACACTTCAACTATTAATTTGTTTGAAATCAATCTTATTTAAAATGTAATAGTTTGTTTTCAAAAAGATGTACAAAGACTTAACTATAAAATATTTAAAAGATTTATACAAATTAAAAAAAATTAAAATTAATCTGCATAACAATTTTATTTTTATTTTAAATAAGTGATATACTATGTGATATTTTAAAAATGATAAAGGTTTATAAGTAAAATTTCTTAATTTCTGTACAAATCAGTATAAAACTAGGAAAATTTCTATCAAAACTTTATTTTTTAAATTCATATTTTATTTTTGGATCAAGAACGAGACAAAGTATTTAAAATAAAATACATATAGTTAAAATAATTGCGAAAAGTAATTAAAATAATTTTGAAGTTTAAATACTAAATTGCCGTTAAATTTACACAGTTTACAGTTTAAACGAAGCCATATTAGTTTAAATCACAAATGTTTACGAATAGTTTTTATATATAAAACTTAATAGGTTAAACTTTAATGAACTGTGATAAAACTTTACTTTTAAAGTCACTAGAATTGTGACTGTTGTTTTAAAAGTATTTAAAATTTCAAATTTAATGTTTTTGAAAAAATAGAATAAACAATCAAACTTTATTACTTTTCTTTTATTTTATTTTTCTCTAGTAAATAGTTTCTATTAAACCTTGTATAAGAACTTGTACAGTAAAAAGGATTTCTTGTCTTAAGTTGAACAATGCTGTTTTTTTTAATTTAATTGTTTAAGCAACGAAATAATAAGTTTTTGAATGTCTTTTTAAAGTTTATTCAGTTTGTGTTGAGTTAAAACAAGGACATGTAAAGGTAGTACTTAAGTATTTTTAAATTAAAAAAATACTTCCGTTTAAAAAAAATAGTTTTTATATCACTTACCAAATCTGTTTTTATTAAAAGTAAGTATGCAATTATCGTCTTGTGAAATTATTTTACCGTCATATTTTTAAATCATGACGCATAGTTTATCTACAAAACTTACTATAAATTGTTCTAAAACCACTATTTTAAGTGAAATATATTTATTAGTTTAAAAATTTTATAATTTATAATCACGAATAAAGTTGTAAAAATTGTTTGTAGTTATTAAATATTTTAAAAAATTAATTAATTCTTTTAGAAGTATACTTTACTTACAGCAGTCTAATTAAAGTGACTCGCAAAACTCGCAACTTAACTAGAAATTTAAGTGTTAAGCAAACTAGCAATTCTCTAATTAAATTAGGTTTGATTGCAAGCTTTCATATCTATTTTTAATATTTAGAAGCAAAACAGTATAAAGTAGTCCGCTATTTTATTAACTTACTTATTTCCTTGTCATACAGCTTATGACACTAAAAAATAAAAAAAATATATGTCTTAAATAAGCGTTAACTTTAAATAAATTATTTTTTAGCAGTGTTTATAACACTATTAAGCATATATAACCACTAAGAGTTTAAAAATACATGTGTTTAATAGCCATTCAAACTTGTGGTAAACGTTGATAAAACAAAAAGATAAAAAAAGAAATACAACAAATATTATTTTTAATCAAAAGATTAAACCTGCAAATCTTTTCAAATTTTATTATATACAAATTTTGACTTTTTTGCAAACGTTTTTAAATAAAATTCTAACTTTTAAAAATAGCTCTATTTAACTGCCTTTTAAGATTTAATTAATAAGTTTGAAGAGTTTTTTAATTAGAAAACTATATAAGCTGCTTATGATGTGTTCAGCAAATTCAATGTCACAAACTGATACTTACATATTACAGCATAAACTGTTTTAGATATGTTATCTAATTACTGATTTATTCCATTTGGAGTTTATAAGTCATTGTAACAGTGACTAATATTTCTTATATGTTACTCAGAAAAAGACTAGCTGTTTAATAGATTCTTAGATTTCTGGTAATTTTAAGTTTTTCCATTTCTTTTAAGTATTTTAACATTTAATAAAATTTGTAACTTTTTTATTTAAAAATTGCAAACAAAGTTTTAATGTTTTTACTTAAAATATTTAAATTTACTTTATTTAGTAAGTAGATAAAAAATAATAAATATATTAAAACAAATTTAACTCTTTAAAATCCGACTAGCTAAAAAACCGAGTAACTAAATAATCACAAACTGATACTAATCCGTAATGAAACAATATAATAAACCTTTAAAAAATCTTTTGGTATCATAAATAATAAGAAAATTTTCAGCTAATAGTTTTCAAATTGCACAGTAGTTGATTAGTATGTAGTCAAAATTAATCGTAAAAAACTTGTTTATAGAAGTATTTATACCCACAAGTTTTCTTGTACATTATAACTATTATTATAGTTTGCTTTCATATAAATATACACTGCAAATTTAGAGTCTTTAGGTAAATTTAACGAGAAGTTAAAAAATTACATCAGGGATTGGAGAATGATGTTTTGGTCGATACAAATAGAATATTGTTTAAATGTTGCAAAATAAGTGAAACTTAAATGCTCGTACCTGCTAAGGAACATTTTTATTATACATCTGACCAGCCGACTGAAAGCGTTGCAAATCCTTAAACCTATATTCTATCATCACTTAATACCAACTTCTATACCTAGATTCTGGTTTAGCAAACGTAAATACCATTGCGACAAATTTTAAATAGCTTAAAACTTGAAACTTTTAATAAATATAGAGCTTAATCTTTTTTTGAATGTATGACCTAAACAAAGTTAACAAACTATTTTTATTGTTGGCTATTAAACTGTTAATTTTCTTAAATAAAGTTAAAAGTAACGCTTCTTAGTTTTAATATTAGACCTTTGAATTTTGTTTGCTGTAAAATATTATAGCAATTCAATTGCTACAAAATTATTTTAAATAAGGAAATGCATAGAAACTATGCTCCTATATCTATACATTAAAAGTATGATTTTTTATATTTTCTTAAATTATTAAAATTTTCTAACGCTTTTTAAAACTTCAGAATGATGTATTAATTTAACAACTAAATACTTATAGTGAAGTATGTGTATAGTAAGTCTATATGAAAAAGAACCTATTAAATTTTTGAGACTAAAACGCAAGTAATTTTTGTTATTTAGTGTTTTATTCGATGCAGTTGTAACTATAGTTTTTTCTATAAGTTTAAAAGGACTAATTCTATTTTGTTTGTAGATTTTTGAATTGCTGTGACTTACAAACTAGCACTAATGCATTTATTCCATATCTTAAAATGATTTAGTACCATATGTTCTTAGATGTCATTGTTAGTTTGTGACAATGCAAAACTTGTTCTTTAACATAATTGAAAACAGTGATTTTAAAAGCTTTTTTTTAATAAAAGGTTGAATTACTAAATACTTTACAAAAGAGTTTGTTTAAGGTAAAGTCTTTTTTTTTTAATAAATTAGTTTGTTACACTCATATCTATATAACTTGAAATCAGGTCAAAAATAAGTGCCATCAAATAAAGAACGTATATCAACACACAATACAACAATTTAAGCAAACCAAACGACAAAAACTACCTCCAATACAAACAAGCAAGTGAAATTTCAAAATTATCACATAAATTAAAAAAAAAATTTTTTTGTTAGAATAAGTTCAAATGTAGTTTCATTTAACTGCGATATGTTGTTATTTCATATTAAACAAAATTGTTTACAAAGTAGCATTACAAGTAAACTGTACAACAAAGTTGTAAACTAAAAGTAATGGTCACAAGGAAATAAAGCTAAAAACCAGTTACTTTTTTATAGTCCTTTTACCTTACTTTAAATTCTAATATGTTTACTTTACTTTTAAAACTCGCTATTGTACTTTATTTACGTTCAGTATTATAACGTGCTATTTTTTAATTTAACATAAAGTAAGCTATATACAGTATTCAAATTAATGCAGTTTTTTGTATCAGAACTTTTAATTAATTTGAGTAATTCACAATAAAAATTACACTCAATATAAAGATTTCGAAGTATGTTTAAGTACATTGAAATAAAATGGGCGTTAAGTTTGTAAGCCATTGTGAATGTTATTAATGTTTTTGCTTGATTTAATTGTTTTATTAGTTATGTTAAATTATAAATCATTGTTACTTTTTGTAACTTAAAAGATTTTCTTATTGTTTTCTTTATAAAATTAAGTATTTTTTTTTACTATTTAAAATATAATAAATTATTTGCGGTTTCAATAAGTTAGTAAAATTAAGAAAAAAAAACAAAAGAAAAAGGTTTTATATAATACTTTGTTTTGTCTATAGTCTTAAATTTTCAATTCAATATTATTGTTAAGGCAAGGTATATTCTAAAAATAAAATATTTATCTAGAAAAAAACTTGAGCTAACATAATATGTAATAAAGTTTCTAAAAACTAGTTATAATAATTCTATCCCACCAACTAATACTGACATCTAATATTATATATAGCAGAATCACTTAAGATATATAGCCCTATGTTGTCTGCCAGTTTAAAAGTCACTTTAGTTGTGACTAGTTGTATTTTCGTTATGTTTCTAATATTGTTTATCTCGACTATTTTAAAAATACTCTGATATTGGTTGTTCATATTTTATTTGATCAAACTAAAAAATAATAGTAACTTTTCAGTGATTACTGAACAAATCCGGAAAATATGATTTACTTTAGAACTTGAATGAGTTTTTGAATAAAAAATATAAAAAGTAATTTGTATATACAAAAATATGACGTTAACGATAACTACCTGATAGTGACACCTAATATTATAAATATATATATATGTTTTAATAATACTGTTGATGCAATTGAACGTAAAAGGTATTTATTTTGTAAATTACTCAAGTTTTGACTTTTATTGCATAAAAATCTGTCAAAATTATTGCAATAAATTTCAGAGCTATCTGAAATAACAAACTTAAAAATTGATTAGCTTTCTAACAGGGTACTTTCTCATTTTCATAATAGCTTTCTTCTTATAACAGCAAGTAATTTTTTCAAAAAAGAGTGTAAAGAGTGCTTAGATTTAGTAAGTCAGTTAGATAATACCTACTTAGTAGATAAACCAAATGCAAATGTTTTTCATTTAGCACAAATTTAATGCACAGTAATTAAATAAAATAGCATTTCTTTACAGTTTAGGTATTCATTTTAAATGTATTTTATACCTAAGTTTCTTTTATAGGTGTGTTATTACTAAATATTATATTTAAGTATACACAAATACATTTAATACAACATAATATAAAGATTAAGGTTTATTTGAATTTCGTTTTAACACGTTTCGATTTTTTAGTATTTTTTTTCACTTAGAATTAATTCCAATGCACACAAGTGTACAAAGATGCTCATATTTTAAATTATTTTTATTTACTGCTTTAGTTAGATTAAGTTTAGTTTATGCATAAATGTCTAACACTATTGTATCTAGATGTAATTTCTAAGTGTGTTCAGAAACATTTAGAACAATATATGTGACATAAATTAAAATAGTTTTTGTTATGTACACATTTTTATTTTTTAAACAATTTTATTAGGCAAAAAAAGTTAATTTTTATGCATTGCATACTAATATAAACAATTGCTGTTTTTTGAAATTACCAGTTTAATACAAACTAGATTCAAGGATGGTAAATATATTAAGTGTGTACATTGTAAATCAAATTAAAATTAATAAATAACTAAACATGGCTACAAACTCAGACTAGGATCATTTTAAGACTATAAATCTGAGGCTAATTTAGTTTTTATTTCAGTTATTGACTTGAATAGCTTTCTTTATACGAAAATATCAGGCTAGTTTTTTGTCACTAAGGCTGGCTTTTTTTCTTTAAAGAGTGCCAAATTAAATATATGATGTATGCTTTGGTCAACACACAGTGTTGGTTTGAATTATAATATATGTTAAATTTTAAATCTCGCGACTGATACAATTTGAAATACTAATTATACTACCGTATATAAGTGTGAATAATCAGTGTTGCCAAAAAACTTAAGTCCCAGTAAATCTTGGAATCTGAAAATTTATACTTAAATAATCTGGAAAAAGTTTGAATTTGAGAATTTTTGAAAAACATGGAATTTCAAACAATTTTTACATGTAAAGTAATGAAATTTTGACTTGGAAGAGAAATTTACCATATAAATGTTTTTATTAAAAACCACATTTAAAGTAGCTTAAAAGCATCTTTTTAAAATTGATATTATGTTTAAAATAGTTTTTAACTTTTAGTTTAATTTTATTCTGAAAACAAAAGAAAAAATTTGTCGTTTCACAACCTTTATATTGGTGCATTGCACCTTTGCTTTTAAAATCTATTTACCTATTGCTGTGCTTTGCATTGGAACTAAACCTAGAAATTCTTCTAAAATTTCAAAATTAGTAAAAACAACTCAAATAAAAATTCTTAGATAACAATATATGTTTTATCAGTGCTCTCATATTAACAGATTGATTAAAGTCATAATTTGATTTAGGCTGTTTTATAATCTTCAGACATTTCTTAAACACGACTTTTATTGTCAGTAAAGAAATTAACAAAAATCTTGAACTACTGTAAACACAAAATCTTTGAGAAAATTAAAATTCTAAACGGTATCTTCTTTTTAGTAATTAGTTTTGCTACTTTATAACTTGCCTTAACTTTTTCTTTAATTAGTTTTCAGGTACTGAAGATAATCATGTGCTTTGTTGAAACTGACTTAAGCGATTTGCTTTTTTTTTGTTTCTTGCAATAACTCCTTAATAACGTTTTTCTATGCTTATAGCACGTCTTATATTTCACATTTACTCTTTTCAAATGCACGAGTTTTATTGCAGGTAAAGAATTGCTATAATTCTTAATAAAGAGTTAGCTATTTTTTTTAAAGGTTTAATAAGCTTTTATACTTTTGTTAAAAATGTTTAATAACCTTCGTAATTTCTTTATTTTGTGAATTTTCTTTTAAACAGGGTTGCCAAACAAGAAGTCTAGTTTAAAATTTTGAAGAATACAGAACAGATTAAACCTGTTTAAGACATTCTTTTAAGACTCAGGTGTGTGTGAAACTTTTATCATAATCACTTTGAATTCTCAGAATAGTTTTTACAACTGTAATGTTGTTTACTAATTGTATATTTCTTTCTTTTCTTCTTACATATTGTGTACTTTTTTATAATGATGATATTTCAATTAGGTATTTAAGCTTGATTAACACTAAGTTTTATTCTTTTTCAAATTTTAATTAATTTGGCTGGTTTGATATAACTTAGACATTTTGCTGTTTTAGTGGCAACCATGTAAAATACTAATTATTTACTAATAAGGTATTTTATTAAACTATTTGAGAGTTAATCATGTTAAAGATTTGTTTTATATTTTAACATAACAAATAGGTATTAGATTTGTTTAGTTAATTAATTACTGAATTTTTTAAAGAGTGTAAACTATTTTAGACGCAAAGTTTTTGTTTAATAAATATTTTTAGAAACATGAAAAAGGGTTAATAGTACAAACAAGGCATAAAAGTGACCTCTATAACATTTTTAAGCTTGAATTTTTATACAGAGTTAGGTTTAAGTAAAATTACAAAATATTAAGTTTAAGCTGTTAGTCTTTGAGAAAATACATACTTTTTTAAGACTTAAGTACATTAGTCAATGTAAATTTTATTCTATAAAGTATTTATGATTTAAATAGACATTCTCTGTATATCTAAAAGTAATTTAAAAAATCAAAGTGAATAAAAAAAAACTTTATCTAGTAAGACTAAAAGCAAAATAATATTCAAATGTCACTAAAACTAAAACTGCGGCCCGCGAAGAATTTGAAAACTTGAAATTAGGCCCGCGAGCACCAACTGCCTGCCGACCCCTTCAGTAAAAAGTGTTTTATTCAATGAACATTTCTTTATAAACATCTTTAATTTTAAGTTCTCAGCTTATTTTATAACTCGATTTTCAAAATAAAATCAAGAGAGTAAACACAGTATTGTAATTTTAAATTGAAGTTTTCAATTTTAGAATCGCTTAGTTTTTTTTAATTTGATAAGTAGTTTTTTATAATTTCATGTCGTTGCTTTTTGTTTTAAAACCTAGAAGGTCTTGTCTGAGTTTCAATTTTTTATTGAGGGAAAGAGACTTACATGGTAGCAGACGGTACGTTGCCTTACTCTTTTCAATACCAAAAAATTTTATGGAAGTTAATAAATATAATTAATATTATTATATAATAATTACATAATTAATATAATTAATAATAATAATATATAAAGTTAGATGGATATTTTTTGCATTTGTTATATTTGAATAAGGTGGATTAAAGAGTTTAAATGAAGTTTGAATTAAGTCGATAAATTGGTCATAAAAGTGTTAGAGATTTATTGATTTATTAAATAATGAAGTCCAATCAATGTTTGACAAGTATTTGTTAATACTTTTAAACTCAGCCTTTTTAAAATTATATGAAACTACTTTAGAATTATGTATTTTTTGACTTTCAGTTTTAATGTTAAATGAGATCAAATTGTGGTCACAAGTGGTTGTTAATGGGAAGCTAGTTAAAAGAGATGTTATTTTATCTAAACCCAAATGGTTGCAAATTAATAAATCGAGTATGTTTCCACTTTTATGAGTTGGTTTTTCAATTACTTGAACTAAAAAATTATCGGTGCAGAAATCAAGAAAAAGTTCATGGGATTCATTAAAGCTTGTATAAGGAATTCTCCAGTTAATGTTTGGCAGATTGAAATCCCCAAGAATAAAATAAGAATAGCTATCCGACAAAAACAACTTAATCAGTTTAACTACATTTTTAACAGTTGGGGCACATTTCGCAGCCAGTGGAGGAAGGTAGATACACAAAAATCTTAGTTTAGTCTTTTTAAAAATCACATCTATACATAAATATTCAAAACCAAGGGTATTAATCAAGTTTATATCATTTTTAACACTAAAAATTTTAAAGGAATATTTGTAGAGAACTGCAGTAACTCTACTTATTCTATCGTTTCGGATAATGTTATAGTTATGAGGACAAATAACGGCACCGTTGACTTTAGGAGTCAACCATGTTTCAGTTAAAAAAAATAAGTCAATATCTTTCATAAATAAATAATTTTTTAAAATATCAAATTTATTTAAAACAGATCGTATATTAGTATGAAAAATCTTTAAATTACTGTTAAAATAACTTTTTATATAAGACTGATTAATCTTATCAGAACTAGCAGATAGATTCAATTTTTTATAAAAGTTTAAAACGTCTGACTTACAGTCTGTCCTCTTAATCCCAGAGCCTCGGGGTGTCAAAACGAAAAAGATGATTCGTAGCTTCCACTATCTCATTGTTCTTTATCAAATATTTTATGTTGAGATTATTTTGTTTTGCTAAAACTTGTTTTCTTTTTAATTATTCTTTTAGCTTCTTAAATTATTTCAGTTATTCAATGGTTTGATCTTGATTTATGTAGATTTTAACTTCAAATTCATTTGTCACATACTTGAGATTTCTCAGTTTAATCAGTCTTTCTTTAGCTTTTTTGTCATTGAGTTTTACAATTATAGGTCTGATTTTTCCATCTTCAAATTTACCTATACGGTATAAGGATTTTAGTTCGTGTTTCTCGATTTTATTTTCACCTAAAAATTCTTGTAGGACTTTGAAATCTTTCTTGCAGCCATCAAGTTGAGGAACACCTTTATTTTCAGGAATATTAAATACGATTATATTTAATCTTTTTTTCTCAATCTGTTTTTGTTCGTTATCAGCTTCTATCTTACCTTTTACAACATTCAGTTTATTGTTTAAGGTTAAGAACTTCAACTGGCTTGTTTTTGACAATATCAGCATAAGTTGCTTCAAAACTGTTAATTTTAGTATTGATTTTGGAATAAAAGTCTTTTGGTTTCATCGTTTCCATTGCATCAACATATGTAGAAAACTTTGATTCAAATTTTTCAAATTTGGAAGAAAACTCTGTTTTGAATTTCAAAAAACTTCTTTGTAACTCTGTGACTTTTTCTTCTAAAAAAAATAACTCTCTTACTAAACATCACATATTTGTCATCATTCTGAATTTCAACAATACTCTTTTCAATGCTTTTACTTTTTTCATTATACTCAGTTTTTATTCTACAAATATCAGCCTGGAGTGAGTTGAATTCATTGTCTTTTCTACATCCAAACGCAATCAACTTTTCTTTCAACAGTTTTCCTATTTTGGAACATTCAATCAAAGCTTTGATTTCAGCTTCAATAGACATTTAATTTATTACTTACAACAACCTTATTCAATATTTGAATATAATTTAAATAAACTGTACTGTCCGTAAGCATGCAATTAAAAATAAAACCTTTAATTAATTCTATATATAACGCTAAAAAATCATATATTATTAAAACAAGATATCTTTTTAATATTCAGATTTTATTTTTGTTTATCTAATAATACTAATTTATAGAAATTAACAGTCTTAGGTTTTTATTGACATTTAAGAGTATATATATATATATATACATAATTTATATATAATATATATATATACACGCAGTACTAAACTAATGTCACAAGAAAAAACATAGTGTTTTTTTTTTATCTTACAATACCATGAACTACTAAATTAACATAAAACAACTAATAATGTAGTACTAATCTTATAAAAGTTTCTTTGTCAAATAAATAATTAATCAACTAAACGATACTAAACTATTGTAATAATGAAAAATTCTAAATCTATAGATAATGTTTATAACTTGTCTAATGAAGGAAATTTGTACAGAGAGACTTAGTAAGTTAAATAAATTGAAGTATTTTAATAAAAAACTGATCATATCTAGTGAATTTATCAAACAGTACTAGTGAACCTAGTTATTAACATGAAATAATTTCTATAAATGTTTTTTTTATGAATACTTTACATTGCTAGTACAGATTCCTAAAACTTATAAAAATTTTTATTGTATGTTATATATGGTTTTTAATTTACTATCGAATTAAATTTTACGCTTAAAAAAATAATAAACTCCTAAGAATAAATTAAAGGTATTTCAGGCTTTGTATTAATTAATTAAAAATTCTTTGGCACTTAGTTTTACAGTAATATTTAAGGTAAAATCAATATTTATTTAGTTTATCTAGTTTTGATCGTATTTAAAACGATTTAGAAAAAGTCTACAACAAAAAAAAAACAAATAAAATTAAAACAAATTTTAATCTGATTCTTTGGTCTTAAGAAATACTTAGAGCTTTATATTAGTAATTAAAATACTTATAAAGACTTTATGGTTTAAAGTAGCTTATTTTTATAAATTTTGCAATTGTTGCTAAATCATCAATTAAAATTTCCAAATGACAAACTTAAATCATTGAACTGTACACTTTTGTACGTTAAACAGTATTTAAAAATAAATATAACATTGAGTAAGAAATTTAAGCTAAATGTTTCTATTAATAACTTGAATTCTTTGTTTTAAGTTATAGCTTTTAAAATATTTTTTTTGTAAGTTATTATAGTTCTCTAATTGGTTTTGTACTAATCTATTAAGATAAACATAAAATATTAGTCACAATTAGAGTTACTAAAAAAAGAACTTAACGCTTATAATAGAATTGAAATTTTAAATTGTGACTTAATTATATAATGTATTAAATAAAATTCTAAATTTGAATACCACTACTTTATTTTTCGATATAACTTTGAAACAATGGTTGTGGTAGCTTTTTTGCTTTAGTTTCACTTATAGACTAAACATTTATAAAAAAATAGTATACTTTTAGACTAAAGATTATATTAACTTTTTTAAATAAAAAATGCCTTAAACAATGTCACCAAAATAAATTCACAAACTTCTACTTACACTTTTTATAACATAAACTGAACTATTAATGTTTGATGGTTGGTAATTGAGTAATTTAGTTTGTAAGTCATTTTAGTGACTAATAATGTCATGATTAATAACATTCACTCTGTTCTTAGGTTGAGAAAAAAACTACTTTACTAATATTATCTAAATATAATTTAACCAAACCTTTATTACAAAACAAAGTAAAAAATAGTTGTTGTTTTTATTTTTACATTCATAGTTCTTATAGAAGTACTTATTATAATTATATTATGGGAAAAAAAATACATAATATGGCTCTCTTTAATTAAAATAGTAGAAAAAATATTTGTCAGAGCTGACTTAGAAAATTTTATAACATCACGTCAATACAAATATTTAAAGCGCTTCAGTAAGTTAAACTAATTTTTGTTAGTATAATTATGTGAATAAAAGCTACTTAAAACTATTATTGAATATGCTGCACGCATCGATATTCAAGTTATATTATCTTCTTGTAAAATGATCGTAATTTTATCGTAATGTCTTATTTTTGAATTAAGTTATGTTTCAAACGTTGTAATACACAATAAAATCACAAACTTCTATTCACATTTTTAATACAAAACTGAAATGGTAATTGTTTGTTGGTAAAATGTTATTAAATTTAGTTTGTAAGTCATCGAAGTTATGACTAATAAGTTATATTCTATTTTTAGTATAGGAAGTATAACTTTGTAATTACATATTATTAGCAATTTCCAAATAAAATTTAAAAAGTTCATAAGTTGTAAGTTTTGAAACAAATTTTATTTAGCTAATTTTACCTTATTATATTTTCACTTAGTTATTTTACTCAAAACTTTCAATTATTTGCCCTAAATTTCGTAAGTATAACTTATAAAAATATTACTTTACTTAATACTTTAAGAAATTTTTATTCATTATTATTTTTGTAGCTTATCTGCTTTACATTTTGGCTTTCTAATAGAGTAAGCATACAAAAAATTTAATTGCAATTTTAAACCAAAGACTATATCAACTTTTTTAAATACGTAATGTCTTCAATATAATCGTACACTTAAAGTCACAAACTTGTACTAACACACTAAAAAACAAATAATGAAATGTTAAACATTTATTTAGTAATTTATTGTGCAACTTAGTTTGTAAGTCACATTAATTATGACTAAGAAAATTTATTATGTTCTTAGGTTGAGGATAAAAACTATTTTACTAAAATTATCTTTAGATCTAACATAAACCTTTATTACAAAACAAAGTAAAAAAATAGTTGTTATACTTATTTTTACAAGCATAATTTTTATAGCAAAACTTTACACTTGTTGATAATTTAATTTGGTTAAAACAGATATTAAGGTATTTTCTAATTTAAAAAAATAGAGAAAGTTCATATGTTACTAAACAAAATTAATAGTACTTCATTAAACACAAAATTCAGTTAATTTTCATTCAGTTTTATTTTCTTTAATTTTTTCTTTTCGTTAAATCGATTGTTCATTACTAAAGATTTAAATATTAAAATTATAAAAAAAAACTATGTGTTATAGCTCGTAAGAAACTTTATAAGCATTATGTCTACGACTTACTTATATATACGATAACCGAAAGGTTCCTTTGTACATCAGGTTCAAACATTTTGAGCGCTTTTTTATCGTTCAATAAACAATTTTAAATTTATCAGTCACAGCTGACTTAAGACATCACTTCAATACTAGTATTCAAAGTGCTCCAGTGAGTTGAACTAATTTTTGTTAGTATAATTTTATAATTAAAAGCTACTTATAGTTATTATTAAGTATGCTGCACGCATAAATATGTAAGTTTTTATTATCTTTTTAAAATTAAGATAACTAAATTACTAATGTAAACTTTCACTGCGAAGATTAAATGTAAATACCTTGAAAACATACTTTTACATTTTTGAACGTATGGTATGAAAAAATATATTTTGTTTATCGTTTATAAAGAAAAGATTAAACATGTTTGGTAGTTTGAATTGATTAAATAACCACGCTTAGCCAAATATATAAGAAAATATAAATTAAGTATTACATATGTTCTTGAAATAAAAGAAGTAAAACAGGTTAAGCAGAAGCTAATAAGGAACTCTTGTATAATTTCATTAGTGAATAGTTTTAGTTATTGTTAAACACAAAAATTTATAAAACTAAATTAAATTTATTAAAACAAAATATTTATATTTCTTTTAATTGATATTTAGAGAGATCTTTACTTCTAGAGGATAGTTAGTATAGTTTATCATTTTAAAAATTTAAATAGTAATTTAAGTAAATGGTTTTACTTGGTTGGTGTCGGTTTGTTTTCTTTTTAGTTTGAGTCTTTATAAATTTTGTATATCTTTGTAAATGCTTGAGATGCACTAAGATATACATAAAATCAGAAAATATAAACACTCAAACTAAAAATAAAACAAACTGAACTAGGATAATTGGTAACCATTTACTTAAATCGCCCCTTCTAGCGTTTTGTTTAAACTAATATCGGCAAATCATTTTTTGAAATTACAAATAAACACGGTAAACAAAACAAAATAGTAAGTAAAATTTAAAAAAAAACTGTAAACTGCCTTGTAGTTGTATGAGCAATATTAAATAAAAAAGCACAACACGAAAACTTTAAATAAAATCATCGATACCGAATTACAAAATAACAGCACTAATACTCCATCCTGTAATTACCGATCGAAGAATCTATGTTCCCTGGATAACGATTTAAATTAATAACAAATTTAAACTGGATCTAAATTTTCACACTTTATATCTACTCATAGCAAAATTTAATTAATTAACTCTCTAATAATATCTCATTCTTACATAGTTATTTTAGTACTTTTACTTTTATATTTTCAACATAAAAATATTTTGTAAACCTAGCAATACAGACGACCACCATTTTTTTTTTAATTTCATTAATAGGCTTAAACTAGTTATTTAAGTCTAAATTCAAGTAAATGTATGAATTTATTCATAAAAACTCAATCTTTGTGTTTCAAAAGTCCTGGAAACTTTATAGATCATTAAAAATTCACTTAGTTTTTTTTTAAGCAAGTCTTTTAATGTCTTTTCATATCGTATAACGAAGAAAAATAAGTTTATCTCATTTGTCATGCACTAATGTTTCTTTATAACTTTTCTTCTACGTGTTAAAACGTTTTTACAAAAACTACTTCAAAGAATGTTAAAGTATATTTTGTACTTATTCTAATCTTTTTTAATTTATTTTTGTTTCTAAAGTTTCTATTTCTAAAGAAGAAAACCTTAATTTCCCAAAACTTATAAATCTGCTAAAACAAAGTTTTCTTCTTAAATATATTTTTTTGACAAACGTTGCTATGTTTATAAGGCTTACTTATGTATAACATTATACAAATGTTGCCTAGTTTCTGATAATTTTATTAACTGCTAGGATAAGTACATTACAGTTAAACATTTTATTTAGACACTCATAGAACTTTATTTTAAGTTTGAAATCTATTAGATTTACATAAAAAGTCGTTTGCATTTTTGTTAAAACTAAAATAGTTAGTTTGATGTATTTATATTAAAAAAACATTTAACCTTTTATGATAAAAGGAAAATTGTAAGTTTTTAAAATTTAAGTTTAAACTAAGAAATTTTTATGATGAATGTAAATATTGTAATTCACAAACTAAAACTTACGTATAACACTATAAATAATTAAGAAACTTTAGTTAATCTTTCAACTGAAACATGTCAGTTTATAAGTCATTCAAATAGTGACAAGTATCATAAACACACATATTATGATCAACAAAACTACATAAGTGGTTTTAGTTGAAGTTAGTTATAGTTTTTTAGTATATAAAGCCTATAATAAAACTTCGAACAAAAACATTCAAGTTAGGGCGTTTTCTTAAATAATCTGAATATAGTAAGTTAAAAATCTGAATATACTACTACATATATTCTTTTTGCTGTAGGTTTATAAATAACACTTTTGGTAAAGAATTTAATTGTAAGCGAAGGTTTGTTTTTTACTATGATTGTTATAATTGTCTCAATTTTTTCAAGACTAATAGAAATGTAGAAGAAAATATAACCGATCTTTAAAATAATGTTTAAATATTTTAGTTCATCTCATAAACTTTAAATATATTATTTTTCTATTCAGCTTTATGAGTTCAATAACAATAACAGTACCAATAAATAATTTTTTTTGTCTTTGATAATTAACAGTATAGTATCATCATTAACAAAAGAGTAGCAGAAAGATTATATAAAGAAGAATAAAGTTTTAATTGAATGAAAGATTCCTTAATTAAAATTAGTTATAACTTACATACTATATAACCAGTTACTAAAAACAAACTAAAATAATTCTTTGCCACAAACTAATACTAGTATCTAATAATATAAATAACAAAATGAATTTAGCTATAAGTCCCTGTAAAGCCTGTCAGTTGATAGGTCGCTTCAGTGGTGGCAGTTAGATAGGTTTCTAATACCACATTTGTCGGAGTTTAACAATAACATCATTATATTTTTTTATTTTGATTATTTCAAACTATTTTGCAGTACAAAAGAATAAACTTTTAAAGAAATACCTGTTGTCAGTAAAAACAAAAAAAAAATTATATAAAAAATAAAATATGCCATTTATGTTGCTTGGAAAAGTACGAGACTGAAAAAATTAAAAATGAATTATCATTAAAAAAAGAAAAGAAAGGCAGCAACTCTGCCGCCGTAATCAAAACACTTATTTTAAAAGAACAAAAATCACTAATTTATAATAAAAACTAACAACAAAATATAACCAAAAACAAGAACAAACAAAGCAAAAATAAGTTGACTTGTTCATAAGTTGTTTTTAGAACAGGCTCACTAAAATTATTCAATTTTATTTGAAACATCACATTGTGAAATTTTGTGTGATTCTTTCAAATCTTTACTTTGTTCTTTATTTCGTTCTGAAGATATGTACTACACAATGAAACAAATTAACGATTCGAAATTTTTTTTTTTTTCATTTATTAATACTTTTTTTTTATGAAGTTTAGTACTGAAAATGGGACTTACTTTTACATATAATTATCTTGAACACAATTATTAGAAATGTACATATAGCATCAAATTTTTGGTTGTCTACTTTAAAGTAAGAATTTAAAAAAAATACCGAGTATGTCATATGAAATACTTTATTTATATTAAAACATAAATTTACAAAATATTTTCTATTTTTAGTACATTTTTTCAAACTGTAGGAAACTTTAGATTACAGTAACCTCTCGCTTATTTACGCACATTGTGTCCACAGAAAAAGTGCGTAAAGATATGAGAGATCGTAAAGATACGAGAGGTACCAAATATAGTTACTATAATGGCTGTTTTTTGATATTGCTTCTAGTTAAAGGCAGACTAGGGACTTAACCACTTTAATTCGTTTACTTTATTTATAAAAATGAAAACAAAAAATAAAACTATACATCTATTAAAAAAAAGGATTTGAATTTATATAAAATAACAATACTTGTAGAAAAATTTTAATAATTTAAATAACAAGTAGATTTTATTTTAATCTTTATTTATATGTGACTTATTTGATACTTAACACTTATATTCTTTTGTACTTAGCAAGTTCAATTTATAATTAAGCATTTGTTCCAATTAAGAAATGGTGTGATGTCTGTATTAAAATCTGTTTCTATAGCCTTTTACAAAAATATGCATTTGGTGCTGTGATGGATTTCTTCTTTTGAACAAAAATATATAAGATATAAATAAATTTTTAATAAAAATTGTTCATGTTAATACAACTTATTTTAATTTGACCTTTGCCCACATAAGGATAAACTTAAATGTAATCTCTTATTGTTAACAAAAATTCTGATATACTGAGGTAAAACTAAATGTTCATCAACTAGTCAAGGAACATAAGTTAACAAATTCTAAAGATATAGAGAGTTGAGTTAGCATTTAAAAACATATTTTAAATTAAAAATATACAATAAAACTAATTTGAGCAATACTAAAAAAATTAAACTTTTTATTTTTTGAATTTTAAGAATTCTAAAATGCGTAACTAAACGAGAGTGCGTAACGTCACGAGTGCGTAAAGATGCGAGAGGTTACTGTACTTTGTGGACTTCAGATGTTAGTGGGCCAACCTCTAAAGCCTCAGTTGGATAAGGTTGACTTGCTATTGGTAGATTGTCAACCTGACCTTTTTGTTCATAGTTTTCCTGCAAGCGGGGTGACCTTCTAACAGGCTTATGTTCAGTACCCGCTGCAGGCAACTTATCATTTATATTATATACTACTTGTAAATTATCAGTGGACTCTATCTTTAAATACTAAATGCTGATCTAGGCTACTTTATATAAATCAGACGAGACAGTTTTGAGTGATGAATCTTTTATATAAAATACAACAAGAAATACTAACACATACAAAATTGTAAATTACTTTTATAAATACTTTTTTAATATAAATTGATAGATATTTAAATCTATATCAAAAGACTTGAAACAATAAGCTAAAAGTTAAATAAAACTTTTGATTAGCAATAAACTGTAAAAGATTTAATAAACTATAAAGCATGTAAATCTGGCTCAAATATTTATAACATCAGTTGAAATATTGACTTAAAAATAAACAATACTTACAGTTAACATTCACAAAATAAGTTCAAGAGAAATTTTTGCTTCCAGCTGCACACAAAACTAACTGACTAACTGCTTACATGACACTGTTTTGTCATATCTTGATATTTTGTTGCATCAGTATTTAGTTTGAAAATTTTGTGCCAAAACTAACGTCGTAAAACAATATCTTACAAACATTCAACTTTTTTTTTATTAATTAAAGATTTACACAAACACAAGCATTTTGAAAGGTAGTTAAGTCATTGTGACTGTGACAAACAAAATATATACTAGAAACTAAATCGTTTACTAATATTCTATAGAAAGGGTCGGAAGCCTAATATAAAGCTCATGCCAAGTTTTCCAAACAAAATATGCTCTTAGGCAGCACAATATAAAAAGTAAAAGCATCGTTGCTTGCAGTTTTTTATACGAATTGTAGTAATATTTATTAAAATTTAATTTAAAAGTAAAAAAATGTTAAAATAAGGTGGGTGTCACTTTTGCACGAGCAAAATTAAAAAAAAAAACACTATTTTTAAATTTATACTACAATTTAACATTTTCTTATTTTATAAAAAAACTTAATCTTAGTTGTTATTAAATACATTATGATACTACATGGTGATACTACTTTAAATAATTTTTATTGTTATTATAATAAAAAAATAAATTTGTTTGTCTATTTATATAAAACCATTTATAAATCGACATCTAATAGAAAATTAGTGTTTAAACTGCTATACTACAAATTAAATATAACTAGAACTGAAGAATTGTAAATTAAAAGTTCAACTAAAGCAAAAAAGAGTGAGTAATATAACAAAAAAAAAGTCTTATATAGATACAAAAAATTATAATTTATACCATTTTATAAACTATGCACCATTTGGTAGTAGAATTTATGCTAATAATTTTTACTACCTAAACTACTGATAACAGTCACAATGTAGTGACTTACAAACTATCTTTCTTTCTGCAAGTTTATTTTTTCTACCATCATGATTTAGTAATATATAGTTATAGTACTTTGAGACTACTAACTACTTTTTATTTTATTAGTGTAAATTTTACAGTTTTCCTTTCATAATAGTGCATTTTATTATAGCATATAAAGTAATCGGACTTGAATTTGTAAAATTAAAGTCTATATTAAAATTATTCAAACAATTTAGTTCTTAGATTTATTTTTATCGTTAGTAAATAATTATAACGCTCACTATTGTGCATCATACTCCCTTCAAAATATGAAAAAAAGTAGAGCTAAATTAAATATTTTGAACTTTGAACAAAATGTTAACTCAAAATATTAACAAATTTTAGCTTAAAACTAAAAATATAATTCAGCCATGCTACATTTATTACTTTATTAAAACTTAAAAAAAAAAATTCACTTTAAGCCTGAACTAAAACAAAAGGTTATAGTACTTTAATTAACTCTTTGTAATAAAAAAAAACACTAAACAACTTTAATCACAATATTTTAATGACTTATAGAATGTAGTTTTTTAGTAAAAATAAATAAACTAGCGTGGTCAAATATTTTAAATATTTGAGTGTCAATATTGGTTTATGGTTTCAGTTAAATAAATTTATTGATAAGTACTTTGCTACTAACATCATAACGTACAATATTGTTATCTATCACATATGATTAAATAAAGCTGCTGTTTTAAAAAACAACTTTATTTATTTAGATTTTAATTTATTTTCACAAGTTGATTTTTAAACTATTCTAGAGTATATCTATAGATTATAATCAACTTACTTTGTCGCTTAAAAGTTGATAGTTTTATACGTAGCTTGTAGACTAAAATTTGAACATTTTTGTAACTGTGAATTACATAGGTATGATTTAATATTTAAAGTTAACTTGCTTAAAAAAACATACAGCTACGTCAATGAAAAGAAGGTCTGACTTATATATATATATATATAGTTAAAACAGCTATCTTTTTAAAACCCTCAAACCTAAATTTTGAAAACTGTCTAATAATTTTATCATATATAAAATAATTGATATAAATAGGTAAAAAAATAATCGAAATTATGCTTAGACAAAATAAAGTTAATACTAAAAATGTGTTTAAAGTAAGCTATTTAAACATAAGTTTTTTTTTTCAAAGATAAACTTAATTTTAGTATAAGAAATGTTTCACTAAATTTTTTCTTTAATGATTCCATGTTTAAGAATCTTAAAAACACATTTTTACTGATGGTGAAATCATATATTTAGGTTATATACAATAGATAAAGATGATCGCGGGTTAGTAAACCATATGATTTTTTTAACATTGTGATTTGTTTTTGTAATGCTTTAAGTAAGTCACTTTATTTTTATAATATATTTTTGTTAAAATATGTTTTAGGTACTACGGATGCGTTTTAGTAGAATAATACTTAGATTGTTAGATACTTTTTAAATTTAGTCACTATCAAAATGACTTACAAACTACATACTTTAGGTCATTAATAACATGTCAAAAACTAAGAAACATATATTATAACTGTATAGGTTACCATTTACGACTTCTATGCTTATGACGTAATAAAAAACTTTATTGTAAAGTTAATCAAGTAATGATGTCAATTCTTTGTTGTTATATTTTATATGCTGAATGCTGAATAAATTATACAGTTTTTGTTATTACTTAACAACATATAAACATGCATATTTTTTAAGTTTGATTATAAATACACGCTTGCAGTTAATATATTTTAAGTGAAAACATAAGCATTTATAAATATTCTTTTTTTTTAACTTTTTTTTTTATTAGCAGCTAATTGAAAAACATTGAAATTTAATTAAACTGAAGTTCCTTACACTTAAGACCTCTACTTTAGGTTTAAACTGAACGAAATTTAGCTAGTCAAACAATTAGTATAATTTAGTTTAAAAACTCAAAACTCAAAAAAAATAAAATAAATTAAACTAAGTTTATCTTAAACTTTATTCAATAAATAAAAAAGATTATTGTTTTTTAAAAATCGGTGAATTCTAAAGTAAAAATTTTTTTTTTGATAAAATGTAAAGACAAAAGAAAAAAAATAGCTTTTTTCATGTTTCTGAATTTAACAATCTAAAAAGACTTCAGAAACATTAAGATTGTAATCCTTTATTCCGTATATTAGTTTGTTAAGCTTAAAAGTTATTAAGTGATTGAGCATCATCTAGATTTATTTCTTTTTTAATTTGAAAAATAAAACTTTAGACATTTCGAAATAGTTTATGGTTAAACAAGTTTTGTTAAAAACAGAAAAACAAACATTTTTTTATTAAAAATTGTTTTTTTTTTTTTAAACGAAAACATGTTTTCATATTGAATTTTAAAATAAGTTTGATAACACAAGTCACATTTTTAATGACATAAAAACTAAAAGTATTGACATTAAGCAATTTTAGTACAAAGTATAAACAATATAAATAAAAAATTTTAGTAACAGTTTGTGACTTTTGGTTTTCTTTAAAACTCCAAAGCTTTGATTTTACTGTACTTGGTTGTTTCAAATACATTTCAAACGTGTATCTATTTGCATGAAAAGAGTTAGAAATTAAAACAATTAGCTGAGACTGTTCACAACAAATATCACTGCTAAATTTTTTAATTCACCTTTAAATCTATGTCTTAGTTGAAATTTTTATTTTTATAACTGTTCATTAACTGCTTAAACAAAACATATTCTACATCAGTAAACATAAATGTTTGAAATTTAGGTGTGAAATTAACACAATAACATTAAACTTGTGTTTGATCTAAATAACTTTTCAAATAACATTAAAGCTTAGCTTGTAACTCAATATTTGATTTTTATTCATCTTTTAATACTAATTTATTTAAAATTTGATTAAAACTCTATCAAAAATAAAAAAAACTAATTTTGAGCACTTTACTTTTTAGAATGAGAATTATTTGTTTTCTAGTCACTTTGCAGTAACTTACAATATTAAAAAACTTAAACATTTTCATGTTTAAAAGTAATCACAAATTTGTATTACAATATCTCAATACAGTTGTGTGGGTTTCAGTTTAATGATGTCACTAACGTCTAGCAATATAAATTAAAACATTTAAAAACATTATAATTCATCATCAATAAAAATTTAACTCTTTTTAGGAAGCGTAGAATTAACAATTTTTTAGAGTTGTTGTAAAGAACTTCTGGAATATTTGATACTAGGTACGATTTCTTTAGTACCGAGTTTACTTAAAACTTTAATAAATTATTGCTGAAGTATTTAAAATTTTAGCTCAAACTAGTTTTGTTCAAATTTAATTCTTTTTACATTTTGTCGAAAGAAACTTAACAAATTTTAAAAACTTTGACAACATTTATGTATATATTTTATTACATAAAAATGTTTGATTGTATTTTACTGGAGCTTAGCTTTAATAAGTTTATTATTATTTGTTTTTGTTTATAATGAAGGAAACAATTATCAAAACTACTACTTTGAAAGAATATAGCACATTAAGTGAGAAACAAATTTATTTAAAATTTATTTATGTTGTTGTTATATTACATTTATGTATTCTATAGTATCGATGTATTTCATTAAACATTGATAAAATCCTACCTACAAAAGTTACTACTTTTTTAATTTTTATATAGATTAAGTTTCAAAAATAATAGTTTGTTGTAAGCTTTAAAATTTATAAAAAAAGTTTTAACAAATAAGTAAATGTATGCATAAGCTTAGAATTTTGAATGCTAAGAAAATCAACAACGGATATAATCTAAACATTAGAAATTAAATTAAACATGTTTTAGTTTAGTATATAAGTCACTAAAATTTCAAGTAACAATTTATCCCTTTTTTGTTAAATAGATGGCTGTGATTTGTAAAAAAATATCACCTATTTTTATCATTTGCATAAATATCGTTAAAGTTTTTGTTAGTTAATAATTTTCTTTACTTTGGCATTACTCCACTTTTATTAAAGTACGGAGTGAACAAAAGTTATGTTAAGCAAGCTATGGTCTTTTAAATTTTTTAAAGATTAATGGTTTGACTTAAAGCTAAAAACTTGAATTAAATAGTTATTTAATTATTTTAATTTTTTTGATATTGCTTGGAATATAAGCTTGTTTGGTTATTATTGTATTCATTTTATTTAAATTATTTATCAAACAGTTTACAACAAGCAAAATATCTATTCGCTATCAATGTTTTAGCTTTTATATTTTAGTGACGTCATATACGTATAAGTCACAAAACTAAGTTTTTTATTTAAGTTTAAATACTGTACAAATGTTGGAATACTATGTCTTCATATAGCTTTGTATATTTTAAAACCACTGTAAAGTGGCAATCAATGCCTTGCACTTATAATAATGATTTTAGTTAGCATAAATTCCTGATTATTTTTTTTTTTGTTTTTAAACAAAAGATTAAAGTTAAGGGATTTTTACTAGAAATAAGTTTATTTTGCGCACCCTCTAACTAAAATACTTCGCTACGCCACTGACAACAGTCTATAGTTAAAAAAATAGTTTAGTATAAAGTTGCACACCAGGTATTTTTTTATTTTTATTGATGTAAGTATTAAAAGTTACGAACCTATAGATACATCTAATATTTAGAAATGCAGCAGTGTTAATTACAATGTTCACAGGCAACTAGTTAGTTTCTAAGTCACTAAAACTGTGAATATTATTTATAATACTATTTGACTAATTTTTTTTTAACCAGTGTACGCGAAAGCTCTACTCAAGTAGTTGGTGTTAGATTTTAAAACTGTTTAAGAGCCCTAGTTTTGCTGTTTGTTCGTGAAAATGACAGCTAAAAAAATTGGTTTTGAAACATTTAAGTGAGTTCTTTTTGTAATATTTATCTAACTTAATCAATTGTAGTATAACAAAAAATTTGAAATATTTTTAAAAAGCACTATTTTCATATACAAATAGTTTTCTAAGTTAAGTGATGTTTGAAGTAAAGTGTATACAATCATTTAGCACTTCTTTAATTTTAACACCGAAATCAATTACTTTTCAAACTATTAACTTTTAGACATTTTTTAAAAAATATTAATTAAACAAATTAAAAAGATGTGTTTTAATTGTAATAATGTTTTTTTTTTAATAAACAAATAAGATAATTATAATAATTTAGCTTTTTTTCAAAACTATAAATTGTTTATAAACATCTTACCATTTAATGACAAAAAAGCTGAGTTTTTAAAGTTAAATATATAAGCATCTTTAATATTTAAACTTAATGCGCTGAAATAAAATATTTTGGTAACAATATTTAATGTAGTTTGGCAATCTTAAACAGTTCGTAATAATGATATGATTTTAATACACTAAAGCCACAAACTAACACTGACCTCTATAAAAACAAATTAATATCTCTACATTAACAATCATCTTTTTAGTGATCCATAATTTGTAAGTCACAAAAACGTGACCAATTTTGTATTATATTCAAGTTTCAGAGGGAAACTAACTGGATATAAAACGTTTATGCAAAAATAAACTTTTAAATACTAAATTTTTTAACATAAAATGATAAAGATAATTTTGTATTTAGTCTTTTAACTACACAAAACTTGTATATCTAAAGCCACCGTAAATTGCACGCAATTGACCATTAGTAGAAATATTAGAACTATTGTTATTACACTTTATACTTTTACATTCTTAAGTTTATAGGACACTGAAAGTTTAACTAATGTCATTATTTATTTTATATTAATATAGAGGTAAGCAAACTAATGTTAAAAAAATAATTATTTGTTATAAAAATAGTTTACTTAAGTTTACTTTAATTTTTTTTTGTACTTTACTCTCAAAACTAGCTATTATCTTTTATAAATTTTTATTAATTTCTTTTAGTCTTTAACTTCCAGTAGAAACTACTTAACATATCTTCAATATAAATGAGTTTTTTACATTATAAGTTTAAGCTAAAACTATAACATCTAAACAAATATTTTAATTTAGAATACCATCATCAATATGCTCAAGATTTTTTGAAGAACAGCAACAATTTTCTAAAAGTTTTAACGGATATTAAAAAACAATATTTCTAAAGTCTGTTGAGTCTCAATATTTTTCAATTCATATAATTTATTTATTTAACTGAATTAGTTGAGTATCCGCTATCATTGAGATAATTACTTTGACAATAAAACAAAAACATGTATGAATGTCAAGCAAAGTCTTTTTATTAGGCATGTGTAAACTGACGGTCTCATTATTAAATAAACCAACTTAATTAGAATGTCTTAATTAACCACTTCTGTTTATGATTAAGTGTGCCAATGATAATAATTTTATAGTTTATAAGAGTTGTTTGAAAATAAGATATATATAAATTTGTTCAAATATATTCCTAAAACCAAAGTTAAACAATATTTTATAGTTTTTTTAGCTGTATATGATATAAAACCTGAAAAGTAAAAACTAATCTTTTATTTTTTTTAATGATGGTTTCATTAAATTTTCTTTTATTTTTAAACTAATGGAAAAATATTTTGCATTTTTCATATCAATGAAGCTATTTAATGTACCAATATAAAAGATCCATCTTTTATTTTTTTTTAAAAACTGGTAGGTTGAGCAAACTTGAAAAGTCATTTTAAATATTATGTTACACTAAATCATAACTGTTCAAGCTAATATAATCGACGACAGCAACACTATTTAATTTGAATAAATTTCTTTAACTTAGTTGTTTTAAATATCTGATAAATATTTTTGACTCTGGTAACCCGAACACACTGTTATTAGACATTTTAACTTACTTAATGATAACACATACTTAAAATTTGTTTACTAGATAGTAAACATTCTAAGTAATAAAAATTTTAGAACTTAAGTTTAAACAATTATAACAAAAAAACGTGCTATTAAATAAAACGCTTGATAATACGAAATGTAAACCTCGATAGTTATAAACAAACTCTGGTAATTAATTGACGCACTAGTTTATCTATACTAAATGTAATATATACTAGTATGAAAATATAAACAATTTCATACACATGCGAAACAAATGTACTAAAAAGTTAGTCACATTTGTAAAGACTAACAATCTGACTTTAAATAAAGTTAGCTTTAGTGTATAATATAGCTTCAAGTAGTTTAATACTTTTTTAAGTTACTTATCTAGAACTATTATTAAGCTCAATTTATAATTATCTACAAGTAAACGCAAATAAAATAATTTTGTAACAGTTTAGACAGTAATAAATACTTAAAAGTCTGCGATTAATATATCATTAGATTGTTTAAGTTTGCTCTCTTACAAGTTTTCAAATACAAAAATTAGTTAAATCATTTTAAAAAATAGATGCCGAACTTCAAGCCGAGAATTAATACTAATTTAAAAAGATAGTCCCAATTGAATGCGTTATGCTTATTTTTCGAAACTTCAAAACAATAAAACAGTCAATGTATAGTTATAAACTGTAGTAATAACCTACGACACTTAGTCGGAAGTATTGAAAATTACAAATTGTGTTAGATGTAATTATCAGTTTTTAGTATTTAACTTATCTAACTTATTTTATGCTATGGTTGACTAAATAAATTTTTTATAAAAATTTTACTTCAGAAATCAGTTGTAATTAAACTTTAATACTCAGTTTTTATATACAACAAAAGTTTTTATCAAGTTCATTAAAGTGTAAAGATAACTTTCAGTTCTTTTTTATTTTAAAATAATAAAATTTAATCGTCCATACTGACTAAAAATTTATAGTGATGTTGCTATATTAATTGGAAGTAAAATAATTTTAAAATAAGGAATAGCAGTTATACAACTTACATAATAATATAGGAAGCACAAGTATGTCACAGATAGTTTTCGTACAAACTGATAAGTACATCTAACAAAACAGATTACTAAAGTTCTATATGTATAAAGAAAATTGTATTTTAATTAGTTTGTAAGTCACTGAAAATGTGTCGGATGAAGATTTAAAAAAAAACTGTGTGAACAAGTACACTTTCATAACTTACTTTAAATCTACTTAAAAACATTCTTTCGCAAAAAACTAGTTAAGTTTCAATAGTTTTTATTTATCATGTGGTATATGTTTCTATTTCTTTGTTTTTATTTCGTTTTTGTTTTTTTTTTTAAATAACCAGTATAAAAGTTTAAACCATTAAAGTACTATAAAAGAACTCGTTTTATAACTTTAAATGAAAATTATTTTAACAGTATTTTAACTTAAACATTTGACTGTTTTTTTTTATTTTGGGAAATCAATAGCCACAAACTGATACCGACATTAAACGATAAAAAATAATGAATTTTGATAATAAACAAATATATATATAATCTTTACTTGATTAGTTGCTTTAATTGTGCCTAAAAGATTTCCTTATAAATTTTAAAGCTTCTTAAAAAAAACTTGTAGTAACGAAATGTAAAAATTAAAAAACATAATAGCTTACACAAAAAGTTAAATCAAAAATATTTTTTGAAAAAATTTATTATTACTTACTTCAAAAGATTATATTAAACTTGGTTTTTAGCTAAAAATAAATGTCTTTTAGTCAAATATTATTTCTTCTAAAACTTAAATTACTTAATACTTTAATTTAAAAGGAACACAAAATCATAATTATTTGTTATTAACCTCATACTGAATGAATTCATTATTTATTTTCGTGACGTCATATAATTTTAATCAAAAACTAGCTAATTTTTGTTTTATATATTAAAAATATTATTATAGATCTAAGTTCGTAAAATGCGTCCGTTTGAACATCTAAATTTTAAAAACCACTGTAAAGTAGTTAAAATTTTTTGATATTCTCAAATCTTTTGAAGAAATATTACAAAGATTGTAAATATAAGATAATCTATAAACTATTTAATAAAAGATTTTGTAATTTGTCAAAGTAGTTGTTTCTAATAAAATAACAGTTATTAACAACCTACATTTGATTGTAAGTTTAGTTGAGTACCTAACAAGTAAACAATAGTAGTTGATAGCCTTTCAATACATTATGTAAATTAACACATAAATAAGCTTTTAAAGTCAATTTAATTATTTTATTAACAATAAAAGTTTTCTAAACTCCACAACTACTATTTTTACTAACATAACTTTATTATTCTAAGATTTAACCGTTCTAAATTAAAAACCGTCAGTTTAAAATTTTGACCATATGTTTTGTCTAATTACGTTTTGATCTAACCAGTTCAGCTTAAAAATATACTATAAATGCACTATTTATAAGTATATTTGCTTAGAATTTGATACTTTTACAGTTTAAAGTTATTTTCTACAGTTAGATACATATAATTTATTTTTGTAATAAAAGTATAATTAAGAAAGTTTAATTTTATGCAACTTATTCAAATTTTTGAAGAGCTAACTTAAGTTTAAATAACAAAAATATAATCATGTCACAACTCTTCAGCATAAAATCAATTATAAAAACTTTAACACTGATGCTGTAAGTAATAAAAATCCCAATAATAATATTTAAATCATTTATACATACGTGTTTTATTTTATCATCTGTTCAATACATTTTTGATATCACTCCATTAGATTTGATGCAAATTTACTAAACTAAAAAAATTAAAAATAAATAATAACCAGTTTGGATTCAACTGTGCTTGAAAAATCAGAATGTTTAACAAAAAAAGTGTTTTACCTCTTATTTATTTTAAAAAACAACATCTAACTTTTTATAAAAACTTAACATTTAAAGAAACTTACTTTTTAAACTTAGTTTTAAACTTAGTTCAGATCCGAATAATTTTCACCCGAACCTATTCCAACCCGCTCTATTCGAAACTGAATCAATCATAACCAATCCAATTTCTACCTAAATCAGTTTTTTGTCAGTTTTATACAGTATTTCTTTTGCACAGTGTCAGTTTTGTACGTGTGTTTTTATCCAACAAACTTAATCTTTAATGACTGCCACTTAGAAATCTGTTTGCATGACGTCGATTTTTCAAAGATATATTCAACTACATCTTAATGTTTTATTTGTATTGCTTTTATTTAGGTTTCACATAGATTTAAAGATACTTTTTGTATTCAAATTTGCCAAAGGAAAAGAAAACTTTTATGGTAAAATTTAATTTATATACTAATACAACTAATACTTACATAACTTACATACTAAATAGCATATTTTAAATAAGTTAAAGAAGTACAAGCAGCAAACTGATAATAACAACTTAAACTATAAATAAATGAATCTTTTTAGTAAAAGTGTGTTTGATTAGCTACTCTAGTATGTAAATCATTATATTGTGACTAATATTTGTAAACAATAGTTTACAATCTTTTTTACAATCATTAAAATTATTTTAAAACTATAAATTAATTTTAAAAAAGTAATTTTTTTTTAAATCCAAAATTATTAAACAAATTAATACTAAGTATATTTACAAACAACTTTAAAGAGTTTTTCGGAGCATGATTTCCTATACAAAGTTTTTTTCAAACTAAGTTCTAATTTTTTAGTAGTTTTTCAAATTTCTTTATTTCTTTATTGTGTTATTATTTATTATGCTAATTTTTAAAAATAAAAGAATTTTTCAATATACTAACCAATTATCTATAAAGATTTAGTTTATGGTTTGAACCTATACATACTATTCAAAAAAAAAAGTTTAAGTAATTGTACAAGATGCAAAACATGTAAGAATAAATTCAAATAATTACTAAGTCACAAATTAATGGTTACATCTAACAATCAAGTAATTAGAGTTTTGTTTTTGTTTATATATTAAATTCTTGTGATTTTATTGTAACGAAGTTAGACATTTACAAAAAAAAATACCATTATTTATCGTGTTGCTATAAAATTATAATTGTATAGGTAAAATCTAAATGTTATGTTAATGATTAGAAATATCAACTTTACAAAGTAAATATAATCAAAACGTTAAAAACCAAAATTTGATTATAGTTATTTAGTGCCATTTACAGCAACTGACAAATTAATTTAGTTGTTCCACTATAAATATAAATAAAAATCAAGTAAATAAATTGACTGTTCTGTTGACAGTTTGTGAGTTTTAGTTTGTCGAAGTTAGTGTGAGTTTTTTTATAACATTTAGCAAAATAAAAACTTAGATATCAATTATGTATAAGAAGGGTAGTATATTATGTTTTTATTTTTAAATTATTTATAAGGTTTGTCAGTAATGTGTAGTGAAAAACAAAAAGACGAAAAAATATGTTTCATAATTAATTTATTGTTTATTATAATTGTACTAGATGTAACAAAAAATGTAAACAAAAGTAAAAAATTTAAATAAGGAAACTAAAATAGATTAATTATTTGTATAATTTATTGAGTTATTTTTTTTCCAGTAATTACTTAGTAGCTTAAAACCAAAGTTTTACGAATATACTTATATATTTAAGTTTCTACCATAAAAATTCAGAGATAAAAATACAAACATTTCTTTTAACTTTTTCTAAAGTTAATAATAATAAAAAAGGAACGTTACGTTGTACTTTTATTTCAAGTCTTTATAAAGAGTGTTATTTTGTAAAAAAACAACTCTTTAAAACGTCTTTGCTGGGATCTTTTAGTCATAAATCAGATATAAATTAATTAAACACCATAAAATGTTTTTAACTTTCATATTTTATTTATGCAAAAAACAGATTATAAATATTACCTCAATTTTTTTAAAAAACAATAGATGTTTATGATTTTGATAGATTTATCCTAGTAATCTAGTGAACCCATGTATTTAAAACTCTTGATCTGGTCAGATGAGATTCAAAGATCTTGAAATTATAAGTTTATCTGAATCCTTAGTGACTGTAAAAATAAAGACAATATACTTTTTTCTTTAGTATTTTTTTATCTTAAGAGCTTAACAAGTTAGAAATATAGCATTTTACTAATCTTATTTAAAAAAGATTATAAATCAAATAAAATGTAACATTTTATTTTTCAAAACTTTGTATTCAAACTGGAATCTAAAGGTGAAAACAACTCATTTAATATATTAAATATTTGTTCACGTAGTTCATTAGCTATATGACGGTTTTTTTTTAGAATAAAGTGTTTAAAGCGAAAAAGATAAAAAAAAAGTTTTAAATTTTCAAAAATTTTCTTTTTTTCAATTTTAAGTTTGTAATACATAAAAACTTAGAACTTATAAATAAAATTTATATAGTTCTTTAAACTTAAAATTGTATATGGTGTATAGTTTTTTTTTCTACTTATTTTTATAATATTTATAGTAAATTTTATTTTTTGTGACTAGGATACCTAAGTAATATATGTAGCCTTAAATTTTCTTAAAGAATGTTATAAAATAAAAGTTCAGAGTTCATAAATTTTGATAAGTTTTTTTAGAGATGCACTTTATATATACACTGATTAAATAAACTATCTTTATGTTTTTAAAACTTTTAGCTGGTTAAAGTATACTTTTTTTATTCCTATTCAATAATGATGTAGGCTTCATAAAAACTTAAAAAAAGAAATAAAAATAATCACAAATTAAGTAACTTACAAACTAAGGAAACTGCATATACAAAAAAATTTAAATATCTAATATTTTTAAAACCTTTTTAAGATCTCATTTTAACAATGGTCATTTTAAAAAAACTATGACTTCAATGAATAAATTCTTAATACTTAAGTCGACTAATAAAAAATATAAACTCTGTAAAACTGTTTTTTCCCTAATCTTTTTAAAACTTTCCTAGTGACAATTAGTAAAGAAAATAATATTATCTTGAAGTTTAAAATTTATGACCTATTTACTAAAAACTATTTTAAATTGATTTAAGCTAATTACTTGAAACCTACTTCAAAATAATTCACTTATTAGCTTATTTATTTTGTTCTTATCTTAGATATTTACTGAATAAAATATTATTAAAAATTGTAGTCATGTCACGGATGTTTTTCTTTTTTTTTCAATAATGATCTTTATGTCTACAAAATAAAAAGTTTAGAATGCTGAGTATCAAAGTAGTTTGTAGAACATAATTTGTCACATAATTTCATAACTAAATTTTGTATGTGAAAATTCTCAAAGTTTATAAATTTGAAAAAAAAAGCGTTAAATAAATTTAATCTATTATTTAGATATAATGATTGGGTAGTCATCTTTTTTTAGCAATACTTTTCAATTAAAGCTTTAAAATAAACTTAAAGTTTTAGCTACAGTAGTAATGATTTATAAAACATTTATATAACAACTTACAGTTAAAGTGCAAATTAAATTGAAAATGTATAAAAAGTTATCAGTAATGGTCCTCAGATACATTATGTCATTTAAAACATAAAAAGCTTTTAATGGCATTTAAAGTATCTATGTTACAATAGAAGGTTTTTAATATATACAAATATTAGTTTTAATGATGAAGCTTTATAAAAATGAAATTCAAAAAATTAAAAAATCACAAATTAATAGTGACATCTAACAATATAAGTTATTGGAGTTTTGTTATCAAGCAGTGAGCTCTTTGTGTCTTAGTTTGTAAGTCACTGAAAATTTGACTAATGAAACTAGCTTCTAAAGTCTGAAGTAACTATCAACGTTTATCAATACTCTAAGACTCGAGTTTGATAAACTTCAAGTTAAATAACAGTTTTGAGTTAAATTTCTTTCATAAAAGTTAGAACCACTTTTCAAAATAGGTTTAAGTGAGAAAAATACAATTTAAAACCTACATTTCAAAAACAGGATATTCTAAAAAACTTACACAAAATAAAGAGTTGCCGGCTTAAATTGTGCACATTTTGTTTTTTTATTTTTAACAAAATAAAGTTGGTTTTTTGATTATTTTTTACTTAAAAAAAGTCTTTAATAAGTAATTTGTTAATTTTATAAACTTTCAGCGTGTAAGTCACTGCAATTGTGAATGAATTTATGTCTTAATCTATTACCAGGTAATGAAATAAAAGCATGAAATTTAATATACTTAACAATTATAGAATACTTTTTTAAGCTAAAACAAAACTAAGGTCATTGGAATCATTACAAAATTAAACTTTAAGTCTAGTTAGATAATAATAGTATTCCAGCAATCGGTAGCTAGTGAAATATACTAGTGAAAATAAGATTATTTAAAAAAAAATAAAAAACGTCTTAAAAGTTTTATTAGCTTTCTTTATTGATGTGTATGCTTTAAAATTTATTAATTGAAACTTGTTTGGAGTCAGCGTTACAACGTTGTATATTTAAGATTTAACCTCACTTTAAAAACCGACTAAGCTTGAAACTTTATGTGTTAAGTTATAGTCAAAGAGAAAAATTTTATAAATATATACAAATTTCCATAATCAATAATAGTATTAAAAGTCACAAACTAAAACTGACATTTGATAACATAAATCACTCAACAATTTTAAGATGCAAACTGTAGCTACGGGTCGTTAGTTTGTAAGCCACTACAGAGTGACTTTTAAAGTTAAAAAATCTCAAGTAACTAAAAATACTTTGATAGTTATCTATAAAATGTGAATAAATTTAAATTGCTTTGTGTTTTTTAAGTATATAAATTGTCGTTTTACATCCATTTGAGTTTAAAAATAAATAGTAAATGAACAAGTTTATACATAGTTTTAAATATTATACCGAAAACTGATCTTTTATATATCTCTCGTTAAGTTTTGTTATTTTCTCATTAAAAAACAATTGATGTTTTTGAACATTACCACAGGAAAAGCTTAATAAAAGACTAACAGTTATATATCTTCGTCGAAACCGAAATCCTTTATTTTTTATATCTTACTTGGTTTGAATTTTTTATAAGCTAACATTCTTTATTTTTAAAAAGCTAATAAAGAAATAGCCAAGTGTAACAATACTAGCAATTGCCGGTTTGTTTCATATTACCTAGAGATTAGTTTTTTTATGTATGTGTTTTGAAGTAGTGTTTGTGTTAACTTATAGCTTGAGGAAAGGTAGTTTTTGTCACAAAAAACTTAGATTATTACCTAAATAGGAACTAACGTGTAAGTAATCTGAATTACAAAAAACTTTTTGTATAAAAGACAATAATTCCAATTTAAAAAGCTAAAAACAATAAAAATTATAGTCACCTAGGCTGTAATTTATAAATAAATTTATTAACTTTAAATCAATATAAAATATACAATCATTTTTAATAACTAAATTACTTATTAATAGCTTAAAAGATTTTTTAATAATATATTAATTTTTAAAATTCAATATAAACTTAAAAGGGTATTTATAACATATTTAGAAATTATAAATTGCTATAAAACTAAAACAGAAATTTTAATTGAAAACTAATAACATATAACATGTTAAATAGACGTTTAAGAAAGAAATAGTAATAAGAAATTTACAAAACTTTTTTCATTTTTTATATTTCTAGCCTAAAAAACACAACTTTTTTTTTTTAGTTTCTATTGAACTATTTTATTAACATATAATCATATATTTAAGTTTTATTTTATACTTTAAGTTTAAATTGACCTATTGAAGTCAAATTTATATATCCAGTTTATTGCATATCAATATTAAAATCTAAGCAATTAAATATTAATTTAGTTAAAAAATGTTATATCTATGATAGACAAAAAAAATTAAAACATTGAATTTTTAACCTCTACTTAATCTGAAATGATAGGCAAGTTTATTATTTTAAATTTTAGTATTAGTGTCTGACTTAAAATTTTCATAATTCTTTGTGACATATTATTCTTAAAGCATAGTAGAGTAAACTAGATGAAACGTTTAATTGCATTTTTTGGATAAAGTTGTATATATTAGTAAATATTTTGAAAAAAACTATATCATTCACTCAAATTCTTCATTCAAATTATATTTATTACTTAAATACTTAGTTTATAAATACAATTATCATTTGATATTTAAAATAGTAGTTTTTATATGATATTATCACAAGAATTATTTGTTTATAGGATATCAAATTAATTAACTAAAAATACTTTTTTTGTTTATAGTAGTCACAATTATGCAATGGTGCAAACTAAAAAGGCGAAAAAACATCATTAAATTAAAAATCTATTTCCTCCTACAGTTTTTAAGAAATTTTATTTAAATTTTCACAGTTTACTTTTTACTAAATTTTAGTCATTTACGTGTAGGAATTTTTTTTTTGAGAAAAAGTCCCCTTTTTTCAAAAAAAAGTGTTTTTTTTTTGAATTTTAGACCTTAAGTTTGTAAATTTCAATTATTTGAAATTCCAACACTCAAAAGCTTTTAAACTGTGTAAGAAATATTTTTTTGAAAGTTTGAGGTACCTATCTTAAAAAACCTAGGAGAAATAGATTTTTAGTGAAATAGATGTTTCCGCGTTTTTAGCTTGCGCCTTCCATTAGGTCCCTATGAAACCTTCCGTCTTTGACCTTTTATATCTCAAAAACTACTTTGAATTTTGTAAATCTATATAAAGCATCTGGTAGCTAAGATAGTATTCTATTAAATAAGGTCAACTTGTAAAAAAAGTATCAACTCCCCTATAGCCTTAAATTTAAAGATTACTTAAAATGTTAAACCTTGTGGCTAGCTGTTCTACTGATTATTAGCTTAAAGTAACTAATTTTTGTAGTTTTCCAAAACCTCCTTCTGACTCAGGAAAGTTTTTTTGAATAAAAGAGTGGCAACCCTGATATTAGCTAAAATTAGTTGATATTCTGGTTATCAAAAATCATGGAAAGTTTATAAGTTTAGCAAAAAAGATATTTTAGTGTTTTTTATTGTTCTTTTAATTTGAAATAATTTTTACTGTTCTTTCAGTTTCAAGTTTTTTTATGTTCTTTCAATTTTAATAAAATTTTAATGTAAATATTGTTCAGAAAATTAGCAAACATACCAGCTACTATTTTTAACTGTTAATCTAAACTAGACCTTAATAACATATCTTAAAATCTCTTATTATTTACTTATTTTATTTACTTATTTTGGCAGCACATTAATACTTTTAGTCTAAACTTATTTTGAAATATAATTTTTTGAAATGCAAAAGTATATAGTTAGATATAACACATAAAAGATAAACTTCACACAATTTTACTTAGTTAGTAGTTAGTTATCTAAAATTGCATTATCGTAAATAACAGTTTTTTAATTACTTACATGACTAATAACTTTGAGTATTAGGAACCTGGTTCCAGATCCGACCGGATTTTAATTTGAAAAAAAAATCCGGGTCCGGCTCCGGCCGGATCTTAATTAAAAAAAAAACCGGATCTGGTTCCGGCCGGATTCTAATTTGAAAATAAAGTTCGGGTCCGGCCGGATTCTAACTTGAAAGAAAAGTCCGGATCCGGGTCCGGTACTTAACTAGTAGTAGAAACGGTAGAAAATTACATTACTCTCGAGTACTTGAGTCCTAAAATAGGTAAGTTTTAAAAAACATGAAACTAAAAACTATGAGTTTAACAAACTATCTAGCTTAAATAAACAAATTACAAAAAATACAGTTACAATATGCGACGCTTGTAAATATTTTCTACTATTGTTTTAAATTGTTAGACCATTAAAATTGTTATAATTATGATTATTTTCAAAAAAAATCTAACCAAACTTGAAGTTTAAAAAATTAAATTAGAAATGGTCTAACTTTAAAAAAAAAACTAAAAACATTTACAAAAAAAATATTTTGTGCAACATAGTTACAATAAAAAAATATTGGTATAATTCATATTCTATTTAAAACAACTATTAAATGATAATGTAATATAACTCACAAACTAATAAAGGATTCAAATATATTAATTTCAGAACGTTTTCTCAACTGCTTTATTCTTTAATTTTTTTAGTTTGTATGTCACTAAAGTGTGACTATGTTTTTGAATTTTAACATGTACACAGACACTTTTCAACCACCAAAAATATGTTAAAAGCTTAAGCTTTGAAAATTTAGTAAATCTGTTTCTTGGAAGTTAGCTACAAAGCTTATAACCGTATATTTAGTTTTTTGTTAAAGGTAATTTAGTTATAAAACTTTAATGTGAGGTTTGATTATTTAAGTCTATGAGCAAAACAAAAAAAATTATAACACTAAATCAGCTTACACACTTTGGACTTTTGTATAATATTAATTTTAAAAACATCCGGCGTATCTAAAATAGATTTGATTTATTTATACAAAAACAAGTTATGTGCTATATTATATTATAACAAGTACATACTTCCAACAATTTAATAAAATTTCAAAAATGTCAGTTTAAATTAATGACTTTATTTTGTGTATTATAATATTATGATGAAATATTTTTGTTCTATAAATTATTACAAATTTTTTATTTTATTTGTTATTTGCTTAAACTTTAACGTTATTTAGTTTAAGCTTTATTTTCTAATATTGTTTCTATAGTAAGGTGTTTAATTTGTTAAAAGAAAAGTATAAGTCTTCTGTATTCTAAAGATTAAATATTAAGTTTTGATAGTCATCAATGTAAGAAATATAATGAGTATTGCAGCGGTTAAAAAATATTATCAACTTTTTTTTTGAAGATATTCTATATTTTTTACAATTAATATACATTTTTTAAGTATGGAGTTTAGATTGGCAAATTTAGGGCGAATTTATATGAAATACAACTTTTTAAGAATAATAATATCAGTTTCTATGAAACTTGAAATAATAAACTTAATAAAATTTAGTTATCGTATTTAGTATGGTCGTTTCATTTAGAATTATCATAATAAAATTTTAAGTTCTTAAAACGAAAATGTATACTGTACAATAAGTGATAGTAGAGGTAGATGTTATTAAACATTTTGAACCCGTCATTGACTAGAACTTTAATCTAATTTTCTTTCTTTTAGCCAATGGTAAATTATATTTAGAGATTAAATAAGACATATTATACAATAAACTTAATTATAAAATTAAAGTGCCGAAAACTTATTATTTTGCTTTTTTTTGTATAGATGATGTATTATGTATGTGTTGTAAAGTAAATATGTTGCGTGTAATAATTGTCTGAATAAATAGTTGATTAAAGGAAACAAAAAACTTGATGTAGTTTTTATAAAATTTTGCTCCTAGTTATACTTAATTTAACTATAATTAATTTATTACTCTATTTAAAAATATATTTTCAGTACTTATTTTGTTTTTACTTTCGTTATTCAATTGTTCATAACAAACTAAATTTAAATAAAATTTTTGTCAACTAAACTACTAATTTAAGTCGTAATTAAAACATTTTGTATACTATTTATATTTAAGTGAAGTATGTAAAGAAGATTACCTGGGCGAGATTTAATTAACCTCGGACTTGTTATACAAATAAACATGTCTGTTTAAGGACTAAGTAGGAATTAATAAATGATGTGAAATCAAGACGTTCAATCGACGTAAAATACTTTTGCGGTTTGTTATATGACATAACGGTTTTAATATCTAGGTTATACCTAAAAATCAGGCTTTTTTACTTAAAATAACAAAATTATTTAACTTCTTCTATTTTTTATTTGAATTCCATCATTTCAATAGGCCTATGCAAGTTGTAAAAAAATTTGTAAAAGTTAGTAAAATGAAACTTAAATCTAACCTACTATAAACGTTAATACACTAGTCAGCAATAATACAACCTTTACAACAGACTTACAATGTTGATTTCTGACCGTAATATAAAAGTTTTTGTATCTGAATACTATTGTAAAGGTTTACTTTTATAAATTTGCTTATGTTAAAATTATTATAGTCACGTGAATATATTATGAGATCCAACTTATATATAGTTATAAGTACTTACTTTAAAATCCTACAAAAAATAGTTCAAAATGTTATAAAGTAAACAGTTTAGTGAATTGTGTACTATTAACAAAAACGTCTGTTAAAGTAGATTAAAAGAACAAATAAATATGAAATAATGAATAAAAAATTAATTAGTTGTAGAATGAAGTATCAGAAAATAAGGTGGTAAAATAGATTAAACCTTTGTTAAGCTAATACTAAAGTTAAAGTTTATACTAACAATGTTTTTTACGTAACACGTTAAAATCATAAAGTTTTTAAGAAACTAATAAAAAAACTTTTATAATTATAATAAGACTAGTTTGTTTTAGAATGAAATCTAGATTAAAAAATAAAATAAACAAGTAAACTGGGTTAGAAATGATCAGGTTAGAAGTGATCAGGTTAGAAATGATTGGGCTAAATTGGGTTAGAAATAATCAGGTTAGAAATGATCGGTTTAGAAATGATCGGGTTATAAGTGATCGGGTTAGATGTGATCAGGTTAGAAGTGATCAGGTTAGAATTAATCGAGTTAGAAGTGATCGGGTTAGAAATGATCGGGTTAGAAATGATTGGGTTAGAAGTGATCGGGTTAGAAGTGATCGGGTTACAACTGAATGGGTTAGAAGTGATCGGGTTAGAAGTGATGGGTTAGAAATGATCGGGTTAGAAATTAGATTCCGGCCGGATTCGGATATCAGACAAAAATGGCAATATCCGGCCGGACCCGGACCCGAATAGTGAGTCCGATACATCACAAGTTTTAAGTTTATTTTGTTTGTTTTGAGTTAAAACAAGGACAAGTTTAGCTAGAACTTAAGTATTTTTAATTTAAAAAAGTACTTTATTTAATTTTTTTATTATTATTTTACTAACCTGAACTGCTTTTATTAAAAGTACGTATGCAATTACCGTCTTGTGAAATTGTTTTACCGTCATATTTATAAATCATGACACATAGTTTATCTACAAACCTTACTATAAATTGTTTTAAAACCACTACTTACATAAATATATTTTATTATTTTAATAAATTTATATTTTATAATCACGAATAAAGTTGAAAAAATAGTTTGTAGTTATCAGATATTTTTAAAATTAAATGAATAACTTGATAAGAATACTTTACCTACAACAGTCTTAATGAAGTGACTCGCAAACTAGCAATTCTCTGATAAAATTAGATTTGGTTGCAAGATATCATGTCTATTTTCAAGTTTAAAAGCATAACAGTATAAAGCATTCCGCTATTTTATTTAAGCAATGTTTTTTTACTTACTAATTTTCTTGTTATACACCTATGACACTAAAAAGTTTAAAAAGTATATGTTTTAAATAAGCGTTAACTTTAAATTATTATTTATTAGCAGTTTTTAACACTATTAAGCATATATAACCACTAAGAGTTAAAAACTGCATGTGTTTAATAACCATTTACAATAAACTTGTGTTTTTCCTATAAATCCTTTAAATAAATTACTTGTTGAAAATCAAAAGAGCTATAAAATTATAAAACTTATTTTAAATAACAATCTTAAAATCTAACAAATACAATTATAATCAATATACGAACACTTTATAAAAAAGCTAAATACCAATATTCAAGTGTCTTTGTTGTAAACAGTCTCCACAACTCCTTCTGTCAACACAACTCAGTCTCGACTATCAGCTTGTGACCAAAACAATACATAAAAATATTTTGTCAATCAGTTTTTATATTACGTCATAAAAGATAAATGCGCTGTCATTCTCTTAGAAAACTATATTGTGCCAGTTGAAATATGCCATTAAAAGAAGTTGTAGAACTTCTTAAAGCGAATGCATAATAATTTTTAAATGTGTTTGAAGTAGTATATAAAAACTGTTTATTGATTAAGAACTTTATTTCGTTAGCAAAAATGTAATTTTAGAGTCATAATTACAATGACCTATAAACAACGAAAATTAATCTGAATAATAAAAGTAAAATATAATTTTAAGAAAAATCATGTTTTAATCAAACATTTTTTATTATTTATGACGTTATTCAAAAGCGGGTAAAATTTAATAAAAATAACTTTTGATAATTTTAATTTCTACTTGAATATGCTTATAACTAAAACTGTTTGATTGTTTATATAAATACATAATAGTTTATATTATAGCTCAATGTATTTTGTCTGTTTTCCTATTTATAAAATAGTGACCAAATACTTAAAAAAAATATTTGATTCTTATATTTATTAACAACCATTTTTGCTCCTATCGTGAATTTATGTCAGTATTTTTCAGTAAATGAATTATTATTTTTAGTATATATAAAGATCGTATATTTCATAATTGATATTTTTCTAAAAAAATGTTGTTCTAAATAATGTGATAAATTTAAGTTCATTATGTTTGAGTTTTTAGCTTCCGACTTAGTTGTTTATAATTAAATCTATCTAATTGATATTTTTACATGGTTTAGAACATTAGAGAGATATATTTAACAAAATAAGTTGTACTTTAGTTAGACAGGTAAAGACAAGTTACAAACTTCATATAAAAAATTGAATTTCCTTACAAACTTAAACTTTATATAAAATTTATAATCATAAACTAATACCGACATTTTACAACATAATTTAGTAAGGTTTTATACTGCCCAATATTCAGTTTGTAGGACAATTTTGTTATGACTTTAAATTTAGATTTTGAATGATGGAAGATTGACTAATATTTAAAATAAATTAATTATGTTTAAAAATACTAAACAGTTTACTAATATTTGTAAAGAGTTTTTATCTTGTTTTGAATTAGTTTTGGAGCTTCTTAATTCAATAAGAATAAGTATTAACAGTAAAACAAAAACCTAATAAAATACATTTAAAAACAGACTCAATGACTAATAGTAAATAAATATATTGTTTTATTTTTAATTGTTTTAATTTTTTTAATAGTTATTCAAAGAACTTTTTTAGAAAAAAGATGGTTCTAAAAAATCTAATCAATTAACCTTTTTATTAACCTGTTTATCAAAGTAAAGAGTATTTTTTATGTCCTAATATATTCCTATGCAACTTTCTAGTCATGAATTTAGATTTAAAGGTAGTACTACAATTTAAAAATTTTTCTATACGTAGTAGTCATCAATAAGGGCAATAGGTTTAAAGATTTTATTTACTTTTGTATGTATGACGATTTAATTTGTCAAATTTTTATATTTGTTTTTTTAAATATATGTTAGAAAAAGAAGTTGTTCTTGTTAACATTTTTTTCTTTATTTAATCGTTATTATAAAAATGAAACAAAAAACCACTTAAATTAGGACAGTACAAAAAAATACCTAAAAATGATTTCAATTTTATTCTGAATTTGATTTTAACTGTAAAACTGAACTTTTACTAACTTATAAGGAAAATATTCTTTTACAATACATTATTATTGTTATTATTATTAATGAGATCATATAAGCTTTTGTCGCAATTTTTTACTGACAGCCTTTAATACTAATAAAAGAACCACAGTATAAAAACGATCAGTTTTACAAGTTATAATTTGTAAGCTACTGTAGTAGAAGCAATTTATTTACTTTTTCCAGACAAACCGTTAAAAGGTAAACGTGATGTATGACTCGATAACCGAAAGGATGTTTGTATACCATGTCCTAAGACCAATTATTCTGATATCTTGTTTTTATGCTTTAATAACATGATACTACTGCGTAAAAATAATTGATGAACTTTGTTAAATTTTATATTGATATTTTAAGTGTGTAAAACAAACTTTGATAACAAAACTTATTTTAAATTTTATCTATTAGCTAGTACTCTTTTATTAATGTTATAGCCTTTAATTATATCTTTGTAGTCTATTAATTCTTTATTTTGTTATTAAAGCATTATGTAAACATTTTGGGTATATATTTTATTGATGAGCCTTATTCAAGGTAAAAAACTACAGTGTTAGGTAATAAACACTTTTTTTTGTTATTGAAAAAAAGTTTATTAGATATTGCTATCAGGAACTATAAAAAAAAGTTTAAATATTTTTTCTTAACAGAAGCTATTTTTACAAAATTATTTTAACAGATTTTCTGATCTCTTAGAAAATACTTAATTCTAGTTACATATTGTTAAAAGTAAAAAAAAATAAAGGTTAAAAATCACATTTACGAATGTAATAGTTTAATTTTATTTTCAACTCAAATTTTACAAATGTTTTTGATTTGTTTCATCGTCTTTGTTATTCAGATTTTTTGTGACTTAAAATAAATAAACAGAGAGCAGCCAACATAATTTAAAAAAAATAATCAATTATTATGTTAAATGTCGGTATCAGTTTGAGACTTTAAAGTATTCCGAACTCAGTACATTAAACTTAATCTTTTAGAAATATTTTTTTTTAACTTGTTAAATTAGTCTTAATAAACAATTATTTAAATTCGTTTAATTCATTTCGTGCTACAGAGGTTTAAAAAACTAGTAATATTAATAGAAATAGCTTAAAAAGCTAAGAACTAGTTGTATTTGTAGATTATGCTTTTAAGCTCTTTAAAAATGTTTATATACAAACTAAGCTTCTTTGTACGTTTTGTTCAAAATGTTTGTTTCTGTTATAAAAAAGTAGTAGTAACAAACTACATAAACTAAATTATATCATATAATATAACATAGTTGTTAAATGCATTAGTTTGAAAACATATTTTAATAAATAATTATTTACAATAAGTTTGGCCGATTGGCTAAATTTGTGAAGTTTTGGCCCCTTACAGGCCGGAGTATTGCTATTTAATTTAATTTTAATAGAATACACCAATATCTAAACAATGTTTTTTTGTTTTATATACAATTTATTTTTTATATGATAAACTATGCAGCAGAAGTTACTTATTTTCTATTAACAATTTTAGGATTTTAAATACTTATGTTGGTTTACTTAAAATTAGAAACAAAATCATAAAAGAAACTATCAATTTAAATACACTTATCTGTTTTCAGTAATTTTATATCTTTGATGATGTTTATCTTGAAGTACTACATTGTAAATAATAACAACTGAATAAAAAGTATATCGATTGTTTAAACTTTAAAATACTAGCAAAACTAAAAAAATACTTAACTATTCGTCTTTTTATGTCGAAACAAAAAGTGTATAGTAATCATTGCAATTTTCAAATAAAGTATTCAAGTATTACAAAGTTTATTGAGATAAAAAAATAATTAGTACTAATTTAAGTTTAGTTTCTTATTATATACTATTTTATTTATTAAAACAAATATCTTTAAAAGATGTTAGGTAATGTTTTATCTATAATCTTTTAGCTTAAATTAACATTTTCAAACTAACATTTTCAAGTTTTCAAATAAAAAACAATGACATTTAATTATTGCTTATAACGTCAATGATTAGGATACGAGGTACTAAGTTAAAGTAATATGTTTTTTTAATCTAACAGTTTAATAAAACATTTGATATACTAAACAATCATATTAAATTTAATAAGTTATCAAAAGTATTAACATGTTAAGTTATTTTTTGTATAAGCATGAAACATTAAGTTTTGAAAAACTAAGTTTCAAATTACTGAGTTTATACAAAATAGTTTTATGTTTCAATATTAATCTAATTTTCTTGTGTTGTAAATGTATCAGGATACAACAAGCAAAGTTTCAGGTTTTTAGTAGCAACTTTTCTGTTTACTATGTGGAAAAAATTTGTTACCATATTAAAATACTGTATAATATAAAATTAGATTTATTATTAATTTACTTTTTAATTGTAATGTAATGAATTAATTTTTTCTGCTCTTTCAAATAACAAAACTTATATACTTTCATAAGGTCATGTAAACAAAACTGGTTTAAATTTCCAAATAAATAAAGTAAAGTAAACCTCATCAACATAAATTAAAACTTTCTTCACTTTTTTATTATTTATAAGCTACTGTAAAGTGTTTATCAATATCAGTACAATTAAGTTTATTATTTTGCTTTTTCTACAACATCTAACTTAAAAAACAGAACAACATATATTCTAATTGAAATTAATTTGTCTTACTTGCTCTTTTGATGTAAAGAAATTTTTTTTACAAATATTTTTGAATGATTTATATTTATGCTGAGACTCGCTATAAAACTTAAAAATTTAAATTTTTAATAAAATAATTTCATTTCACTAATAAAACATGCATCTGAAGAAATTGAATTGTGTTTCTGTAATTTATGATACTGTCAAATTAATAGTGTAGCTATGGGTCCCCTTTAGGACTTATACTGGCCAATATTTTTATGGGTCACTTGGAATATAAGACACTACCTAAATTTAATTTAAAGTGTAAGTACAAAAGATACGTTGACGATTGTTTATTTATTAGTGGCAGTGAAAAAGTTAGTTTTTTATCATTTTATTAATTAAATTTCCTATATGGTGCTATCCAGCTCACCAAAGAAACTGAAGCAAATAATAAATATCTATCTTGGATGTTTTGATCAAAAAAAAGATAATTTATCGCGTCGGTATTTATAAAACTTACATTCAGGAGTCAGTGTCTAAATTTTTAATCTTTTTTTACTAAGAGGAAAAAAATTTAACTTTGTCTTATGCATGTGAACAACCAACTCAGATAATTTAAAAAACTTTACCAGGCTTACAATAAAATACCTGAAAATTATTTTCCTAAGCCACACTTTAAACACAGCCCAAAAGTGCGTGCCTGAGAAGTAGCAGTCTAAATAAGATTTCAAACACAACTCTTTTGGCTCTAAAGTGCATAACTCAATAGGAAAATTACTGTTTAAAATCATAGGGGGGCAATTTTTTTTATCCAAATTTCTGAAAAGGGGCAATTTAGTAAATTATTTTGGGAAACACTGGTCTAAACCCATCACTTTATATAAAAAAAATATATTAAATACTTTAATAACTAAGCAAAATTGTAGAGTCTAAAAGATTTTATAGAGGTTGTAACTCCAATTTTTTCTGCAATAAAACTGATGTTTGTTCAACACACGGCTTATATAAATGATTTCTGCAAATAGTTAATATGTGAGCAGACAACATTTTATTTGTTCATTTCTCAAAAATGCGATAAAACATGATATATGAGAGATTAGTTCATGAGAACTTGGCTGCTCTTAGTTATATTTTACCTTCCGCTCATGTTTAGCATTCTAATTTATTTTTTATTAACTTAAGATAGAAAAAATTGACTTAATAGTGTTACTTTAGTCATTGTTTCAATGACTTACAAACTAAATATTAAAGGAAAAGCTTTTTATTATAATAAATAATATATATTAAGTAGATTAAATCGTTGCAGTTTGTTGGATAAATAATCATGACGTATTTACGAGGTTATCTTAAAAATTGTTTTTTAATTAAATAATTTTCTAATAAGTTTTATATCAATATAAACAAAGTTTATTATGTGTTTTGAGTTGTATTTAATTTTATTTTGGTAATTATCTTTAAATTGCTAGTGTTTTTACTTTAAACAGAGTAATTTACATTCTTAAATAACATAATAGAGCATTTTATGGTTTTAGATTGTACATTTATAAGGATAAACAAAATAATCTACAGTTCTCGAAAAAAATAAGTAATGCTTCACCTAACATATTATGCTTAAACTCATGTTAGTTTTCTTAATTGAAAATAAATAAAATATGTAATTTCTAAAATATACTTTTTTACCTTATTATTAAAATATTATTTAAATTTAAATTAATAATTTTAAAAATTTTTTGATTCAAAATGTGCCATTATTTAGCAAACTTTAAGTAGATTTTATATTATTTTTTTCTTAACTTTGTAATATAAGGTTTTAAAAGCTTTAATTTAATAATTAATCAAGACCTTCGATTTTATTTTTAAGTTATACTTTGATGGTCTCAATAACGGCATACGATTTAATTAACTTGTTTATCAACATTTTTTCTGTAAAATAGAAGAAGAAAATTTTGTTATTGAATAAAACTTTATTTTTACAATATTGTTTTTGTGATATTTCTATGTGAATTTGCATTTTACCACTTAAAATAGATTAAAAGAAATAAATAAAAAACTACTACAAACGTAAAGTTTTCAGGAATAAAATAAATTAAAAATAAAAATTTTTTTAAAACTTTACCACCAAATTTACTGACCACCCTTGGTCCGCTCAAAACCTCACTTATCGGATATGATTACAAGTTAATAGCAATTGCGTTTACTAAACCCAGTGGTCTTGCTTTTTCTGTGATTATTTTTATGTTTTTTAAGTTATGACTAGGTTTTAAGTTAGAAACTTTGCAATAAATAATTTTAGTTTTACTTTGAAAATTATGTACATTTCAGCCTGTGTAAAAGAAATTAAACCATCACTTATACCTTGTTATTTTTCCCTGTGACAAACTTAATAATTATGAAAAGTATTATACATCTTATTTTTCATTCTTTTTTAAGTATAAATGTTTTTAGCTTGATGAAATAAATTAAAATGCAGTAACGTACCTTGAAATTTAAATTACATGTCTTTAAGATCCTTCATTTTAGTAAATATATTTTCATTAGGTTTTGACGAACGTAGCATGTTGATGTATTGGAATATTATGTTTACAATTTCGTATATTTGCTCTAAATAATAAGATTTTTTTGCAATAACTAAGTTAATTTCATATTATGCTTTTATTAGTCATACTTAAAAAAAATCAACTAATGCAACTTTTATTTTTCTCATTTTAATAACCTAGGCAATAAAAACACTATAAATAAGTACTTTTTATTAGTTAAAGTTTGAAGATAGACCATAAACTTTTTAAACTTTAGTTAAGTCTGTAACACATGTCAAGTAAATTAAAACAGCATTCATAACAAAAAGAACAAAAACCAATGAAGTAGTTTCATCAAAATGAAAGCCTACACGTTAAAAGTTGTTCTTACTGAAATTGAGAAAATTCATAATAGAAAAAGTATTCTTTTTAACTGTTATCTATGCTTTAAAACCAAGATTAAGTATGCTATTTATTTTACGAACAACCTTACAATACAGGCTACTACATGTTACAAACAAAATTTACAGGTCCCACTCTCTGTAAGGTCGCAGTTTGTGTCAAATAAACCGAAACCACTGTGATTGCTGTTAAAGGCTGATCAACTGTTAACGTATCCCAAAGTTTTCAACGTGGACTGCAAAGACCCTTTTACTTTATTACAGATCAAACTTATGACGCAACTAACAGGAAGTAATAAAAAAATATTTTTAATGACGTTAATAATATTTTGTTATAAATTTTTTGTTTCTATTTAAATACTTAAAAAGCTTTTATTAAAAAAATGTACAAATTGCTTTTGCTTTATAGTAAATTGAAAATTCTCCTGTTTGGAACTTTAGAGCCATGTATCAACTGTATTTATAATTTTTTATTCGTAAAATTTCCATATTCAAACTTACCTATGTTTTATAGTATTTAGACCGCTGGTCTTTAAAGGGAAAAATGTCCACGCGAATTTAGAGATGCTCATTACAGTAGGGCCATTCGAAAAATTAAGGATTACTTATGAGTAGTATTATAAAAGATTATTATAGTAGATTATAAAGCGATTTTTTATATTATCAACCTAATATTTACTACCAAATTTTGTTAATTTAAATAATAAATATTAAACGAACTAAGATGAGTTAATTTTAAAGTTTCTTTTTTTTTACAAAAAAATGTTTAGAAAAGCTTCATATAGTTTTTTTTTAATATTTCTACTGCCTTTAGTTTATTTAAATATGTTTTTAAATTGAAATAATAGTAAACAAGGTCTAGCAGTACAAACTTTCAAAAAACTTAAGGAGTTCTACTTCGTTGTTCAATATACTGCTGAACTTATCAGTCACAATTTTCTTCAGCTTTCCACCGACTAACTACCGAGTACAGCAAGTGTCATTATGTTTGAAGAGTAGTATTTATTGTAAAATTTCAACAAATCGTCACGGACGTGAATACCTTTTTTAGTAGTTCTTCCATGAGTGTGTAGCGGTTTCCTATAGAAATAGAAAAAGTAAAGTAATTACAAAAAAATATTAACTTTTCTTAACCAAAAAAATAAAGCACTTAAAACTTATTTCTTATTTTTGTAACTATTTTTGATATGATTTTATAAAAGTCATTTTATCAGTTATAAAAATTTCTCTATAAAATTTACATACTAAATAACTAAAAGTTATAGTCGCTGTTGGTTTGTAATTATGTTATGCTAAGTTTCTCAGTACAAGATTAAAAATATTATGAATTTTAGCTACGGAATTAAAGTGAAATAAACTGGTTTACATATGTTTTGTAATTAGTTAAAACACCATAGTAAAGATAAGAAAAAATAATTTAATCGCATCATGACCAGCAAAATACTTCACAATGATAATATCGAACTAAAACACACAAGATGGTACTGACATCTAACAATTTAAATAGCTGCAAGATTTATGAATACTTTGTCGATATATCTACTAATTTTTTATCACTGCAAATGTGACATATTATTTTGTATTCATTGGTTGTGTTCGATTAGCTTCTTTTTACAATAACGGAACATAAAATGATATAATTGAAATTTGTAACAAAATTTACTATTTTTACATCTCTGTTTCGTATAACAGCTTAATAGGACGATCAATAGATGTACAACCTTTTAAACTAGTTAAAGCAAGATAAAATTTAACTGTATTTTTAAAGTATATAAAGTAGTTTATATTAGGCAGTTTACAAATATATATATAGAAATAAATATATAGTATATAAGTGAGAAACGCATATCTTTATAACAATTTTTCATAGTTGACAAAGAGGCAACAAATTTTAAATACATTATTAATTTAAAGATAACTATTGTTGTTTTCATTCTCAGTTTATAAATTTTTAAACTAGCTTGCTAGTGTTTTCAGATACATAACTGTAACATTCTTATAATTATTACAAATTTTCTTTTAATAAATTAATTCTACACAGTTGATTAAGATCAGTATAAAATTTTTGTACGTTTAAATAACTTATAATCTTAGTTTTACTTAAAACAAAATTTTAGATTTTGAAAAAATTTTTACTTACGGAATATTACTAATTGTTTAGCATTGAAAAAAAAAGTTTATATGAATTATGTTGTTAATTCGTTAATTAATTTATTAAAATTCGGTTTTTCAACAATAAACTTTGATTAAAAAACAACCTTTAAATATGGTAATTATTGTAATTTTATTCAACTTTATAAGTTTCGTCTATGCTATAATCAGTTAAGATAAATGGCTTAACTATTTAACAAATATTCTAAATAATTTGCATATAATCTACATATTAAGTGGGACCGATAATGAATAATCAGTTGAATAATGTCTTCCATGCAACATAAGCAAAAAAAGACACAAGCTTTTAGTAAAGCTTTTAGTATTAACTACTGAAAATTTTTAGCTAAATTGACTACTCTTCTTTATCAGTTTTTAAGTCACTACAAGTTTGACTATTGCTCTTTAGATTTATGAGTATAACTATGGTTTACGTAACATTACACTGTTTTTTGAATTACCAGAATAGTTTTGTTTTACACATGCAATTGTAGTGTAAAATGATTATATATATATTTACTATTTAAGTATAGGTTTAAAACTAAAAAAATATAAAAATCAAGTTAAATGTGGCAATTTTTATATTTAATTGTAAATGAACTAACTTTTATATTATTAGTCGGTTTAAAATTTTTACACTCATGTGAGAAACGTCTAATAAACAATGTATTGTAAAAACGAAACAAAAAGCAAGTAAATTATGAATACTAAAATTGTTCAAGTGTAATATTAAATCTCATTTTATGATTTGATTTGTAAACTAAGATTAAATTGTGACAATATAACTTTATTGAGTATATTAGAAAATTCTCCTTAACAAATAAACTATACATGGTTTATTAGATCAGTTTTAAATTGTTTTAAGTTTATAAAATGTAAAATATTTTGTTATACTTTATTTACATCTTACTAAGTTTTAGGAATTTAAGTTACTTAGTTTTAGGAATTTAAGTTATAGATTATAACTATTTTTTTACTTTTGATAATGAAAATAAACGTTATTAGATTATAATGCTAATTTGGTGATTACTCTAAAAAAAATTCAGTGCTATAGAATAATCTTAGTATATAAAACAACCCCTAAATATAAAAGTACATGTTAATTATAATTTTATAGGTGTGTCCATTTAGTAAACTAAATCAAAATGTATATGTTTTATACTATAATTAATCTTGGAGAAATGTAAAGATGAACGTAACTGTTAGTTAAACGATGTAAATGACATAGCGTACAGTAGAAACTGATAGTGCTTAATTATAATTATTTTATTAATTTTAGCAAAATTAGTTTACTTTCTATTACTATAAATACTAAAAACTGTAAGTTTTTTAAATAACTCTAAATTCTAAACTTAATTAAATATCGAATTTTACTAAACAAAACGAGAACGGGTCTAAATTGCACGAATACAAAATCGCACAGGTATACAAAATTACACGAGAAAAAAATTGCACGAGTGCACAAAATCGCACGAAGTCAAATTCGCCCGAAGGAACAAAATTGCACGAAGACGATTTTGCACCAAGGGTCAACTTTTCACGAGTTACATTTTTGCACGAGAATAAAATAAAAACAGATAAAAAAAAATATAAAACAATTTTTTAAAAAATAAAGTTATAGAATGGGTAGGGTTAGGGGTAAAAGTGATCGTAAAGATATTAAAAAAAAAAAACAAGTAATAAAGATTATTATAAATAAAAATGTAAATATTACAAAAAAAGCTACTAACCGAGGGTAAGGGTTAGGGGTAACAGTGATAAATTGAAAAAAAAAACTAAAATCTAATTTAAATAATTAAACTAATAAAGTAAAAAACAAAAGAAAAATTTATCCAGTGCAAAAATGTTTCCGTGCAATAGGTATCTACTATTATTTTCAGAAGAATTGCCATTTAAATCGTTTTAGTTCTGTTTAATGTTTAAATAAAAAAATATTAGCGAACATAACTTTTATAGTAAAAATATTATTTGAGTAATTTCAAAGTATAAAACTGTTTCGTAAAACTAAAATTATTTTGTAAAACAATATCTAATGTAAATTTTCTACAAATTAAAAAAATATGAATATATTTTTACTTAATTTAAAGCATGTCTCTTGATGATGACTCACAAACTGATAATGAAATTAAGTATTCTAATCTCAAAACATTTTACAGAGAATCTAGCTTAATGAAAATTATAGTTTGTAAGTCTTCAAAATTTTGACTATCTTTTTGGTTAAAAAACAAAATAATAGTAATACAAAAAAAAAACAATATAAAAAAATAATGATTAATAAATTAATAAATATCAAAAACATAAAATACTTTATCGACCAAAAAAGAAGGTTAGGAAGTAACATAAAATAAAAAGTAGTAAACAAACTAATAGTAAAAAATAAACAAACTTTTTACAAAATAAAATAAAATAAAATTATAAATACAGTATTATAAATAAAAATATAAAAAAATTACCCGTGCAAAAATGTCTCTAGGCAAAAATGTCTGCCTGTGCAAAGGTGTATACTTGCATTTTTGTACGCTCGTGCAAATTTGACAGCTACCTATCTTATCAATTAGCATAATGAAAAAAAACGTATAATTACATAGGTAACAAAAAGCATCGGCAAAAGTCTGCAGATCAGAAGCCTAGACCTTCGTTTGACGTCGAAAAGCTCAAGTTCAACAATTGGTTTATCATGGCAATTCGAACATAGGACCACAAGCTTCGGTAGACTGAGACCGGTTTCGTCCTCATTAGGACTCATCAGTAAGTGACTACCGAAAAACTTGCAGTCTTTAATCTACAAACGATTTATTATGCTTTCACATGAAGCAAGCATCTGCTATCGATTCCGCTGATTGTGGTTGATGATCTAAATTGCATGATCAACCTTTTGTTAAATTTGGGTTTGTCTCACGGCAAACGAAAGTCCAGGCATTTGCTCTACAGACTTTCGCCGATGTTTTTTGTTGGTTTGCTGGTTTTTTCGTTATGTTTTGAAATTCTCCTAGTGACAGTTAGTAAAGAAAATTATATTTCTTGAAGTTAAAGTTTTATTACCTATCTACTAAAAATAGTTGTGAAGATAATAAACCTTATGCCTTTAAACCTACCTTAAAATGATTAACTTATTAGAAATCTTTACCCCTAATCAAATATACATTCTAGACAATATTACTGATAAGTTTTACATAAAACAAGTTTATTATGCTAAAGTAGTTAGGTTTCATAAATTACAACTAATTTCAAATTGTTTTTAAAAGATCTATGTAGAACAATCATTTTGTGAATTGTAGATAAAGTTTAAATATTCAGTGAGTTTGGGGTTTATTTTGCTACTTACCTTAGTAGTTAAAAAGAATATTAATACATAAAACTTTGTTTTTTAATATATAAACTAATTAATAAAACAATTTTAAATTATTACATATTTCATATGTACTGTTTGTTAATACTTTTTAAGTCTAATCAATTAAGTACTTTAGTCAAGACATATGTCATTGAACTAAATCTAACAAACTATCGAAAAAGGTATCAAAATAAAGAAATTAAATACTTTGTTGAAATACTGATTGCCAAACCTTCTTGTTTATAAGTCACTGTATTTGTGACTAAAATTTAATTCGTAACTTTAACAATTATTGAAAAAGTTAATATAAAAAAAGTGTAGTCAAATAACTTATGCTTTTTTATTTTTCTCATTAATGATCATTATGTCTTATTAAAAATGTTTGTAAAATGCAGAGTAACAAAATAGTTTTTAGAACTGAGTCTCATAATTTTTTTGTACTTAGTAATTTTTTAAAGTTTATATACATTGAAAATAAAAAAGCTTTAAATACATTCAAACTATTATTTGAATATAATAAATTTATAGTCATTTAATCATAGCCATACTTTTTATTAAACTTTAAAATATTTGTTTGACAATTTTAATCAAAGTAGTAATGACTTAAAAATATTTTTTATAAAATCTTTTAAAATTTAAATTTAAATTAAATCAAATATATATAAAAAGCTAGCAGTACCACTTGCCAGTTCTCAAATACATTCTCTCATAATAATAAATATATTTAAAATACAATACATAAAAAAGCTTTTAATGGTATTTAAATTATCTATGTTACAAAAAAAGCTTGTATAACATATACAAATACTATTTTTAATGATGAAACTTAATAAAAACGTTGAATAAAAAAAACTTTTCAACCACTAATATCAATAATGTATATTGTTAAACAACAATATATCATAACATATTTTATCTAAAGCAAAATTACTAAGTTAAATATATTAAAAATAAGTAATCACTAACTTAGATTCAACTATATTCTAAAAAACAGAAAGTTAAAAAAAAATTACTTCTTATATATTGTAATAGGCGGCAACTATTTTTTTTCAAAACTTAACATTAAAGAAACCTACTTTTTAACTTAGTTTTAAATTTGTGACCTGCTCTGTTCGGATCCGAACAATCTTCACCCAATTTATTATAACCCACACAATCCCAACCTAAATCAATTCCAATCCGTACCAATTTCTACCTAAATAAACTTTCATGTAAATTTTATACAACATCACTTTTGCACAGAGAGTCATTTTTGCACAGTTTCAATTTTGTATAATTTTTAATATCCAATAATGTTTATTTTTTATGAATTCTGTTTGCATGACGTCAATTTTTCACAGGTAAATACAAATTTGCTTTATTTAGATTTTATATAGATTTAAATATATTTTGTCTATTTAGGTTTTGTCAACGGAAAAAGAAAACTTTTAGGTAAAATTTAACTTGTATACTAATATAAGTAGAACTCACATAATTTTCACACTAAATTGCACATTTAAAATGATTGAAATAAATACAACCAACAAACTGATACTAACAATTAAAACTACTAAATAATGAATCTGTTTCGTGAAAATGTAAAGTATTGGCAGTTCTAGTTTGTAAGTCATTGCATTGTGACTAATATTTGTAATTAACAACTCTCAATCATTTTAACAATCATCAAAGATATTTAAAATCTACAAACTAAATTAAAAAAGCTACTTGTTTTTAAAGCATCCAAAATGAGTTAAAAAATTAATACAAAGTTTTATTACAAAAAAATTTGCATAGTTTTGCGGATTATGAACTCCTGTAGAAAGTTTTATTCTAGTTAAACTTTAATTTTTTAGTATTTTTACAACTTTCTTTATTTCTTCAAAAAAAAAAAAGAATTATCAAAATACTAAACAATAGTTTATAAAGATTTAGTTTATGGGTTGAATCTATATGAACTTTTCGAAATAAAAAAATTTTAGTAATTGAAGATGGAAAAAAATATGTAAGAATGATTTCATATAAATTTAAAAACACAAACTAATAGTGACACATAACAATAAAAAATTATTAAATTGCGTTGTCATGCCGTTAGGTCGTTTCGTCTCAGTTTGTAAGTCACTAAAAATGTGACTAACTAGTTTAAATTTTCTTAGATGTAAATAAACTAGTAATGTAACTTTTTTATTGGTAAATTACTAGTATTGACTAGTAATTGTAAAACTTTATTTGATTTAAAACTTAAAATTTTCACTCAATTTAGAGATCAGTTTTCAATTGTTAACTTCTTTGTATAGTTATACTTTAAAGATTAAAAGTGTTTATCTGTGGTTTTTTTATTGTAGATTTAGTCATAACAATTTTTTAAGTACACAATAAACTATACATAATTTTTCTAACATATTTAAAATATCTCTAATTTTCACGAAAAAAAATAATTTCTTAGTCTTAATAGAGTTATGAAAAAGCAAAAAAAAAAGTTGTTATTAATTTAAGAAAAAAAATCTAGTAACAAAATAGTTACAAATATTACTTACACAAAACATTAGATTTAATTGTTTCAATGATAATTATTTTGTTGAGGAGACGATACTTAATTCAGATAATTTTCTAACAATTCACCAACTACTATTAAAAACCTTAATTACTACACATTGATTATTTAGACTTTCCAATTTTAATTTTGACTTAGTTTAGAACATAAAGAGAAAAAAAAATTTGCTTCTTATTAAATCATTTAACTGTTTATTTTAGGTTCTTTAAAAAATGTTTTTGTTTGTTAAATCTGTAAGTCAATGTTATTGGAAAATAGTCTACCAAAGTAATTACTATAATAAATAGAGAATAAATAGGCACATATAAAATCATTGATGTCATAAAAAAATTTATAATTTGTTTAAAAATCATTAACTATAGGTTTAATCTTTTAATTACAACGGGTTCATAGTCTAGTTTTTAAATTTATTTTTAGCATTCTATCATTAAGTTTAGTATATAAATACTAATTTAAACGTTAAAACTTTAGAAAACTTAAAACAACTTTTTAAAATTAAGTATTGTTACCTTAGTACTAACAGAGTACTAGCACTTGTAATTGTAACTAATAGTCAATTATAATGTAATTTCGGTTTAAAGTGAACTTTTATGGTTGTGTTCTGCTTCAAACGTCTAAATTAACCTTCATTTATTTCAATCAACTTATGATGGTTGTTTTAAATTCTTAGATCTTAGTTTCGCCACTTAACACTATAAACTTTGTTAAAACGTTTTTTTAAGTTTTAAAGCAGTTCTTTTAAAAGCAACTACTGAATTTTTAAAACTTAAAGTTAATATAATAATTTGTGGATATTTATCATTAGAAAGATTCTACTAAAAAAAGTCATAAAATAGATAAATCATAGTGATTATATAGAATATACATCTCTTATTTTCTAATAAAATCTAAATTAATTATAAGATCTCTCGTTTACAAGTCATAGTATTTATAAAGTTATAAGTAAAGTATACTTATTAAGTAGAAAAATTTTATTTTGAAAATTTTCTAAAAAGTACGAATAAGCTTTTAAACTGTAATCGTGATCATAACATCTAAAGTAATTGTTTTTAAACAATTTACAGCAAGCTATTTAGATATACTTTTTTTTTAATTTTTTAAACTAAGTTTAAATCAGAATAAGCATAAAAAATTTTCATTTTTTTTTTGAAAGATTTATACCGTTTATTAATTTATAGCTAAAAACAACTACTAAGAAAAAAGTAAATTAATAAAATCAGACTTTTATAACATTTTTAAGCTTTAGTCTATACTTTTAAAAAAGGGCATTTTGTACAACATTTTGAAGACAGAAAGTCGAAAACTAATTCAATGTTAAATATGAAAAGTATATTAAACTACTTTAAATATTACGTAAACAAATTAAACAACTTCCGGTCTCTTTAGTTTATAAGTCATTAAAAGCTGAACTATAATTTTTCCTTTTTTTATTAAAAAAGTTAAAGCTAATATTTTCAAATAATTGAAATAATATTTTTGTTTGTATACTAAATTTCAGTGAATTTATTAAAACAAAGTTAGACATTGACAAACAAAAGTACAAGTTTTTAACGTGCTGCTATAAAATTAATGTAATATAGATAAAATCTAAATGTTACGTTAAAGATTATAAACTTTAATCAAAATCAATTGATTATGGAGAATTATGGCTGAAGTCATTTAAATTTGATGTTGATGATTTAAAGACAAAATTTATTAATTCCGAAGAACACTTAGCTGACCATGGCATCATTGAAAATGCTCAAAAATACTGGATGATTCGTGAATTTTGGCCAAACAAAGACATGTCAGACTATAATCTGTGTACAGCGCCTAAAGATAGAAAATTTGGAAGTTTACGTAAATATCTCTTGGAAAAAGATGGAGTTTTGCCACATGTTTTACTGCTAAAGAAAGAATTTAAGTCTGTTAGTAGGTACGACCTGAACATTTAAGTAAAAAGGTGTTTACTCGTCTTGAAAAACGAAGAGGTACTGTAAAACTTTTTATACTTGCAACTATTACCAAACCATTTGAATAACAGGGTGTCCAGTAGCCTTTCACTAGAATTAGCAGATTTCAAAAGGTATGTGATGCACATTTGTGATATGGATTTAAAGCAAACAAGCGATGAAGAAAAAATGTAAGTTATAGTTCTAACAGATTTAATAAAGAACGATAAAAATAAAATTACTATGTTAACAATTAAAAAAATATTAGTTCAAATAATTAATACAACACAAAATTGAAAATGACAACCATCATCCTATAAATACCTAAATTCAAAACCAAAGCATTTCCGTACTTGAAGATGATCACAAAATTGTTATACACTCTTCGTCTGCTACCAGAAAAACTCCTTTAGTTAGTACATTTAGAACGTTTAAAACAGCTAGACATAAAAGTTTAAGCGCTAAAAAGACTTTAGAATCTGGAATTACTGGCCAAGTGGTGTGGTTTAATGTTTGAAAAGGCTATGGCTTTATTCATCGTGACAATCAAAACACTGATGTTTTTGTACATCAAACTGCTTCTACCAAAATCAACCCAAATAAGTCATCAAGATCAGTCGCATAAGGCTAAGTTGTCCAGTTCGATATTGTTATTGGTAATAATTACGGGAACGGGTCAGAAAAGCACGGGTGACACTTTAGCACAGTGTGACACTTTAGCACGGGATGACACTTTAGCACGGTGTGACACTTTAGCACGGGGTGACACTTTAGCACGGTGTAACACTTTAGCACGGTGTGACACTTTAGCACGGTGTGACACTTTAGCACGGTGTGGCACTTTAGCATGGGGTGACATTTTAGCACGGTGTCACTTTAGCACGGAGTGTCACTTGAGCACGGGGTGACACTTTAGCACGGTGTCACTTTAGCATGGTGTGACACTTTAGCACGGGGTGACACTTTAGCACGGCGTCACTTAAGCACGGGGTGACACTTTAGTACGGGATGACTTTTTAGCACGGCGTCACTTTAGCACGGGGTGATACTTTAACAAGGAGTGTAACTTTATCACTGATTGATTCTTTTGCACAAAAAGAATCTTAAGCACGGAGTGACACTTAAGCACCATCTTAAGTTTGTTTACTTATATTTTTGTGTTAACAACTGTTCTTTCACCCTGTTTTTTTAATAGTCGGTAAGTTTATGTTCTTAAATTTTTTAGACCTTACATTTAAATTATGTTCAAACTTTTTTTAATAAAAAGCTTAAAATAAATAAATACTGCAACGGCTTTGTGTCACACCGTGCTAAAGTGACGCCGTGCTAAAGTGTCACCCCGTGCTAAAGTGTCACCCCGTGCTAAAGAGACGCCGTGCTAAAGTGTCATCCCGTGCTAAAGTGACACTCTGTGCTAAAGTGACGCCGTGCTAAAGTGTCATCCCGTGCTAAAGTGACACTCCGTGCTAAAGTGACGCCGTGCTAAAGTGTCACTCCGTGCTTAAGTGCCACTCCGTGCTAAAGAGACGCCGTGCTTAAGTGTCACTCCGTGCTAAAGTGTCACCCCGTGCTTAAGTGTCACACCGTGCTAAAGTGTCACCCCGTGCTAAAGTGTCACACCGTGCTAAAGTGTCACACCGTGCTAAAGTGTCACCCCGTGCTAAAGTGACGCCGTGCTAAAGTGTCACCCCGTGCTAAAGAGACGCCGTGCTAAAGTGTCATCCCGTGCTAAAGTGCCAGACCGTGCTAAAGTGACGCCGTGCTAAAGTGTCATCCCGTGCTAAAGTGACACTCCGTGCTAAAGTGACGCCGTGCTAAAGTGTCATCCCGTGCTAAAGTGTCATCCCGTGTTAAAGTGTCACTCCGTGCTAAAGTGTCACCCCGTGCTAAAGTGTCATCCCGTGTTAAAGTGTCACTCCGTGCTGAAGTGTCACCCCGTGCTTAAGTGTCACACCGTGCTAAAGTGTCACACCGTGCTAAAGTGTCACACCGTGCTAAAGTGTCATCCCGTGCTAAAGTGACACTCTGTTCTAAAGTGACGCCATGCTAAAGTGTCACCCCGTGCTAAAGTGTCACTCCGTGCTAAAGTGTCACCCTGTGCTTAAGTGTCACACCGTGCTAAAGTGTCACACCGTGCTAAAGTGTCACACCGTGCTAAAGTGTCACCCCGTGCTAAAGTGTCACCCCGTGCTAAAGTGTCACTCCGTGCTAAAGTGACGCCGTGCTAAAGTGTCATCCCGTGCTAAAGTGACACTCCGTGCTAAAGTGACGCCGTGCTAAAGTGTCATCCCGTGCTAAAGTGTCACACCGTGCTAAAGTGTCACCCCTGTTAAAGTGTCACACCGTGCTAAAGTGTCACACCGTGCTAAAGTGTCACACCGTGCTAAAGTGTCATCCCGTGCTAAAGTGACACTCTTTGCTAAAGTGACGCCGTGCTAAACTGTCATCCCGTGCTAAAGTGACACTCCGTGCTAAAGTGACGCCGTGCTAAAGTGTCACCCCGTGCTAAAGTGCCACTCCGTGCTAAAGTGACGCTGTGCTAAAGTGTCACACCGTGCTAAAGTGTCACCCCGTGTTAAAGTGTCACTCCGTGCTAAAGTGTCAACCCGTGCTTAAGTGTCACACTGTGCTAAAGTGTCACCCCGTGCTAAAGTGTCACACCGTGCTAAAGTGACGTCGTGCTAAAGTGTCACCCCGTGCTAAAGTGTCACCCCGTGCTAAAGTGTCACACCATGCTAAAGTGTCACACCGTGCTAAAGTGTCACACCGTGCTAAAGTGTCACTCCGTGCTAAAGTGTCATCCCGTGCTAAAGTGTCACACCGTGCTAAAGTGTCACCCGTGCTTTTCTGACCCGTTCTCCAATAAACCTGTGTTTTTAAACTAGTGGTAGACGTTTATGAAAAAAAAAAGATAAAAAGAGGAATACAATAAATATTTTTTTATACTGCAAATTAAATCGATTAAAATTGCAAATATTTTCAAATTGTATGAACTTTAATCTTTTCCTAAACTCCTTTATAAGAAATACCTAACTTTTAAAAATATCTCTATTTAATAGCTATTTTTAGATTTAATTGATAAGTTTGAAGAGGTTTTTAATTACAAAACTAGATAAGATGCATATGAGGTGTTCAGCAAATTAAAAGTAACAAACTGATACTTACATATTACAGCATTAATTATTTTAGATATGCAATCTAAATACTGATTAATCCATTATGAGTTTAAAAGTCATTGAAACTGTGACTAATATTTTTTATATGTTACTCAAAAAAATTAGCTGTTTAAAAGATTCTTAGTTTTTTGGTAATTTTAAGTTTTTCCCAGTTCTTTTAACTATTGTAACATTTAATACAACTTATAGCACTTTTATTTAAGGTCTACAAACAAAGTTTAATATTTTTACTTAAAATATTTAAATTTACTTTAAATAGTATGTAGATAATAAAAAATGAGTGTATTTAAACAAATTTAACTTTTTTAAAATCCGACTAGCTAAAAAACTGAGTAATTAAATAATCATAAACTGATACTAATCCGTAATAAAACAACATAACAAACCTTGAAAAAAGCTTTAAGTATCATAAATGATGAAAAAATGTTAGCTAATAATTTTCAAGTTTATTAATACGTAGTCAAAATTAAACGTAAAAAACTTATTTATAGAAGTATTTATATTCACAAGTTTTATTGTACATTCTAACTATTATTATAGTTTGCTTTCATATAAATATTCATTGCAAATTAAGAGTCTTAGGTAAAATTCACGAGAAGTTAAAAAGTTACACTTAATATAGTAAAACAGGGATTGGAGAATAACGTTTTTTTCGATATTAATAAAATATTGTTTAAATGTTGCAAAATAAGTGAAATTTAAATTCTCCTGCTCGCTAAGGAACATTTTTATTATACATCTGACCAACCGAATAAAAGCATTGCAAATCCTTTAACTTATATTCTATCATCACTTAATACCAACTTCTATACCTAAATTTTGGTTCAGCAAAAGTAAAGACCGTTGCGACAAATTTTAAACAGTTTAAAACTAGAAAACTTTAATAAATGTAGAGCTTTAGCTTTTTTTAATGTATGAACTAACCCTAAACAAAGTTAAAAAAGTACTTGTAGTACTGGCTATTTATTATCTAAATTTTTTTAATTAACTTAAAAGTAACGCTCCTTAGTTTTAATCTTAGACCTTTGAAATTAGTTTGCTGTAAAATATTATAGCAATACAACTGATACACCATTATTATTAATAAGCATACCCATAGAAATTGTGCTCTTACATCTGTACATTAAAAATGTGACGTTTTATATTTTCTTAGATTTAAAAAGTGGTCTAACGACTTTTAAAACTTTAGAATGACTTTTTAGTTTAACAACTAAATATTTATAATAAAATAAATGTAGAGGAAGTCTATATGAAATAAAGATTATTTTATTTTTGAGTATAAAACGAACTTTTTGTTACTTGGTGTTTTATTCGATGCAGTTGTGACTATGGTTTTTTCTTTGGGTTTAAAATAATTAACTAATTCTATTTTGTTTGTAGGTTAAAAAAATATGTTTATAACTTATTTATAGTAAAATCATTTATATTGTTTTATACTTTTGTTTACTCATAATAGTCACACTACAGTGACTTATAAAATAGCTCTATTGCGGTTTGTTGATATCTCAAGTAGATTCAATATCATATGCTTTTAGATGTCAGTGTTAGTTTGTGAAAATGCAAAACTTGTGGTTTATCATAACTGACAGCAGTGGTTTTAAAGCTTTTTTTTTAATTAAAGGTTATAAAACTAAGTACTTTATAAAATAGTTTTTTAATGTAAAATGTTTTTTCAATTATTGAATTAATTTATCTCACTCATACCCATATAGTTTGAAACCATGTCAAAATTAAGTGCCATCAGCTAAGATTGTATATCAACACACAATACAACAATAAAAAGCAAACCAAACGACAAAAACTACCTCCAATCAAAACAAGCAACTAAAGTTTCAAAACTATCATACAAATTGAAATGATTTTTTTTTATCAAAATAAGTTTAGATGTAGTTTCATTGAACTGCGATATTATGTTATTCTATTAAAAAATATTGTTTACTAAGTACTAGTACAAGTGAACTGTACAATAAAGTTGTAAACTAAAAGTCGGTCTTAAAGATAAAAAGCTAAAAACCAGTTATTATTTTATAGTACTTTATAACAAACATAGTTTAAAATTATAATATGTATACTTTACTTTTAAAACTCGCTTTTGTACTTTATTTATTGTTAAATATTACAATGTGCTATTTTTTTATAGTTAAGTAGAAAGTTAGCTATATAGTATCAACATTAATGAAGTGTTTTGCATTAGAACTTTTAATTAATTTAAAGCCATAATATAAACCTGACACTCAAAATAAAGATTTCGAAGTATGTTCAGGTACATTGAGATATAAAGGCAGTAAGTTTGTAAGACATTAAGAATATTATTGTTGTTTTTGTTTGATTTAAAATTGTAATTAGTTACGTTAAATATAAAAACAAAATACTTTTTTTAATTTTGTAAATTCTTTTATCATTTGTTTTTTAAAATTAAGTTGTAATTCCTACAACCTGTATCAGTTAAAGAATAATTAAAGTTTCATAGAAAATAAGATCATTATATGTGTTCCTTTCAAATTTATACAGTTGTATATTTTTAAATTTTTGTTTAATAGAAATAAAAATATTAATTTATTTGTTTTAAAACAGATACTTTTATTTCTACACAATAAATGATTTGAATTAATTATAAACAAAGTTTTTAGCTTTAAGTAAAGTAAAAAATATTTATAAATACCTTGAAATAAGGAAATACTTACAAACTTAAATTTAAAAAAACTATTAGCTCAATTCATATTAACTCCTTATTTTTAGGTTGAAGGTCACTGCAATTATGATTAATATCTTCTTTAGTCTTTAGTTTTTTTAGAGATGAAGTAGTTCTAAAATTCATAAATCAAAAAACAAAAATGTAGTATAAAAGTCTTTTATCTATTTTTAGTTTTTATTTTTATTTTTCATAACTACCTTTAAAGAACTTTATAACTTATATAAAGGTTTAGTCACAATCACAGTAACCTACAAATTTCCATTCATAAAGTTATATAAATCATTTATTTATAAAATCAAAAGTTATGAAAACCGAAGTTATTAGATTAGTATGTTAAAACTTACGCTGTTGAACAAACATGTAAATTTCAATTTACATTTGATGTTCGTTTGTTTTACATGTTTCACGAAATTAATTAGATAGGCTATTTATTATTTACAAAGGAAATTTTTTAGACTTTTCAAAACTTAAACCACATCAATAAATTAATTGAAAAAAACGTCTAATTTCCATGTCTAATATGTTCGGTTTTAGTTTAAAAAACTTATATATGTATATCTGAAAATATGTTGTTTTTAAATAAGGCGTATTTATATTTGAGAATTATATAGTTTAATATACATACTAAACACAACTGCTATGTATTGTTTTGGTTGCTTACTCTGTTGCAAAGTTTTTCATATACAGAATATGTCTAAATATACCGGTTTAAACTAATTTTAAACTTTATATTTTCACTAACTTTCAATTTTGAACCACGTATTGAAATGTAGAAGCCATAATAATAACAAAAAGTATTTAAATTTATATAAACTTAAATGCGAAATTTCAAGTTTCTTTTTAATATAGTATTAAACTGCTTAGTAGCTACAAATTTAAACGATTTTTGAAACATACTAATAAGATCCTAAACTTTACATTAAATACTTAGTCTCAATTTCAGTGACCTTAAAAGTATATTACGCAAAAATAAATGTTTGGTACATATAATGTAATATTTATAAAAGTTTCAGCTGGTCTTATTAAAATTAAAGCCTAGAATAAACTTATTTTTAGTGTACTTGAAATAAAAAAAAAGTAATTTAAGGTAGAAACTTAACAATGTTGTATCATAGTACAAATTCAAGATAAATATATTTGGATACAAGTTACGCACTATTTAAAATCATTTTACAATTATTTAAACACTATGTTATTAATATTATTTATTAAATATATTTAGCGAATTAACTAAACAGTATAAACGCTGTTATTGAATTAAAAACGTTGAACGTTATAGTATAATAATATTTTAAACTTAAACTAAAGACTTAATGCATCTTTTACGTTTAAAAAAAAGTTAAGCAAACTTGATGAAAATCATTTGTGCCGAAAAATGTTTAAAGTTTGCTTCCGCGAAAATAATGTAAGAGAATTTCGATTGTCGATTATTTTGCGCTGTGAAGGCTATAGTGACGTAACAATGCTTTAAACTGAGACTGTAGTTTTTGTCGCAATACATATTCGAGATTAATTTCAAGTGAGCTACACCAAGTGAAGTTCATCACCCGAGTTTAAATTTTATAAGTCACATAAATTGTGATTACAAACAACCTAAATGGAAAAACTATATTTAAACAAAGTTTATTAGTTTAAAACTAGTTATTTATTGATGTTTTTTGTATTTTTTTTAGGTTAAAAAATTTACTTAACTCCAAATAATAATTTAACATTATGAAGGTTCAAGCTTTATAGAAATATCAAAAGTTTATTTAAAGCGATTTTGTTATACTTCTAATTAGAAACTTGTCGCTTAAGGCTTAAAAAATGTAAGTCGAACTAAAAAATATATCTGTTCTAGTAAGTTTATTAAAAAAGTAGCTAAAAAAAAGAGATAATGTGATTTTTTTAAAGTTCAGTTGTATTACTTTAAAAAAAAATTAGTAACCTAATTATTTATTAATTGAAGTTTAAAAAGTATGAGAAATATTAGAACTGCAGTTTATCATACTGTTGTTTTCAAAACTAAATTTTGTAGTAGCTTTTAATTTCTGTTTTTTACAAAAAAAAAAACTTTCAAATAAACTTACCAATGTAAAATAAACTAAAGAAATCTGTATTTATCTATAATTAAAAGACTTATTAAGTAATTTTAACAACTTTTCAACGATTTATATAATAACAAAATGCTAAGCTAATTTAGATCAGATAATCAGCAGTAACTTAACTTAGTAATCATTTAAAAGTTTCTTGTCTAAAAACTATAAAATTTTCAAATAGTAAAGTTTCCGAGTTTACTTGTTTATTTACATTACTTACAGTTTCAACCAAATTCTTTTTAAAACAAATATTATTTAAATAAAATGATTTTTACAAATATAAGATTTTTTTTTACAATTTAAGGAAAAGTTAGTTATAATAAACTTAGTGCAACTAAATTGAACCTTTGGTTATAACTTTTATTATAAGATTATTAGTTAAAGATGCTTCTAAAACATTTAAATCGTATGAATATAAACCTTATTTGTTTATAAGCTTTATATATCTATATTAAGTAGCCAATGTTAGGAAATTATCAGAAACAAAAATGAATATTCTTTTTTATAACAAAATTCTAAAAGTTTAATAATTAATTCTTAGATTATTTCTTAATATTAAGTAAACAAGTATTTGTTTTGAAACACTAAAAGGTTTCAGTTGAATACAATTCTTCTTTATAGTAAGATATAATTCAAATGTTATAGTATCAGCACATCTTTACACACACCTTTTGTATCTACAGCTAATATTATTCTTTTTTTACTCATCAAAAACTAACTTAAATTAATTTTTGAGCATAGTTTTTTAGTCACTGCAGTTGTGACTTTCTATTCTTATAATAAAAAAGTGTTAACTTTATATTGAGTTATAATTCAAATAAAAAGCTCAACTAGAAAGGAGCAAATAAAAATTAATTAAACAATTTCAGATTGAGAGTTTTATTCAATACAGTGTTTCTTACCCGCTTTTTTAAAAAAATCTATAACAATTTTTTTATAAATTGATAAACTTCATAACAGTTTAGACTCAATAAATGCACAGGTATCGTAGTGCATAACATAAGTATAACAGTTATGATTGATTTTGTTTCAAGAAAAAAATATTTCAGAGTTATGACAGCCTGTGCAATTAAGAGTGATCAAATATTGTTTTGTTTTTATCTACTATGCAATAGTCTGTAACTCGTTGGAAGACTTGTCGTGATACTTCTCCAAATTTTGAGATGATTTGATTTTCAGAGCAGGTGTAGTTATAAATTACATTTGCTTTAAATACTTCCTAGCATTTACTTTAGTTGCTGAAATAGTCAGAAACGTTTTTGATGGTGCAGGTCTGTTTAATAACAATGTTGTGTATTTAAAATATCAATTCTATTTGTTTTATTTTGAATCTTATTGGACAACTACTAACGTAAACTAATTTTAAATAACAACAGTTTTGAATATCTCTTTTCTTTTCATTTTTGTGTTGATACTTTTATTTTTATAATGTTGTCAATTTTATGAACTTAAAGAATTTGTTGATTTTGGACTCTGAAAGGTTTTTTAAGTACTGATTCTTAAGAAATAAGTTTTTAATCGTAATAATATATCTTTAAAAGTGGTAAAAAATAAGTATTTATTTATCACTTTGTAAAGAAAAATTTTAAGCCAAGTTTTAAACAATTTTGACAATTACAAATGTGTGGCATTATTAGACTTGTGTCTGGTGGTTTTCTGTATATGAAAGCATTTTCTGTATGTTTAGTTTGTTGGATACTTCTACATTAATGTTTCTTGTTTGAAGTACAATGTTTCACAATGAATTTATATATTTATAACAGACAAATTTACATTTAATTCTAAATATAAATGCTATTTTTTTTAATTGTGTATACTACTGTCGTAAATTAGTATGTCACTGCAATGGTGACTAGTTTTTACAAGTGTAATAGAAAGAATTAAAAAAACTATTATTTATGCTTGTGAGATAATCAAACAATCGGTTAAACTTTCTCAAACTAGATCAGCAATGATTTTTGTAAGATTTATTGCAATATGTGTAAAATAAACTGTTAACTCTTTTTTATTTTTTTAATTGTTTGTATAGTAATTTAAGAATATACCTATTGATAAAAGAATATAAGTATATTGTGTAGCTTAAATAGATAACTTAGTATATATACCAAATATACGAAATTCGTTATATCAGATATTGTTCTTATTTTTAGGTTTCAGTTAAGATTAAAGATGGGTAACGTACGGTCTAGATCTAGTCAAATTTCGGCACGCTAAGAAATTTGAAAACTAGTTGTGCAAAACAAAAAAACTAAAATTGTTTGATACTTAATGTTTTGAAAAAATGTTTTAGTTTAGTTTTCAGTTCACAATAGTACGTCATAGATTACAATAATACTAGGTAATTTTATTAGAAATTTTTCTCGAGTTTTTTTAGTTTTTTTATATTTTAGTTTTTTAAATAACGCAGCCCGCAAGTAAATTTTTTTAAAAGTCGACAGTATACAATACTTTTTAGTAAAAATGTCTTGCGCACTAAAAATTTTTTCCACCACTAACTAACATACTAATTTCTCTTTTATTAAATAAGGATAAACAAAAATTACTTAAGAGTATTACGTTAGTCAATGTTTTAATGACTTACAAACGATAATTTAAAAGTGTAACATTTTATAATAATGAAAAGTATATTTGAACTAGAGTAAATTGTTGCAGTTTGTTAAACAAACAATCGTGACGTGTTTACGAGGTTTTCTTTAAATTGGTTTATTAATTAGAAATTTTTCTAATTTTTATATCAAAATAAACAAAGTTTTTTTCAGTGTTATAAGTTGTATTTAATTTCATTTCGGTAATTATCTTTAAAGTGCTATTATTTTTACTTTATACAGCGTAATTTAAATAAAAAAAAAACTTAAATAGAAAATTTAATGGTATTTGTTTGTACACTTATAAGCATACACAAAACAATCTACGGTTCATGAAAAAAAGTTGTTCAAAGAACTTTTTATGAAACGATGGCTATTTCTAAATAATTTAATCAATTAACCTTTTTATTTACATGTTTATCAAAGGAAAGAGTATTTTACATGTCCTATTATATTCCTATGCAAATTTCCAGTCATAAATATACATTAAAAGGTTTACTACAATTAAAAACGTTTTCTATACGTAGTAGTCATCAACAAGGGCAACAAGTTTAAAGATTTTCTTTATACTTGTATGTATGACAATTTAATTTGTCAAATTTTTATATTTGCTTTATTAAAATTAAATAAGAAAACGAAGTTGTTCTTTTTATCATTTTTCTTTATTTAAAAACATTTAAATAAGGACAGTATAAACAATATAAATAAAATGATTCTAATTTTATTTAGAGATTACTTAAAATGTGAAACTGACTTTTTACTAACTTTGAAGGTAAAATTCTTTTACAATACATTATTGTTGTAATTATTATTAATAAAATCATATAAACTTTTGTCACAATTTTTTACTGACAGCCTTTAATACTAATAACAGAACTACAGTGTTAAAGGATTAGCTTTACAAGTTATAATATGTAAGCTACAGTAATAGCAACATTTATTTACTTTTTCCGGACAACCTTTTAAAAGGTGAACGTGATGCATGACTCGATAACCGTAAGGATGTTTGTACACTAGGTCCTAAAACCAATTATTCTAAGCGCTTGTTATTTTTTTTTTGCTTCATTAAAGCAATAATACTGCGTAAAATGAATTAGTGAACTTTGTTAAATTTTATATTGATATTCTAAGTGCATAAAACATATTTTGCTAACAAAACTTCTTTTTTTTAGACTTTAAATGTTGTTAAGCCTTAAGTTGTGGCATTAAAGCTAATAAACACGACTTTGTAAATTATTAAGTTAAATACTTAATAAATGTTTAGTTTCAAATGCTTACTTCATTTTTAACTGTCAATTTAAAAATCTCATAGAGAAAACTAAATTGATATTTTTAACATGTGTACCAACATTTTTGCTAAGTATTACAAACCTTTCAACTTTTACAAATTAAAGTATTAATATTAGAAGTCTGTCAATAATTCTCATTAAAAAATATAAATTTAAATTTAATGATTTCGCTCTTTGTTCAAATATTTTTTGTTAAGCACTTTCATCTATGCTTAATATTTTTTCAACCTAGGTAAAACTAATTAAACAAAAATAATTGCAAAATTAACAGTCTCAAAAAAATGATTTCAAAAGTTGTAAGTGTTTAACTTTGGTAATAAAATTATAAAAAACTTTATTCTTCAAAAGTTAAAAAATATTTTATTGTTGTTGATTATTTGTATTTTTCTGATATTAAGTCGACAGTTTAAGTGTCACAGTACCTACAAAACTGGAGAGCACAAGAAATTTTTGAAAAGTTTAAGCAGTTATTGTCAAAATTATCAAAAAGTATATTCACAATCTCAGTGACTTAAAAACAAAAAAATTAGAACGAAGTAGGTATATACAATAGGTATTTAATATACAAGTATGTAGTAATTAATTTATAATTTTAAGTTGTATGATATCATCATGGAATCCTAAGACAAGTTTTTACCTAAGTAATAATACGATGAATAATTTTTAGTTTTAGACAAAATATTTTTAAATAAATTAATAAAGCGATACCTTGACTTTAAACTATAAGAGAAATAATAATAGGATTTTCCATAGTTAACTTTGCTAAAGAATAAATATTCTTAAATGTGTCTAAAAATTTATTGATCATATTTCTACAGTTCTTATTATAATTAATTATTTAACATAAGTACAAAAATTATTTCATACTTAATAACTAAAAGATTATTAAGTATTACTCAGAAACTAATTTAACTAAAAAGAAAGGATAAAAATTTGAAAATATTGAATTAGGTTTATTTTAAAATTGCAATCAAATAAGTGTATATTAGAGCCTTATTATAGTTTTACAGATTTTTATAAGCTGTATGGTAATCTAGAAATGGTATTTCTCTTATTGATGACAACATAGAAAGCATCAATTATTTTTTAAACAAATCATATATAAACTGCGATTTTTTTTTACTTTACAAGGCAGTTCAGACAACAAAATACTTTATTTTAAACATAAACTCAATAAAAATAACTATTTTATTTTGATTATTATGTGCAATGTTCAAAACAATAATTTTTATATTGATAGTTCATTTTAGCTTTTGCATCATTTAATTAAATACAATAGTAACATTAAATGATTCGATCTAAAACTTAAATATTTATATTGTTTATTGAATGACAAAGAAACGCTCAGAATATTTGGCCCCATGACATCTCTCTATTTTCTCGGACGTGAGTTTCTTCTGCATGCATTGAATGAACACGAGCTGGTATTTAAAAAAGTACGAATCGATTAAAAAATAAAAATGTAATCTATAATGTAAGAAAAAAGTCTGATAATTTTTTATAAGTATATAATTTTGTAATATATGCAGCTAATAAACTAAAGTGAGTAACACAGTAACAAATTATTGATAAACTTTAACATTTTTGATCAAAAAATTATTTAAGTTATAAGAAACATCAATATTATTTATTTCATTAACAAAATACAATTTAAATTTTGAATTTAATTATTAACGTTAAATCACTTTTGCAGTGACTCACAAACTAAGATTGTTTAACCACTCACTGCTGAAAAACAGAACAAATAAATTAAACTTAAATTTACTTAACTGTTTGTGAGTATAAGGTTCATGGCGTAGTTTTTAGTTAAAAAGATATATACTTCAAAAAAAATGAAGTTTTTATAAAGGTTATATTTGTTAATAACTTTGAAGAGTTACTTATTTAATTTAATTGTTTTCAGATTGTAAAGTCACATTATAAACTGTAATTTAGTGCAAATGTAGTTTCAATAAAGCATGCAAATATCAAAATAGGTTTAATAATTACTTATAGTCCATATAAAAACATTTTAAATAGCTTATAAAAGTAAAAATTAAAATAAAAAACGGAGGTTCAAATAACAACCTGCAAAACTTATCTATTTTTAGACTGAAAGTATATTTTTAATAGTTACAAAATTAGTTTTCTTGAATTGTAGCGTACATTTTTTCCTGTTTCATTAATTGCACAGAGTTAAAAGCTTTCAACGTTTTATCAGATAATATATATAGTACTTTTAATATTAAACGTAAAATTGAAATTTATTTTAAATGGAAACAAAAAGAGGGAAGCATAAAAAGTTATCTATTTTCCCATATCGTGACTGTTTGCTCAAATAGAAACCTAGTTATAGATTACAAAAAGTCAAGCAACAAACAATCAATTAATAGTCATGATGCAGTAACTTACAAATTGTAAAACTTTAAAATGGTTTATTTAAATAAAAGATTATATTACAGCAATATCTTGTGATTATGACAAATGATGCTAGAATGTATTAAATTGCAATTTTTTATTTTACATACTTTTTTTAGATTAAAACTGATGACACTAAAAAGTTCAGAGTATTAATTAGATAAAATAAATTAATATTCTGTAATATTTTTCTTTTATTAAGTTTTTAATAATAATAAGTACAATGTTTTAAATCAATCGCTTGATTGATTAAAATAAAAAGCATTTTTTATTCAACATTTTATCTATTATGTTGCTATGTTTTATGATTTATGATAAGTTTAAAAAAACTAAAGATAAAGAAAACAAAGCTGCTAATAGTTGTTCAAAGTTAATGAAGTTTGTTTTAGTACAGTGTAAAAATTATAGGTAGAACAATTAATGAAGTTTATTTTCGTAAATTATATTTTTGATCATTCTTTAATTTTAATAAAAAACACAGAATATATAGCAAGTTTTCTACTTTAAGCTAAAACTAAAAGAATTTGGTAACCCAAAGGAGATACTTAAACTGCTATTTATAAACTAAGCAAATCTAAATAAATAAAAATAAATTTCAATACTAAAGTACAAATTACTAATGTAAATCTCTATAAGAACCAATGTTTAATCAATATAAATCGACATACAATTTTAATGAAGTTATAAAAGGTTTAACTTTTGTTAAATTATACTGAATAATGAATGAAGTCTACCGACTTTATCATGAAAACTTTTTAACTTTATATAAAAACTGAAAACTTGTTTTAATTAAAATATAAGCCTTTACATATTATCTTAAATTAAAAACTTGATGTAAGTAACTGATACTATTTTAAACAAAACTGTAGAGCTATTAATCATGTATGAAGGTTGTAGATTCTTTTCTACATTCAAACTTGTTCAACTCACATCTAATATATATGTTTTCTGCAAATGGTGAGTATTTGTGCAGACAACATTTGATCGGTTTATTTCTTAATCATGCGATATAACATGTGGTGTGAGAGTTTGGTTAATGAAAAGCTGTTCTTAAGTATCTTTTATTTTTCTCTAATGCTTCGCATAGTTATTTATCTTTAATTAAATAAATATATAAATTTGTGAATTTATAATTTTATTTTAGTCATTGTTTCAATTTCAACTAAAATTAAAAGACTAAAGCTTGATAACATAATGAAAGTTATAAATGAACTAGATAAAACCCTTGCAGTTTGTTAGTTCGTTAATTATCATGTATTTACGAGGTTTTCTTCAAATCTTTTAATTTGTCAGATAGTTTTGTTATAAATTTTATATAAATATATACAAATTTTTTTTGGTATTTTTAATTATAAATATTTTTGTTCTGGTAATTATCTTTAAAATGTTGTTATTTTTATTATATTCATAGTATTCTACATTCTTCAAATAGATAACACATCATTTATTGATTTTACTTTTTATACTATAAGCATGTAAAAAGAAGATCTAAAATTCATTAAAAATGTTTTGTCTTTATTATTTTTGTCAATACTGTATATAGAAAGCTTTATTACTTGAAATGTAACAATATATAGTAAAATTCTTTAAGTTCTTATTAATGTTTACATTATGTATCTTCTACATATGTATCGTATCAAATATGTTTTGTTTTTCTTCTCTTAAAAGTAAGTTGTTTTAAGACAAAAACAATCTTTCGAATAAGTTTAAGTAAATATTAGTATGAGCTTTAGAGTTTTAGATTTGTAAAAGTTAGACCACTATTGAAAGGTACTTTAACAATTTGAAAATATGGGAGATTAACAATTACTTTATAGTGACTTATAAACTAGGTTATTACCGTACATAAATTTATACAGTATATAATCTAGTTAGATGTCAGTATGAGTTAGTAACATTAACTTCTCTAAGTCTAAGCTTTGCTTCTCTATTAAGTATTTAAAGTAAAAGAAAATTTCAACACCACTTAACATATGATTAGTTCTATAAAGTAACTAAAAAAACTAAATTTATACAATATATATTTAGATACTTCAATTAATAATAATGAAATAAACTAAGTATTATATTTCATTAGAGGAGGTAGGTTATTCTTACTACATTGTTATAATTATCAGTGAGTAAGGAAAGTTTTAATAAAAAAAATGAAAAAATATATACTGACCGATGGTAAGGGTTAAGGGTAACAGTGATAATAACTAATAAACATTACTAAATGAAATAAAACTAATTAATATAAATAAGCTAACGATTAAGTGTAAGAGTCAGGGGTAACAGTGATAGTAAAAAAACTAAAAAAAAAAATTAACCCGTGCAAGAATGTCTCCGTGCAAAATTGTCGGCTCGTGCAAAAGTGTCTTCCTGAAATTCTGCCCCCTCGAGCAATTTTGTACGCTCGTGCAAGAAAGCTAACTTAATGTTATATTTAATATATTAAACTTATTTTTTTGTAATTGATATAAATTTATACCAATTGTTACTTCATTAGAATTTTATTAAAGTGAAAACCTATATTATTGTTTCATACTTAAGTAAAGAGTACAATTTGAAACTCAATTCAGGTAAAATAGTATCACAAACAATTAATTTCCGATAAAATAGACATGGTTATTATAGTTATATAGTAGGTTTGTATTTTCCACAACCTGAAAATTACTGAAATTATAACAAGTTTACTTAAAATATATTTAATGAATACATAGATCAGTTTTAAGTGTTTACACATACGTAATAATTCGGAATTATATTCAATTTAAAAACACCCCATTACGATTTGTTGATTAAGTAAAATTAAATTGTTGGAACAAGGTTGACTTATATTGTATTACTGGTTAAGTTTCCTTTTTTGCAATATATAACTAAGAAAATTTTAGTCATAGTTGAAATGACTGATAAACTAATTAGTGTAATAAAAGCATGTAGCTAAAATTATCTTAAAATTTGTATAATAGTATGTCAGTAACAGCTTGTGATTGTTATATGTTTTAATTAATTTATTTTACTGTAATACTCATTTAGTTTGAGAATTACATATATTTTAAACTTATATATTTCTATAAACTTATTAGACTCATTTCTTACTTTAGATGAGAATTTATACATTTTTTTAGAATTTTAAAAGAATAGTTATAACAAATACGACTATGTTGTTTGTCTAAACTAGTTATCTTTTTACATAAGGTCTGAGTATTTTATAAATACTAATTTAAATTAAACATGTAGGCTTTTTATATATATATATATTAATACATCTGTTTATAAGTTATAATATTGAATTTAAATAGTTCTATGATATAACTACTTACTTTTAAATTTATTTACTTTAGCAATTTCTTTTTGTAAATATTTAAAGAGTTTATAAGTACTGCTCTGAAATCAAATACTACTTAATATGAGTAGAGGTTTTTGTTGAAAAAATAATAATTCTAGTTTAACTTTAAAAATGAAGACAATAAAGGAGCAAAAAAAGTTGTTACATTGATGCATAAACTTAAAACATATGTTAATTAAATTTGAATTCCTATAGACTTTTGAGTTATGTCAGTACTTTTATTTAAACAAAATGAAGTAATAATGAGTTCCTTTTTTGTTTATGTTGACAAAATAAACTTTTTTCTGTAGATTTAGTACTATCATTTACATTTTAAGACTTGCAAAAATTTTAATATCCTTTTCATCAAAAAGTACACAAACAGTATCTGATAAGATTCCAAATTCAACACAAATTTAAAATAGAACAATATCTTATGTTGTTTAGTAAGTTTGTAGGTTGATTATGACTAAACTATAAATCTGAAAATAAAAACTTCAAGTATGTATACTAGAAAAGTTTAGTATTTAAATAACACTGTTTTTATTAACAATAACTTAATTATTTTCTTTAGATCTAATATAAACATAACGAAACTATGATTTATAGAAGAAAACTTTTTCTATTAATTTTATTATAAATTGATATAAAAGAGTTTAAACTATAAACCAAGAGGATCTAAAACTTATAAATCCATTTTATTAACAAAGTAGTTGCCACTTGAAGGTTTCTATAAGGTCATAGCTATAGTGAATATAGCTCAGATGAAATGTAGTAAAAATAGAATTAAATAGTTAATTTAAAGCAAAAGAAAAGAATAACTCAAATGAGTATAAAGAAATTTTTTAAAATTATAGAACAAAATTTTGTTTTAGTACGGATTTATTTTTTGAATCAAAACAAGTTAAACAATTTTTTTTTAATTTTTAAGTGCTGTATTATCTTTTTATATTTATATTTTTTCTTAATTTTAACAAATTGTAATTCAATTACAAAAAAATTATTTTGAATATAATAAACCGTAATTCTGTACATTAAAATGTTAACTGTACTTTTAATCACAAACTGATATTGACATAAAATACTTTAAATTACTGAATAATTATAAATTTAATGAGTTTAATAGTGAGTTAAAGTTTGTAAGTCACTTCATTGTGACTATTGTTTAAATATTAAATTGGATAATTTTACATGAATAATCTTAACAAAATGTCTTATAAAAATTAATGTCGCTCTACATACGATTTGAAGTTTAATTAAAAACATACCTGAAGAACTTTGAAATTAAGCTATATGTTGTTACAAAAGTTTAATCTAATAGTTTTAAAAGATTTAAATTTTCTAAACAGTGTTTAGTTTTGTTGATGAAATAAAATTTAAAAAACAGTAATAACTATGTTGGACATCGACGTGAAAATTTTATTATTTTTGCATCGATAGTCCAAAAGTCGAGTTTATAAGTAATTTGATAATTAAATCCTTTTCTTTACTACTAATTTTTAAAATGTTAAAAACACTTTAATTTTTAAAAACATTGTTTCGAACTATAATAACAACCGCTAGTCGACGCAATTTTGCCATGTAGAATTAACAACCGAGCACGCCGGGTTTCATGCTTTAATCAGCATGTTACATCATGCAACCATGTCTTGACCAGGCGATTGTTATGTAAGAAAGACGTATATAAACAGCAGAGCAAACGAGAAAGCAGATCATTTGGATTTCGACGTTAACAACAAGCACCACTACGCCAGTTTCCAGTCCGAAGCGTAAGCCGCCATCTTGGAAAAATAGCTGAACTCATGGAAAACTTTCTCTTGGCGCTGTGAGTGTAAGTCGCCATCTTGGAAAATCTAGATGATTTCTGGTGAAACATTCTTACTCAAGTATTTGTTTGTTTGTCTGAAACATTTACTTTGTACTTAACTTCATAACTTCGTAGTTTTTATCTCTTGTTCTATATACATTTTGTATAACTACTTTAGCAACGTCGACGGGGCGTACAACTTGATTTAAGTTGTTAACGTGCCATACTCATAAGCCTACGCATACTGCAGCAGACAAGCAGCAACAACTTCCAGTTTGGATCATTTTGAACATTGAACTAGACCCACAAGTCCACGCATTCGGTGGCATAAACTTATTACTCTTATCTTTCATTTTCTTTATTTAAATATTGTATCTTTTTATCTCGCGCGCTCTACATCCAGTGTCAACGAGGAAGTATAAGTCCCTACTTTCTGAACTAGTAAACTGTACGAGCAACCATTTGTTACAGCTGAACTAGAATTGTGAACTGCAAGAAGCCTTATTATATAATAACTTTTATTATCGTTCTTTGATTGTATTGTATAATAAAGCATATAGATACTTGTTAGTCTATATTTAAACTTAAACTATAAGTAGAATGAGAAGGGTATTAGCTCTTACACACTCTTGCACTCGGTCGCAGACCGAGGTAGCAACTAAAAATAAAGATGGCCCTGAAGCTACTGCTAATCTGGCTCCTGTCGAAACTGCCGAACCTGTTACAGAGGCGGTTTCCAACAAAGCTAGAGACCGTAGTAATTCGGAGTACATCATTACTACATCCGTAGTAGTTCGGAGTACTATCTTCGTTGGTATTTCTTATGTTTTTTTATATGTAATGAGAATTCGTTTTGAACGTAACTATAACAAAATATGAAAAAATTCAATTCTATAAGAAAATTTAATGACATTTACATAATAACTGTTGATATAACAGAAAAGGTTTTTAACTTTAGTTTGCTCGACTTTAAATTTTTCATTTTGTGTTACCTATGAAATTCTCTAACAAAAAAAATGTAATGCTTTAAAACTATGATTTATAAAAGAGTAATATGCTTAATATTAAATTTTAACTATGAATTTTACTAAATGCAACAAACAAAATAAACTAATGAATACAAACAGTAAAATCAGTTCTTAACTATTTTAGTAGAATACTAAGCTCTACGTTACAAATATCTTAAGGAAGTCTAAAGTTTATTTGACTTAAAAATAAATTATATCGCATAATAAATATGTTAATAAGTGTACAATTGTTTGCATTGTAAGACTTTAGTACCTTTTTATGTCTTTTAGTGTTCTACTTTAAAGCGTTATACTTGTTTTTCAACTATTTTTACTGATTTTATTAACTTTTTATAAAATATTTTTGCTAATACTAAGTCTGTATTTCTGTTACTTTTATTTTAATAAGCAGTAAGCTTATAAGGATTTAATGTTTTAGATTGCTTTGTGGAGTTAGATTCTCGATTTAGAGCAATTATAATATAGTATATAGTAAGTAAATCACCTCTAAAACTAATGCTTATTAAACTTATGATCAAAAAAATTATAATCAGTTAGTCTTTGATTTATATTTTCTATTTTAAAGTTAATATTTTTTGTTATAACTAATACTTATAAATTTGTTTTTATAGTTTTTTGTTGTAAGAACTAAGAGAATTGGAGTAATAAATTCTATGTTTTACAATTAAATTAATAGATTAAATCCAGAAAAACAGATTCTGACATCTACCAGAACTAATTTCTATATAGTTCTTAAGTAATGTCTACCAATAACTGGTGAGTTATAAATTAATTCTGTTATGTCTTCTTTTTTGTGTTCAATGAAAAAAAAGTTTACAGTATACTTTTTTAGTTAATGCGAAATTATATCACAAAATTGTATTATGTTGTTAAACATAATTCAAAGAATGTGAAATACATTTTGTATTGAACTTATTCTAATCTAATAAGATTATAAAATGAAATGCTGTCGATTTATTAAAAATGTACAGCAGCACAAATAAAGAAATGCAACTTATAACTTTGAATATTGTCAACCTTACTTATTAAACTTAATATATGTTCAGAAAAAAAATAAAAAACTTCGATATTTTTATTAAATTGACATAGTTTGAAAACTACTTTTGTTTTTATTTTTTAACTACAATTTAAGTTAGATAATTATAGAACAACATATTTACAAAGCCTAGGTCCTGATTTTGTTGTTTAATAAACTTAATCATACAAAATGAAAACACGAATAAAATCTGCCTTCTTTCAATACAAATTAATTTTATTTAGCTGTAGTGGTTATATAATAATTCTGCAGTTTCTAAGTCACTGCCAATGTGACTAATTTTTTTCAAGTTATTAGATGGATTAAAGTAGCTTTTGAATAGTTTATAAGTTAAATGTTAACAAAAGTTTAATAAATGTATATTAGACAGTTTCATTTTACAAACTTTTTTTTGTTTAAACTGTAGATTTTTTAATTTTTTTTAAATCAGTGAAATTATAGTTTTAGCTTTCGCAACTTTTTTTTGTTGAAAAGACATGAACTATGTGTTATTTTTCTGTGACGTAGAATCTCACGAGACGAATTCAGATATACAATAAAAATAGAATCTACTGTACTTGAGTAAATTTTTAAATTTCTTTAGATTTTTTAACATTTTTTAAGACACTTTTAAAGACACTTTATGTATGACAAATGCTTAAAATAATAGTAATTGTTTTTTAGTTTTAGCACTATGAAACGTAAATAAATCAAAGTAAAACTATACATGTTTGATAAATATTTAAGTTTTAAACAAATGATTATGTATGACTTTTTTAAATTTTTTTATAAGTATTTAACTGAAATAAAGACAAATTATAACAACTTAACACTTCAAAACGTTCTGAATACAACCAAGAGTTTAGCAAGTGAATTAACATTTTTGTAAAGATGACTTTAAAATGACTGATATTGTTAAAATGTAATTTTCAAAAATAAAAGAAGCTTACACAATTAACTAAGTTTTTTAAAATTTAGATATAAAGCTTTTATTTACTTTACTGAAGATGGTAAATTAACTATGTATTTTCTAAACTAAATTGTTTTGAAATAAAAAAATTTTTAGCAAAATTGCCAAGTTGCATTCGATTATAAAATAAAAAAATGATAATGTATTGAGACAAAGTAAGGCTTTTAAAGCGTTTTTTTATTGTTTATTTTACATAATTAATAGTGTTTTTTATTTAGTATGTTTTTTTAGTCAAGTTTAAATGTATTAAAAACTCTATAGTATGTTTTAATTGTTGTTTGATTTGAGAACATTCAAGTATATATCGCATATTTTGTATAAGCTAAACATTGTTAATTTTTTAAAATTTGCAGATAAATAAATCAATTTTCAAAAATTTTAAACGGTAATTAGTTTTTTACATAACAAAGTCAAGTTTACACATACAACGAATGATAATAACGTTCATTAATATTTTTCAAGTAAAGAGTTGTACTTCTCACAATGAATACATAAAATTATAAACAAATTGACATTTTTATTTAAAAATATAATCTTAGAAAAATTAAACACATTGTTTTTTAATTGTATATTTAATATGAACTATGTAATTGCGATTTTTTATACCATTTCTAGGTTGCAATAATGCTAGAATTTTGAAACAATTTATTGAAGTAACTTTACAATGACTTGATATAAATAGAACACAAACTGACATTTAAATTAAACAACATTAATAATTGTAAAATATTTGATACACTACTACGTGTTTCGCCGTAAGTTTGTAAGTCAATGTATCTGTGACCTATGATATATTTATTATTAATCTTAATAGTTATTTAAGTGACAAATAGAATAAATCTAAGTAATCATAGAAAAATTAATTAATAAATAAACAAAATAGAGATATTACAATAAGCATCATAACTTAATTTTACGTTTAATAAAAATTGTAATTTAAACTTGAGACACATGTTAAAGAAGCTATTAAACTATTGTTCGATTAATTATTAAATTAGTTAACACATAATCGTTAAAATATTTTTCATTTTTCTGATTTCTGTAGATAAATTAAAATTTCATTCATAAAACTTTATGGGAGTGAGGGTCAACAACCATTTATTATAAAAATTTTGTGTTGTAAGCTTTAAAAAATTGTAATTATTTTTGTATTGAATATTTTATAATAATCAGTAAAGATATTAAAAGCGCCAAATTGATGGTGACGTTTAACATAATAAATTATAAAATCAGTTTGAAAAATCTAGTATTGACTTTAAGCTTTAATTTGTAAGTCACTGCTAGGTGACTATTTTTAAGGAATTGATCAATTTTGAACATCTTAATAGTTGTTTATTGACTACAAACAAACAAAAATTAGAAGTTTTTATTATAATACAAATGATTTTTATCTAAAAAGGTTTTAATTTTTTTAAACAATTAATATTTTGTGGTTTAAATGAGATACCTCTGTATACAAAGAATTTCTGAAATTTTGCCATTTAAGTTGTTTGTGTGTGTTTTATTAGGACCTTTCCACATATTTCTTAAACTGTAGCTGAGAAAATGATTATAAAAGTTTTAACGATATTTCATTTTAGTACAAACAAATCAATTTTCTCTAAATTAAAATTAAGAGTTTCAAGTTTTTATACGAATTTAAAAATTAACATTTTCAGTTTTTTTTTTTTATATTTAATGTGTACATGTATACGCAGTACTATACTAATATAACAACATAAAACTTGTTTTTTTTTATCTTACAATACCATGAACTACTGAATCATTACACATATAACTAATACTAATAATTTTGTTCTAATTTTGTTAATAAAATCTGAAATCAATAACTATTAAAGATAACAAAGACGATTTTACTAAAAATCTAAACATTTTAATTAATTAAAATATCTATATCTATATAAATATTTCATGCTTTTTACTTCTTCAATGAAGGAAACTATTAGCAAGTTAAATAACATAAATAAAAAAACTGATCTTATCTAGTCAATTTATCAAACATTACTTGTGAACCTAGTTATTAAATAAATTATTTTCCTTATCAACTGTTATTAATTCTTTACTTTACTAGTATGAAATTTCCAAAAATTACATAAATGTTTATTGTATACTATAAGTAGTTTTAAATTAATCTCGATTTAAATTTTACGTTTAACAAAAGAATAAATAAAAGGTATTTCTTGCTTTTTAACAATTTATTAAAATTTTTTCAATGATTTAGTATTTCAAACAGCAGTAATGGTAAAACCAATATTGAATTTACTTTGTTTTTATCACATCTTAAAGCGATTCTGAAAACTTCTGTAAAATTAGCTAACAAGTTTATCCTGACTGTTTTGTATTCTAATTATTAATAAGTTTGAATATCATGCATTACTATAATATTAATTTTGTGAGTCACTATAATTATTATTTATTTTTTTCTTTTGTCATAGGTCGTAAAGTGGTTTAAATAAATCTGGATAGATCTATATTAAATTAGTTTAAAAAACTATTAATTACTTACTCGTGTAGTAATGAAATCAGAATTATTCGAATATTAATCATTGTTTTTTTAAAGTGCTCAATTAGGTTTTTTTAATATTAAACTTGTTCAAAAGAAGGATTGTTAACATACTATTTTGCGGCGCTCAAATGTATACTTTTTGGGCTACGATCTTTGATCTAATAAAAAAACAAGTCCATATTTTTTATTAACGAAACTGTCTTAAAGTAGATAAAAAACTTGTTAACAATAAAACATGTAGTTTTTAAAGTTTTAAACTTGTTAACCTAAAAACTTTAATATGGTTTATAAAAATGTAACCTGTTACAGTAGTCTTGGCATACAGATTAACATTTATTTACTAACTTCGTAAGAGTAACGAATTTAAATTTTACACAAAAAAAAACAACTAACATGTATTCCAAGTTTAGTTTGCACTGTAATATTAGCTTTTTGGCAACGATGATGTATTTCTCCCACTAAGTAGCAGCTAAATAATCAATAAATTTTCAAAACACTAATTTGTTGCAAGTAAGTTATTTTTTTCTGTCAAATCGCTAAAATTTACTTTATCAAACAAAAAATCACAAACGATCATATTAACTAACATTTTAAATTAATTTATAGTTGTGCGTGATCAAAAAAAACTTTTAAAGGATAATTTTTAAGTCACTATAAATGTGACTAAACAACAATACTGATAATTATGTATCTTATTTTTACTTTATTAAAAAATTGTTGTGTTTTCGAAGTTTGTCAGAATAAATAAACTTTATATTTTTACTTAGTGGAGTTTTTTTTCTTTTTTAAATTGATAAAAAGATGAATATGAAAAAAAGTTTGTAAGTCATATTAAGTTTGATTATAATTTTTATTTAAGTTATTGACTCAGTATATTTCTTTGATACTTCATAATTAGTTTAAGCAAATAAAAATTTTTGTTTTGTTTTTATCGGATAAAGCTATATTTTACTATTTATTTTTAATACTGCAGCTTTGTTTTTTTTTATTTAAATGGTTTTTTTTTAATGTTATAGCTTTTTGTTTTTTATGACTTTTTTGATAAGTTAAAATATGTTTAAAGTAAAATCTAAATTCTTAACATGCTTTTTAAAAAAGCTTCAAATTTACTCTTTAGCTATTTATATAATAAGCATTTTTTTAAATCATATAAAAGTTTAAATTAATTGCTACAACTATTGATAAATTTGAAAATAAGATTTTTTTTTTCTCTTTTTTTTTTATTTTTAGCCCATTATGACTTTAATTAAACTTAAATGACAACTCGATGACCGAGAGGTCTTTTTGTGTATCCATGTCCTTGAACCAAAAACTTTTGAGCAATTTTTCGTTTTTGTTCAATAAAATATATACCATAATTTATAACTAAATTTGTTTAAATTATAAAATAAATAAATTATTTCATAACGCTTCTTCAAAAAACAACAAGCAAAACATTTTTAGCTACTTTGTAGTTTTTTATAAACTATTAGGACATAATAAAGTTTCCAAAAAAATACAGAGTTTACGTTGATTAGATTTAATGGAAGTATACTATTATTGACAAAATTCTTTTTTTAAATTTATATATTTGCTGAATGAGTTTTGATAAATTTTGTTCTAATAAGATGATGTTATAATATTTTCACAATAAAAATTAAAATTTAAAACTTAAAAAATACAATTTATTTTACAGTTTTACCTAATTTTTGGTTAACGATTTTTTTTTTAATCGGACGAAAGTTTTGTTGTGCGAAACTATAAAAGCTATAACTACGGAATTCTATTTAAACACTGTCATCTTTACAAAGTAGTGTAAGCTATTTATATGTTCTTTACATTCTCGTATTTTTGACAGAGTTTATAAGTTTACAATTTAAACTTCAGTGAAATAAGTTTATAGAAAATAATAATTTTAATAAATAAATAATAATAAATAATAATTAGCCAGAAAATTTCATGTAAGGTATACTACTATATAAAATAAGAAGAACAATTTATCAAAATATATTCAGGTACTAAAAGTTACAAACTGATACTGACGGCTCTTACTTATATTATTTAAACTTGGTGCGTAAATAATGATTACTTAGATCTGCAGTTTTTAAGTCATTGAAAATATAACTATTTTTTTCAATATTGTTAAATTACAGATCAGTAATTAAACCACTGGTAATTAGATTGAAAACAATTTTAATTTAGAAATATTATAAGAGTTTAAAAAATTAAACTTTAAGTTGCTAAATGAATAAATAAATAAATAAATATATATATATATATATATATATATATATATATATGTTAAACAAAAGTTTTTTTTTGTAATATCATTGTAACAGGAACTTTTATGTTAACAATTATTTTAATTTTAAGTAGTTTAAAGTAATTTACAAAGCAGAACATGTTTTAAAACGAAGATGATAAGTAAAGGTAACAAAAAAATAACAATACAGAGGTTTTTAGTTTTTATAGTCCTACGTTCAGGTTTAAAAAATATAACAACATATTTCAGTTTAGAAATGTTGATAATAAAATATGCAAATAACAACAAACAGTCATCAAATAATATAAGCTGATCAATTTCTAATAATATATATAAACAATAATATATATAATCATACATAAATAAATTTTAACGCAAAGCATTGTATCCCTTAAAAAAAAAAATACTTCTAAGACAAGACTAACATAAAACAACAATAGTTGATAGTTTTTTAGACACATAAAATATATACAGTAAATTTAATAAACAATTAAAAAATATTTTTATTATTAGTAAAGAATCGATCAAATTTATTGCTCATTCCAAATAACTTTGATTTAAATATTATTACCACATTTTACGTTAGTCTGTTAAAATTTCAGACATATATTTATAATAGTTAAACAATAAAAATTGTTGTCCAGCTTAATCAATTAAATTTTACACCGGTCCTAATACACCTAAAAATTTTATTGATTAAGCCGGATTAAGCCGGTTTTTAGTGTTTTGCTGTGAAAGGTAATGTCTAAAAAATGCTTATACTCTTTTCGATAAATTTTAAAAGGTTATTACATTAAAAAAGGTATCAAATATTTGATTTAGTTGTAAGGTTTTAAATACCCTCTTTAGTAAATATTTATGTTCTGTACTTTCGTGTTTCAAGTGTATCTATTGGTATCATATATTTTTTTTTATAGATTTTAGATGCAGTACTCTCTAAGACATTTTATATATTTTGTAATAAAACTATTATGTAATGAATGTTTCAATAACTTTACACCAAACAGTATGTAATTTTTTGAAATATATAATAGTTTTAGAATTAAGTAACAAAGTCATGCAGAATAATGTCAAAAACTTTAAATGACTGTTTTGTTAGGTAATAAAGTGATAATAAAAAATAAGGTATGAATAACTGCAAAACAAAAAGTATAATTAAAATAAATAAAAACTGTGGAAACTGTGCGCGGGTGAGAATCGTAAGTTTAAGAATGTTCACAATTAATACGCATAATAATTAATATTGGTTAATTTCTTTACACATGAAATATTATTTTTAACAAAAAATTTATATTCCTATGTTTCTAATATAAGTGATTATAATTACATGTTATATTTAAACATTAAAAGATAAATTTAATTAAAAAAAGTTTTATAAAACAATAATAAAAATTTTGATTAAAATTCTTTCACTTTTTCAAATCTAAGTTGCACATTTTTTTCTGTGTATACTTATAACGAAAGATACTCATTTATAAAAACACTGGTTTACCGTGTACAAAAAACTGTATGTTTTATATATTAAATTATAAATAATATATAATAATAGTTAAAATAGCTTTAATTTAAATCAAATAACAAAGGTGAGTATTTCATATAATGTGACTAAGTTTAGCTAGATTAATTATCATTTTAAATTTTAAATAATTTTAAATCGAAGACCAAATCGTGCTACTTTTCAGTTTTTGATATTTCTAAACTATATATTAAGTTATAGAAATGTTAAAAATATCATTCAATATTTAAAATAATATTTTATTAAAATGTAAAGTTTAGGAGGTTCCGATCCAACTAGAATTTCGTTTACACATACATATTTTAAAGTTTCTTAAAAAAATGTTTTAATTCTATTTTGTAAGTTGCTACAGATATCTTACAAAATAAATTCAAGGTATAAAAAAGGTAACCTTCATCAGGTAAGGCAGTTTGTAAGTCACTATATTGTGTGTTTCTATTTCAACATAGCTAATAAGTACCTAATCTAGCAGTATGCAAATTATTAGGGTTATTTAATTTTTTAAATTAGAAGTTAGACAAAAGATTAAAATAAAAAACAATTAAAATATACTTTTATTTATATTTAAATTTTTAGTATTAAACATTAGTTTACAAAAAGGTTTACAATTTACCATGACTAAATTTATTGCTTGATTAAAAATTATCTAAAAATTAGCAGTATTATTAATTACTAATTATTAGACTTTAGTCCTAATTTAGTTAATAGTAATCTATAAAGTAAGTTGAAATAACTTATATGGCTACCTTCTCAAGACATTATAATAAGATAATCTGTTAATTAAAAACCCTTTTAAGATCTAATTATAACAATAGTCGTAAAACGAAAACTTTAAAATCAGTGTAAAGATTTTTAAGACTAAAATAGACTAATAAAAAAAAGAATTTAGTACAGCTGGTTTTTTCCTAATCTTTTAAATAATTACCTAATGACATTTAGTGAAAAAAAAAATTTTCTTAAAGTTTATGATTTAATATATATTGACCAAATATTTTCTGAAATAATTAAATCTTATTTCGTGAAATAATCTTATAGTTTATTTATTTTTTAGATACATTTACATCTATCTAGGTATACATTTAAGACAGTATCACTGATAATTTAACATAAAAAAACAAATTTGTAACTTAATTAGTTATGTTTTATAAATTACAATTAATTTTAAACTGATTTAAAATCTTTGTGTAATCTAATCATTTTGTCAATTAAGCATGAAATTTAAGTACTAAGTGATTTTGTGCTTATTTTTCTATTAAATTTTTGTAGTTTGAAAGAATATATTTGTTTTGTATCTATAATTAGTATTTTATTTTACTATTTAGACCATTTGGAGTTATTTAATATTTTATATCTACCATTTTTTAATACTTTATTAGTTTAATAAACCTTCAAAGTACTTTTTGATGAAATAATTATTGGTGAACTTGCTTGTTTGTAAGTCGGTGAAATTGTAACTAAAATTTTGTTCTAACTTAATTGGTTACTGATAAAATAAATATTAAAAAAGTGTATTCATGTAACGAACTTTTTTTTTCAATAACATACATTACGCCTATAAAAAAATTGTGTCAAAAGTTAAAACGCAGAGTATTAAAATAGTTTGTAAAACTGAGATACACAGTTTTCTAACTAAATTTTGTACCTAAAAGTTTTCAAAGTTCATATATTTGTTTAATAAAAAAGCTTTATATAAATTTAAACTATTATTAAAATATTATAAATGTATAGTCATCTAATCATAGCAATGCTATTCTTTAAAAGCTCTTCAAATAGTTTTTACACATTATTAGTCACAGCAGTAATGACTTAAAAATAACTTTTATAACAACTTAGAGTTAAAGTGTAAATTATATAGATCATATATGAAAAATTATCGGTACCAGTTGCTGCTCCTTAAATACATTATGTCATTTAAGACATACAAATAGCTTTTAATGGCATTTAAATTATCTATCCTACAATAAAAGCTTTTTTAACATATACAAATATTATTTTTAATGATGATACTTGAAAAAAATTTAGAATGAAAAAAAAAATCAATTATTAGTATCAATGATGTATATTGTTAAACAATAATGTATTATTAAATATAAGATATAATGCAAAATTGATAAACTAAATAAATTAAAAATGAAAAATCATTAGTTTAGATTCAACTTTACTTTATAAATAAGATGTCTTTACAAAACAAAAGTTTTACATATAATATGTTTTCATAAACATCAACTTATTTTTTATAAAACTTAATATTTGAAGAAATCTACTTTTTAACTTAGTTTTAAGATTGTAACACGCTCAGTTCAGATCCGAACAATTTTCAAATGAACCTTCTCTAAGCCGCACAATTCCCAACTGGGTCGATAACAACCAAACCGATTTCTACCAAAATCAGTTTTCATATCACTTTTACACAGCATCACTTTTGCACAGAGGGTCATTTTTAATGATGATCATAAAATAAATAAAAAATAGTAATAAAGACTACTACTAATAATTTTGTTCGCATGACGTCAATTTTTCTCAGATGTATTAAAATCTTATTGAATTATTTGTATTACTTGTGCTTAGATTTTATATAGATTTTAGGACTTTTTGTGTTTTTAGATTTTCCAAAAGAAAAAGAAAATTTTAACGTAAAACTTAACTTTTATACTAATATAACTAAACTTACACACACTAAATAGCATGTTTTAAATGAGTGAAGGAAATACAAGTTTTTATACCGTTACTAGGTTAAAATATAACAAGTTATTAAAATAACATGACAATGATTTTATTTAAGTAGAATACAAACTGAAATTGAAATTCAACAATACTAATAATTGAAAAAGATTTGGTATACTGCTACGTGGTTTGACATTAGTTTGTAAGTCACTGTAACTGTGACTAATGGTATATTTACATCTTTATTATTTTAAGAAAACTAATCTTAGTGGTTATATTAATGACAAATTAAAAGTTTGATTTGGTGATAAAGTTAAAGAAAATTAATTAAAGATATAAAAATAATAAAAAACTTAATTTTAAACTCAAAAAAATGCAATAATATACTTACAAACGAGTTTAGATAGCTATTGGAAAAACGCTTGTTTGATTATTAAAGTAGTTAAAACAAAATCTTCAAAGTCTTATAAGATTTTTTTTCTTATTATTATAGACAAGTTATAGTTTTATTTATTTAACCTTTATTTGAGTAAGCGTGAGCAATTTACTCATAAATAAATTATATTTAAGCTTTCCTGATTTATTTCAAAGCTAATTTATTTTAAATATTTTGTGTTGTTAGCTTTGAAACTACTATAACTATTTTGTACAGAATAAAATATCATAATCAATAAATATATTAAAAGCCACAAATTAAGAGTGAAGTTTAACAAATTAAAATATTAAATCACTATGAAATGCCAGATTAGACTTCGAGCTTTAGTTTGTAAGTCACTGCTATGTGACTATTTTTAAATAAAATACCTTTATATATAAAGAACTTCAAAACTTTTGTTATTTAAGTTGTTTGTGTACCTTTTTACGTTTTTCTTAAATTTTAGCTTAAAATTGATATAAATGTTTAAAACAATTGTTCTAAAAGATATTTTTTTACCAAATAAACAATTAAAGATTTTATATGAACTCTAGAAATTAAAATTTTTGGATTTCTTGACATTTAATAGTATATATAAATGTAGTACTATAACAATATCACATGAATATATTTTTTTTAAATCTTACAGCACCATTAACTAATGAATCATCATACAAGTAACTAATAATGTTTTTCTAATCTTATAACACTTTTTAGATAAATCAATAACTAATGAAGTTTATAAGCACAACTGTTTTAAAACTCTTAACAATTTTAATTATTAAAAAATATATATATCTTCGGAAACGTTTAATGTTTATAATTTTTCTAATGAAGGAAAATTGTACAGATAGATGTAGTATAAGTTAAATAAGTTAAAATGTATTAAAAACACTGATTTTATTTAGTCAGTTTATCAAACAGTAATTGTGAGAGTAGCTATTAATATAAAAAAAATGTCATACACATTTTTATGAATTCTTCACATTATTAGTATTAGCTTTAGAAAAATTATATAAAACTTTTATTGTATACTGTTAAAGGTTTTAAATAACTCTCGGTTAAAATTTTACGTTTAAAAATAGAAAAAACTCACAATTAATTAAAGGTATTTCTAGCTTCGTATCAATTTATTATAACTTCTTAGTGATTTAGTTTTACAAACAGCAGAAGTATTTAAAGTAAAACAAATATTCAATTTCCCTAATATGTTAAGTTATATCAAAAATTTCACATAACTTTCTTTACACTAATAGAAAACGTGTTTAAACTCTGTAATATTTACTTTTATACTACATACTGAGTGTAACATCAATTTCTTAAAAGGTCATTACAAAGCCAATGTCATTTTTATAGATTTTAACTCTATTTAACAGATATGCAAAATAAAAACACAAACTTATACTGACAGCATTCGATTCATATATTTTGTCTTTAATATCTGAGTTATTGTTAATTACGTTGCTAGTTTGTGAGTCACTTGTATGTGACTAAAATAATTTGTTACAGATTAGACTAAGTAAAAGTAACATCTTAATAACTTTTAATTTAGTTTTTTACATGCTTATTGTGTTCGATTACAATTTGTATTGAAAAAAAAATGCTATAATTTTTTTTACCAGAGACGATTTCTTGAGCTGTTATTACCTATAAACTTTTTTCAAGTTTTTTTTCATTATTCTATAGCCAAGTCTATAAGATGTTTTTAAGTTTAAATGCTGTGACGTTTATTCATTTATGATTTTTTATAGTAATGAAAGATCCTAGTTTAATTCATAGAAAATGCACTGTAATATTGCTATTCGCACGCAGATTAAAAAAAATCGATAAAATTAAAAAACAACATAAAGTAAAATCTCAAATACCTTAACACTTCATAAATTAACTTAGTCAATTTTTTTAATAAATAGTTATTTAAAAATAATATAAAATTCAAAATATTTTTTAAACAACTATATAATGTTTACTTTAACATCAAAAGAAAAAAAAGAAAAAAATTAATTTCAAGATTCGTGTTTTTAAGCTTTTCTAGATTAAATTCATACTTCTGTTAAAAGATTACCGAAATTCAGCTTATTATATTTAAAGTATTCAAAGTTGTTTTAATTTATATTTAATAAAATAATGTAGTTGTCTATTTTATCTAAATTAACAAAAAAAATATGATTAAAGAGAATTGTAGTACATTATTATATTGTTCTAGGTATAACTTTCAAATAAAAAAATTACATTAAAAATTCATTTAAAACACTAAAATTTTATTCTAAAATAGTTTGCCTTTAAAAGTAAGTTTTATTTAAGTTGATAAAAGTAAAACTTTATATTTAATCTTTTTATAATTTTTTTAAGAAAATAAAAATCAGAAGCGTGCAAAAGTGGCCCAGCTTGCAAAAATGACGCCGTGCAAAAGTGTGTCCTCGTGTAAAAGAGTTGCCGTATAAAAATATCTACTCGTGCAAAAGTGACCCTCGAGGAAAACGTGACGCCACGCAAAATTGTCTATTTGTGCAAATGTGATCCATCGTGCAAAAGTGTATCCTTATACAATAGAGTCACCGTGCAAAAGTGTCCTAATGCAAAAGTGATGCCGTGCAGACGTGTCTTCACGTGCATTAAAATCGCCGTAGAAAAGTATCCTAATGCAAAAGATACACTCACCCACTTTTTTGTGACAATGATGTTATAGGTATTTAAGGTTTTGAGATGTTTTGTTTTATCTAACTTTTGATAAACTTAGGCTTGTTGGATCTAACTGAAGCATTTTTGATTTTAAAAGTATCAACTATGTATAAAACTCTTTTTGAAAATTAACAAAATATTTTTTTTTTAAAAGAATTAATTCAAAACCTAGTTGTAATATAAAATAGTTTTAGTTTATATTTTACTACAAAAACCTAGAATTTGTTTAAGTTATCTAAAAAATATTGTTAAGCTTTTGAAAGAGTTCAAGTTTTTTGATAAGTAAAAATTGTATCTAACAATTTATATTAAAATGAAATTTTTAAAAAATAATCAATTATATAAAAATAGACAAAAGTGACTATTAAATGTTTTGAAACTTAATTTTTTAGAGAGCTTGTTGATAACTAAACAAATATTTTATTACATTAATAACATTTCAAGTTAGTAGATAGTTAATTAGGACATATGTATATTAGTCAATGTAAACTTTAGTATAACAAATATTAAAATTTAAGTGGGTACTTATGTGTAGCTTATAGTCTTTTTTACTAAGTGAATAAAATTTAAAATGGTTTGTTCGTGTATGCCTATAACTAATACTAGTAAGTAATTTAAATGTCAGTGAAACTAAATCTCTGAACAGCTAAAAACTTAATGTTTAAACGCGAGTGCTAATTGATTACTGACCCCTGGTATTGATAAAATAAGAATAAAATACTATTTCATTAATTAGTTGATTATTGTAAAAAATTAAACTACAAGATTATTGTTAGCCGTTTTGCATTGGCTTATAAATATTAATAACAAAAACAATAATAGTGAAATGTGACTTGTTTCCTGTTTATATACTAACTTAAGAAGCTAAGCTTAGTGAGTTTTATAAAAATGACGTCACCAAAATATACAGCCTTAACTGTCAGCTAGAGACTAATTATAAAATTTTTAACATTTCTTCTAGAAAATTTAAAATACTGAAAACAATTAATTTATTTTTTATAATTTTTTTTTATAATAATTTCACCCGTTATAAATTTAATACTGAAGCTACTAGTAAAGTAATTATTGAACATTGTTCAACATAAGTTTTAAAAAAAGCATGTATTTTAATAACACGTATAACAATGTGCAAAAAAAACAACATTAAACACAAATATATAAAAATAAAAAATAAAATTAGGTTGAGCAAACAAAAAAACTTTTAAACTAAAATTTTAGTCTGATATTCATTTATTTACATCGTTGTCCGCACTGCAAAAAATAGGTATTTTTGCAGTTATTTAAAAACATTCGTATTTTTCAACACTTTATTACTTCTTTTAAACAAAAACGTGAACAAATAATCAATAGTAATGAGTACATTTTAAATTAAGAGCTTAATTAAAAGTTATAACAAAAGAATCTTTTATATATTTTTTAAGGTTTTTAGGAAAATGAAAAGTACGTAGAGGGCCGATGATTTCTGGATTGAGAGTCAAATTTCTAGAGATCCTAAGAAATTTTGCTTAGAGACCGTTTTTAAGCCGCGAGTGGCCATTTGCAAACTTCTGAAAAAAACATCAGTCAACAATGCAGTAAACTTAGTTACAAACTTGTTAATAACTTACAAACTAAAATCTCTAATAGTAGTTATATAGTATTTTAATTTTATTTATTATGGATAGATGATTTTATCGTTTTCTGATTATATCATTTTAAGAAAATTAGTTCATTATTAAGTATGTAAAATGCTTACAACTCTCTTAAGCTCAAACTGTTTGAAAAAAAAAAAATCCTGCGTTTTATTCAGTAATTAATTATAAACATGTTTTTAAAGTCAAATTCTTTTTTTCACCAATTTTTTTTCTAAGCTGCCAATTTTTTTATCATTTACAATTCAGTCTGAAGCTTTAACCTGAACGAGGTAACTATAAGATTTAAAAAAGTTAATAAGAAATTATTCAAAGGTTGTTCTGGATTTGTTTTTTTTTTTTACGTTTATAAATCAGTTAATACACGTTAACATTCTTAAAAATAAGATTACTTATCATAATTTTATAGTTAAATATTTTAATTTTTGTTAGCTTTTTAGTTACATATAAATAATTTAATTAACTCTGATACTTTAGAATTTTTTTTTTAAAACATAACAAAATAAATTTAATAATAATTTTAATCATATTAACTGAAAATTATATTTATTAGTTACTGTTATAAAAAAGTGAATTATTTTTCAAATACTTTTTTACTTTTTCTCTATAATGTTTTGATTTAGTTGTTTTCAAGATAGTTTAGTTTACTACTCTGTTTGAAAACTTAAAAACCTTTTCATAATTTTTGCAGAAGATTAACAAAGTAATATACCTGATTATAATTGCATTCACAATTTATATTTAAGCTGATATTGACTTATTTTGATAAAAAAAAAAGTTACTAACTTTTTTTTATTTAGAATGACCTCATGTAATCTAAAGCCATAAACTATTTACAGCATATATTACTTATTGTTTGTTTTTATAATTAAATTAAATTAGTTTTCACTTTAAATTTACTGTGACTATTACTAGTTTATTGAACGACAACAACATAGCGCTTAAAATATTTGATTCTAGGAACAAAGTGAACAAAGAACTTTTCGGGTATCGAGTCGTACAAAACTTGGATAACTTTCAACTTCTTGTCTAGGACAAAAACTAAAATGAAATTAAAATACATAGTGAACTATTTTATAAAAACGAAAAATATATTTCAGGTTTTGAGGTTTTCGGCTATTAATATTTTGGTTGAATAACAATCTCAGTGGACAAAATATTTAACGTTTCACGGTAAAAGACAATACAGAAGTAATGGATCAACATCAGCAAACGGTTGCTTTATGCTTGCATGTATAAACCGTTTTTAGATTGACGACTGCAGGATTTTCGGTCATGACTGACAAATGAGTCTTAATCAGGACCAAGCCGGTTTAAGTCTACATAAGGTTTGTGGTTTGAAGTCTGAATTGGTATGATCAACCCTTATGTTTAAACTTGAAGTTGTCTCACGACATACGAAGGTCAAGAATTCTGCTCTGCAGACTATTTAATTGAAATAGATTTTATTTAAAAATTTATCTATAGTTTTTATTAGTCTGTAAAATTTGTGCGTTAATACTTTTAAAGTAAACTAATTTTTGGCGTAAGCTTTATTTACTTTTATTTAGTTTATATATAAAAATTTTTTAAGAATGTTCTAACATTAAATTAAGTTAAATAACAAAGTTTTCAATCGAGCAAACTAATTATATCTTTAAAGCATAAATAATGTTTTAAGCTTGGTTAAATTTTTTTTTAGTTGCAGTTTGTTGTATTAAGATTTAGAAATTTTACAACTAGTTATATAAATATAAAAATCAAATAGTGAGCTTCTAAAATTCTTTTAAATTTGTAAAAAAAAACATGATTAACTTATATCAGTTTTGTATACTTTATCAATACTTAACTTAAAAGAATTTTTAGTATTAATATTTTAAATTTTAATTGCTATTATCAAAAAACACATTTAGCATTTTTGGTATAATTTTCATATAATGATCTGTAAATAAACAGTTTTTAATAAAAAGAAAAAAAATGTATATATTTACTGTCTACGCAGCCCTTGTTGGTGATTTATTAAGTTTACAAAAACATATTAAGTTGTATAGTATCTAAAAACTAGGTTAATTAATTAATAGATAATATAAACCTAAATCATAACGGTCACAACTACAATGACTTTCAAACTGCCTTATTATTTATGACTACGCTATCTACAACCATTATAAAATTTATATTGAAAGTTTTCACGAAAACAATATGTGTGACAAACTTAACTTACGCCTTATCAGAAAAATTAAAACTTGTTTCTTATAAAGCAAGTGATCTAATGTTTTATTTTATTATAGTTATACATTTTAATTTTTTATGTAGTTTAAATTTAGCAAATAAAATTTAAAACTTTTTAATAAATATTTAGTTTTCAGAATTCAATGCTATCTATATTTACTTTACATTTATCTCATGACAAAACATAAATTGAATAAACTTCAAACTTTATGTCTGAATAATTTAACTCAACTTATTTACTTGAAAAAAAATTGTTTAGTATGAGCTTTTGTTTTATTAAATATTTTAATAATTCTTGCTGATCAATGGTTATAAACAAGTATTCTTAACTGTTACACTACTTAAAACACTCTTATAATTCAAACTAAATTGAGTAAAAAATTAACATAAAATAAATTAAAATATGTAAGACTCACAAGTTGTTATTGGCATCCTATAACATATATATTTGAAAAAATTTAATTGTAAGTCTTTTGTATAGTTTAAAGTTTGTAAGTCATTTCAACCGTGACTAAAATTTTTAAAATATAAAGTATTAGTTTGAAAGGAGGTCACTAAACTATTATTACAATATGAGGGCAACTATTTTTCGACAAATGTTGATAAAAATTCAAGATAAAAATAAAACAAAAATGCAATAAAACTTATTGTAATAAAAAAATACAGTCATGAAGTTAGGCGTACATCCGATTAAAAAATAGAAAATAAAAATTTATAAATTGTTTTTGCACTATATTCAACACTTTAATTTCTAGATCTTGTTTTTTAATTAGTTAGAATTAACATATAACATATAATATACTGATAGGAAATGTATTGAATTTTTTCGGAGTAGCTTATTTCATAGTAAATTTTTGAGACTTAAAATTAGTAAAATTTATATACTGAGAAAGTTTAGACCAATAAAGTAAAACTATATTTTGTTTGAAAATTTTCAAAACTATATTAAAAATTAATTTTTTGTTTCTCTTGGTGTGTACTTAGAAAATATAGTGTACATAAAGTATTACATAGTATATCAAACTATTATCAAAATTAAAAGTAAAAAGTCTTAATTTAAAGTTTAAAATTATAAAAACTTTAACTATTTGTTTTAAATTAACTGTCTTTTAATTTTCCGTTAGTTAACCTATAGAAAACTTTACTTATTATTGTAACGATATTCAGACTAACTTTGTTTCAATAGATACTGTTGTAAATGAATTATTTATTAGTACTGTTTTATTTCGGCATCAGTTTGTCACTTCTGGTTATCAATTATTTGTTTTGAAATGTTTTTCTCTGCATTTAACTATCTACTTTATAGTCGTTTCATTTATTTCTTGGATTCACTTTTTAAAACAGAACTTTTTATTTTTGATAAGTATAAGAATAATGTACGTTTTGTTTTTGACGTACAATACTATTGCAACATTAACTAAAATAGACGAATTACAATGGTTTTTTTTAATAACACTATTATTAATGACTTACAAAAAATCTATTTGTTATGAGAATTTTCCTATACTAGACTTTCCAATGAAGCTCACTACAAAATCATCTAAAAAAATAATTAGAAAACTATATTTATGTAAAAAACTATATATAATTTGGCATTATATCGATAAGTACATTTCCAAATTGTCGTTTTTAATTTTTAATTGCTTTAATATGCTATCCAGGGCCTAAGTAAAACATTAACTGACTACAGTTTTTTAGTGTGAATTTAAACAAAAAATAAACTTTTAGTAATACAAATTAGATTCAAGACTGAGAGGAAAAGAACTGCATTTAAATTGTTTAACTAATAAAGAAAAAAAAAGTTACAGTCTTTTTTCTTAACGTATTTCCAAGCTAAATAAAAAACATACATATAAATTGCTTCGTACCATATTTAACATTAAGTTATAGCTAATTCTTCTTTTACATTTAGTTATAGTTAAACATATACTTATGCTGATTTTTCAACTAAATGGTTTTACTGGAAACCACTAACTATAAAAATATAATTTATCTTAAATTACTGATGATAATAGATAAAATTTACTTTCACAGCTTGACAGTTATTTTAAAAGTCACTGAATGTGAATAAACTTAAGAATAAGACTAAGTTTAGCAGATGTAAAAACTTGTTAAAAATATAGAGTTTTAAATAAAAAAATTAGCAAATCTTTTCTAATCTAAATTTTTTTTTGTCTGTAAATAAAAAGTAATTTTAATAAAAGTTATTGAAATTGTGACTAATTATATTGTAAAAATTAAACAGTAAATCAAAATTTTTTAAATAAAAAAGTTACTCTTAATAGATACTCTAATTTTATTACAGCTAAGTGACTTAAAAAATTTAAACTATTGTAGAATAGAATGCTTTAGATAATTTAATATTCAATGAAAAAGTATAATAACTTTTTTTTTATATTGAGAAAGAGCATGTCACAAACCAATATATTTATACATGGTTGATAAAATACTTATGCTTAAAAACAAAAAACTAACTGTTTTGATTTACATAGTGTTTAAGTACTAGAAAAAGTATTTTGAAGTCAGAAACAGATTTTTAAATATTTTCATATACGTATTTAACAATTTTATACAATATTTGTTAATAATTCGGAGAATCTTTGAGAAAGTAGATCTTTAGTAAATCCAGTAACACTTTTAGCTCTGAAACTATATAAGTAATGCAAAAGACAGATGTCTTATTGCCTCTTATATACTGCTTTGTTATACATCGTTGTTTTTTTTTATGTGATGATATTAGTTAACAAATGATAAAATTGCTACTCTTTATTTGTTAGTAAATGGTTTAAAAACTTTAAAATATTTATACAATCTAAAAGTATTCTATAAACGTATCGTTTGGTATTAATTTGATCACTTTCAGGATTAAACATTGATTACTTTGCTTTAAAAAATGCTTTTAAAAATTTAATTAACATAGTTTAATTAAACATATTTAGTATTAAACTAAAAAAAAAATAGCTGTAGTTGTAGTTTTAGTATTAAAATCCAGGAATAAACAGTTTAAAAAATCTTATGCTTTGTTTTATAATGTGCCAGTAAGATTTTCAGTTCTAAAAAAATCATAAAAGAGCAAGTTTAGTAGTTATTGTAGCTTCAGATTTTTCCTTACAAAAATATATAACTTGAATAATTTATAATCACATTTATAGTGACTTAGAAACTTTGTTCTTTTAAAGTTTTATTACTAACTTTAACTTGTACAATAATTTTTATTGAAAGCTGTCAGAAAAAGTTTGAGACTTTGATTTGTTTGACGTGTTTGACTTGAATAAATTAAATATGTTTTTAAGCTTTAATTTAAGCTAAATGCAACTAGATTATTTATTATAATTATAGATTAAAGATGTTGCTAGAAGATTTTAGTTCAAAATCCTAGTGTATATTTATTTAAGATTAGCGAGATCAGAAAAAAATAGTTAAAAAAGTAATATAAAGAAGTGTATTTGTTTTAAAACATATAAAACAAAAAATGTTTTAATATTATTTGGCTATTTAAGATTTTTACCCTTTTCGCTTTTACATAAGCTGTATAATGACTAACTTGTTGTTTGAACTAAGTAAATAAAACAAAAAACATTTAAGTTTTCATGCTTGGTAATCGTAAGTGTTATTTCACCTGGCTATTTAAAAAAAAAAATTAATTACTAGTCAAAAAAGTTATTTATTTTTAAAATTTTATCTAAAGGTAGTATAATACCTTACTTATTATTGAAGTTATGTAAAAAACTAAAAAAAAGTTTTTAGTAACCATGCAGATATTTAGCTTTTAGTCTCCTTTTAAGTTTTTTCTTTTTTTTTTTTCAAGTGTAGTTTTAAGAAGTTATAATATTAAATAGAATATAATTTAATTTAGGAATGTAATTAACGACATAAAATACTTATTACTAGAATAAAATAAAATTATTAAACCAATCTACGTTAAGTTTATTGTATATCACTTAGTAAGTTTAAATTGTAAAAAAAAAGTTTGCAAAACAGCATATTTATGTTTTAGTTGCTATTTATCTTGATACTTTAAAATATTTAAAAACTGCAAAACATTTTGACCAATGAAAAAATCATAAAATAGTTAGGATTTCAATAGGTTAGCTTAAGTACTTATAAGTTATATACAATATAGTTAGATTCAATAAACTATTAAAACGAAAAAAAAATATTTTAAAAACTATATAGATTTCAACTAAACTTTGAAATTTTTAGTTGATGTATTATAATAACTATTAAATCTAATTGAAAGATTTGATTTTTATATGACATCTGTAACTAAAAATCAGCTATCAAATACATATCTCTTCTACTAGTTAATATTAACTGAATAAAGTAAAAATGTAAATGATCCTGGTAGTATTTTATAAGTCACAGTATTTGTGACTAATTTTATATAATTATTTTTAACATTTAAATACTAAATAAAATAATAAGTTTTATATAAAAACTTTTAATATTAGTTATTAAATAGTTTTTATTTGCAGACAAACTGTTTAAACTATTTTGTTATTTTAAATCAAATTTAGTTTATTTACACATTGTTTGAAACTATATATACTGAAACTAGTTTATACCTATCAAAGATATTATAAGTTGAAAAGAATTAAGATGATTACCATTTTTCGTCAAAAAACAACAAGCCTATTTGAAGTTGTTTATAAACTATGTCGACATATTAAGACCTTTTGTGAATTACGATGAATTTGAGTTGATATGACCTTAGTGATTATATGCTTCTATTTCTGAAAGAAATCGTTAAAGTTACTTTACAATATTAACTAACTTTTAATAATTATCAAAGTTTCATCTTATTTTCAAATATTATTTAAAATATATTTTGATTGAGATTCGTGAAGAACTCTGTTTTACAAATGATTGTAATTAGTTTAGTAGTGAAAATATTAAAAATTAATTCGTTAAAAAAAGTTTAAGTTTCTTTATAAAGAAGGTTTAGGTGGAAGTTTTTTAACACTACTAACAAACAAATTAATAATATCTACAATTTTACAGCATTAACAGAATCTATTGATAAAACCACTTTTTCATGTGAGAAAATTAACTAGTCGGTCAAACTTCCTCAGTCTAGATAAGCAATGATGTTTTAATATTTATTTTATTATGTGTAAAATAAACCGTTTATTCTTTTGTAGTATTTTTAATTTCTGGTATTGTAATTTAAGATTGTGCCTATTAAAAAAAAAGTTTAAGCATAGTTTGCGGCTTAAATAAGTTACTTAGCATAAACTTCTAAATGTCCAAACTCGTTATATTAGAGATAATTATATTGTAAGATTTTAGATGGGTAACGTATTAGAGTTGACTTTTACTTGTGAATTCGAAGTTGTTTGTAAAACAAAAATGTTTGAAACAAAAAAATTTAAGATAGTAGAAATTTTACCTGAAAAAAAATTAAATAAAAAGTACATTACAAACATACGACAATAAACGAAAATAATAATAATAAAAATACGCTATATATAAAGTTTTAAACGGAAATAATATCTCTATTTGCAAATTTCGGCTCACGAGTTCTAATAAACAAAGATAAGAACTGAGAGATGGTAAGTGTTTCTCGCTCTAAAAAGAATTTTGAACCTACTATTCAGATAATTCTCAGCAGAAAGAGCTATGCTCTGGAGGTGCTCTCGCACAGATTACTGTTAATTTTTCGCTTTAACGTCGTCATTAAAGATAAATCTTTTTAGACTTTTCGTGACATACGGCTCTCACCTGACGTGAAAACGTTAAGATGATCGACCTACGTAGTCATTTCCGCAATGACATTTAAAAATGTATGCCACATTACTCAAATTATGTGTAGGGGTGACATCTTTCACAATTACGTTAAGCGGGCGGTTGGTGTTGTACACAACTAAAGCTATTAAAGGTTGATTTTACTGCTAATGAAGTAAAAAGCTTTTCAAAAGCTTCGTGACACCGATGTTGCTGATATACATTTATTGTCAAGTTGGAATGTTCACTGTAAATTAATGTTTTATGGTCTAACTAATAAATGAGTTTCAGTCTAATACTGACGTCATAAAGTTTGTAATTGACTTTGCAGCAGATTTGTCTAACAGCCATCTGTTAAAAGTAATTTTGAATGAGGACGCAGAGATTTATTTTCAAAAATTCGAACTGTTGGTTGGTATCAAGTATTTGGAAAATAAGTGTAGCAGTATTTCCTCAGTGTTTAATGCTATCAGTAATGCACCTTCTACTTTGTTTAAAGTCGAAATTATGATAAAGATGTTTATTGGTAAATTAAGTGAAGTTTTAAGGTAATTAGATGAATGGCGTGTGGTTTCGTTCTCCAAAGCTGGAAAATTCAAATCGGTGAAGCAATTAAGTTTTTGAATGGTTGTATTCAGCAACTGAGTGAAGAAAAGTAAAGATTAAGTCTCAAATTTTTTGTTACAGTTTGTTTATTTGTTTAAGTTGTAGCTTGTTTTAACAAATAATTTAATAGTGAAACAACTTAATCGTAATTTTTTAATTGTTATTGTCTTTTTGAATTTAATTTCGTTGAATTTTAGACCTAAAAATTGTGTTTAAGTTGTAACAAATTGTTTTGAAATAATTTAGTTTTGCTAGGTAGATTTATCGTTTTATCTTCTTCGTAGATAAAACATTGGGGGAGTTTATAAGTGTTTGCCTAGTTTTAATTATGTTTTGTATTACAGACTTTATCATTCTTGTAATTAATTTGTGAATAAATTCAACCAAGAAAGATATATTTAATTGATGACCAATTAAAATATTCAAAGTCACAAGCTAAAACTGAAATTTAAGTACATAAATTACTCAATTTTTTATAGATATGACATGTAGCTACGTATTGTTAGTTTATAAGCCACTGCAATATGACTATCAAATAAAAAAAGCCTAAAGTGACTGAAAATATTTGGATAGTTATTTAAAAAATACGAACTAATTGAAACTTATTTATATTAATTGTCGTTTATAGCCATTTAAAGATTTTATTTAAAACTTTTTTTAAAAGATTTTGATATTTATATCTGTATTAAAAGGTCGTTAATAACTACACCACTTAAACTGTTTTTATTCGTGAAGTATTCATCTTTTTATACATTTCTTTAATTTAGTTAAAACTAAATAAATTACCAAACATTAAACGAATGTTTTCTATTTTTGGTACGATGAGCTTGAATAAAAATAATAGCTTTTAAGATATAATAGTTTTTATTAACTTAAAAACTTCTCGAGATTAATAACCTCAAGTTTATACTACCATTTTACATTGAAAATTAACATAAATAAAAATATTTTAAAAGCTACAAAACAAGCAAAGCCTTGTAGCTAATATTTTATTTAAATATATGATATACGATATCACTAACAGCCTGTGATTATTATATACTTTAATCAGTTGTATAATATTGTGATACTCACTTTAGTTTGTGAAGTGCATATATTTTAACTTATTTCTAAAACCTTAATATACTAATTCTAACATTAAAAACTAGATTTTTTTAATCGATTAATTCAAAAATAATTGTAACAAGTATATAGCTGTTAATTTTCTAAAAATTACCAAATATATTATTATTATGTTAAATGTTTACATTAAATAATTTTGTACATAAAGTCATAACAAAAGTATAACAACGAACAATGATACATTATTATTCTTATTTATTATAAATAATAGTATAATTAAAATACTTACCAATGAAATTGGTTTGTCTAACTAATACTTTGGGTGATTGTTATTAAATTTCAATAAATTTATGTACATTAAGTTGATAACTTCACTCCTCTAAAAAAAGTGACAATAAGAACAAATTATTATATTAAACATTCATCAAAACTCAGTATATCGGTTTTTGATCATTAACTCATTCTTATCTTTTTATAAAGTTTTTACAGTTAATTACAAGAATTGTTTTCTGATCATATATTAAACAAATTATTACTTTTATTTACCTTTTAAAAATTCTTATCTAGTTAGTTACAACTTTGCTACCATTAGTGTACATACTGTTAGTGTCTTAGTAAACTAAGTTAAAGTTTTTACATGTTTTAAAGGAAAAGCAATGTAATATAATTAGTAGTTTTACAAAATAAGATAAATAAAATAAAATAATCTTAACCGAAAGGTCCTTTGCGCACCAGGTCCTAAAACTAAGTATTTCTGCATATGTTTATTAGACATATTACAAGCTATAAAGTAAATAACTTCTTGTTTTTATAATTTAATGTAAGTACAGTGTTCGATGGAAACAAAAAAAAAAGTTAAGAGAGATTTTACATTTTGAAATAAATACCACAAACTAATACTGTCCTTAAAAAATATAAGTTACAAACTTTTTGAACACATTTGCAAGCTCTACTATTTCTAGTTTATAAGTCGCCGCTATAATGACTAAATTTTTGAATTTTAAACATTTTTTATTCTTAACCTAAAGCTCCAATAAATTGTTCAAGCTTTAGAATAAATTTAAATATTTATCTAGAAACTGTCATTCTTCAAATTTTATTGATTCTAGAAAACGTGTAAGTTAGATTTAAGAAATTGGTAATTATCATGTTTTTTTATTAACAAAAAAAGTAAAAAGTTATTAATAACAAAAAAAAAAAAAAACTAATAAATATTTTTAACACACTCATATAAGTACACGCAACCAAAAAAAAAAAAACAGTTTTTATCACTTTAATGAAGTTACACGTCGAATTTAAAAATTACTAGTTTTAAACTCATACTACAATTTTAATATTTAATTATTAAAAAAACAAACTTACCATAAAATTTTAATAAAGAATTTTAAGACATTAAGAAACGACTTTAAATAGTTCTAAATATTAGTTTAATAAATATTAAACATAATAAACAATGAACTTTACCGCAAGATCAACAACGTCAGCATCCGAGACAATCCTACGACCGGTTTCGTCCTTATTAGGACTCATCAGGCAGGAATAGTCGCGGTTTCTCATGTTATTTATCACAGACGATTAAATCGAGCTACTGTTTTAAAAAAACAGTTTTTTCATTTTGATTTTGAATCACTTGCATAAGTCTCTATTCAAACATTTCTAGATTAAATATAAAGTATGATTAACTTACTTTATTGCATAAATTTTGAAAGTTTTAGACGTAGATTGTAGACTGTATTTTGAATATTTTTGTATCTGTAAATTACATTACTATTAAAATTTAACTTATAAAATTAACTTGCATTGAAAAAAATTACAGCTACGTAAATGAAAAGTATTTCTGACTTATAAATATAGTTAAAACAGGTAAAAAAAAAACATAAAGTAAAATTTTAAAACTGTCAAATAATTTTGTTTTCGGTTTAAGCAAATTGATATAAATAGGAGAAACGAAAATCAAATTGAAACTATGCTAAGTGAAAATAAAATTAATATTTAAATTATAATTTAAGTAAGCTATATAACCATATTTTTTTTTAAAAATGAATTTTATTTTAATAAAAAAGTTGTTTCATAAACATTATGTTTTTTTTTTTTATGAATCCTCTTTAAAAAATAGGAAAAATAAAGAAAAAAAAAGAATTAGTACTTTCATGTTTCTGAACTTAAATACCTAAAAAGAGTTCGAAAATATCAAGTATGTAATACTTTTTTTTATATATTAGTTTGTTAAGCTTAACATTTATTAAGTGATTGAGCATCATCTAATTTTTTTTTAATTTTAAAATTCAAAATTATCGACATTTCAAACAGTTCATGGTTAAACAAGTTTTGTTAAAAAAAGAAAATGAACAAACAAACCGTTTTTTGATTATTTTTTACAATATAGCACTTAAAAACATTCAAAAACTTTTTAAAGAAACTATTAAGTAGCTCATATTATTTTGAACGCACACATCAAATTGCCGTAAATGCATACTTAATAGGATGCTGACTTTATACAACTAGGTTTAAATAATTCGTTTAATACAATCTAGATTATTTATTAACGATTTGATTAAGTAGTATTGATTTTGACTAAGCTACATGCAAAAACTAAACTCCGTTTCACTCCTTGTAAAAGTGTTTGTGTTCTAAATTGTTTTTCTGTGCTAAAACGTTATTTTATGTAAAAGTGACGCTGTGTTTATTCTGACACCTACCCTAACTAAGTAGATATTAATATAAAATTATGAATGTTTTTTTTTAATTGTCTAATATTGTTTTTATAATATGTTTTTTAACTGCAAAATAATATAAAAAAATACTTAAAGTTTTTTTCTTAATTGAAATTCTGATTAAGTTAATTTCTATTTACTTTATGTAGTTTTGATTATTCAACTATAATTTTTAATTAAAATGTAGGAGTTCAGTGTTTCAACGAAGTCTTTATTTTCTATTTAAAACTAAGTAAAATATTTACACTAAAAAGATTCGAGTGACTATATACTTGTTTTAACAACTGATCAAAAACAATTAAAAATTTTAGTCTTGATTATCCTTACAAAAGAATACTTACAATTTAAAGAACCTAACGACTTAAAAAAAATGCCATTTCACTTATAGTCAATAAAACCTAGCTATGCAATTCAGAGTTTAAATTTTACCTTACTTTAAAAGAACTAAAATAAATCCTTCTTTTTTTTCAAACAGAGCTTCTTTTTCTGTTTAAATGATTTTTGAACAGTTTATCATATCAGACTCACAAATAATAAAAATAAAATAAAATTTTTATTTGATATATTAACCATGCAAAAAAAATTAATCAATTACTTTAAAACAATATTTAAAATCTAAATTGAGATCAGAATATTTGTGGGTTAAACATGTAACTAAACCGTTGGTATCTCAGAATGAGTTAAACAAAATATAGAAAATTATATGGACATGTACCAACATAAATCACAAAGCAACTTTAGATTTATAACAAAGGATTTGGTAACTTCATTAAACTTGTGTTCACTACAATTGAAACTAATCTTTCTAATTTTTTGTTTCTGAAATGTGTATGTGTTTTTAAATATATTAGTTTAAAGTTTTATATTTTAAAGTCTTACATAAATTATGTTGTTATACCTTATTTTAAATAAAACACTTTTATCTTTTGTTTATTAGAAAAGTTAAACTATTTTATTCAGCCTTAAGCAGTTTTATTATACAAAACTTGGCATATACTTTTATCCTTATATAAATTTTACCACAAGCATTTGTTTTAATTTGACTTAACTTAGTAAAGAAATACAAAAGAAAGTACATTGTTTTTTAAATTATTCTAATTACTTTTTTTATTGAAATTGCAGGTAATCTTTAAAATAAAAATTATATTTAGTTTAAAATAAAAGTTAACAAAATATAGAAAGCTAGTCACTGTTGTAGTGATTATAAACTTTGGTCCAATTTTTCTACCACAGTTGCACAAATAAAACATTATATATAGTAGTATAATATTTCACATTTTAGGATTAAAAGTACATGATGTAAAACAAAACTTGAAGTAAATCATATCTTTAAAACAGAACTTTTTAATTAGCTTTTCTGTAGCCTATAAATACTAGTGTTTTACTACTAAAATTTTAAGTGAACACTTCAAGTAGATATCTCATTAATGAACGTTATTTACAGTTTAAAATTACAGTTTCAATTAGTACACGCTTTTATTTGTTATTAAAAGTAATTTTATTTATATTTGCTATCACAACTAATAAAAAAACATTTAATTCTTTTTTTTCAAATAAGCTAATCAACATTTGAAAAAAAAACTATTTTTACACTTTCTCTTTTTTTACAAAAAAAAGCATTTTTAACTAAAGAGTACCTCGCGGGCCACAAATTTAAGCTTTTTAATGCCATTAGCCAACCCTGTTCTATGAAAACATTTTGTGCTTTTTATAACAACATATAAACAACATAGAAACAACATAGACACCATATACATGTTATAATTAATTATATTTACATAAAATTGGTAAAATTTTATTCAAGCTGATACTTAAAACTATTTTAATTTTTTAGTGCGTAAGTTTTTATTAATTTAAAATGTTTAAAGAAATTTTAAAGCTTAAACTTTAAAGTCTTATATAAATTAATACATTTTTTTAAGTTAAAAGTTTTATTTTATTCACATACTTACGTACATATTAGAATTTTTAAAACTCAGTTCTGGCTAATAGCTCTATCTAATCACTAAAAATTTTGAAAGCTAGATACTTTTATACTATATTTAACTTTTACTAAGATTAGTTTTAATTTTTTACTTCACTTAATAAAACCGGAATTTTTTTCAATTTAAAAGCTCTAAAACCGTTTTTTAACTTTTGGTTAATTTAAGTTATTATCAAAAATATACTTTACATTAAATTGCTCTTCAAGATTAAAATTAGACTAATAATAATTTTTTAAACATTTGTTTCTCGTAGTTTTAAGAATAATTTTTGTCTACCAAACATCTCATCATAAACTCTCAACATTTTAATTATTACCAAATGAAAAAGAATTTACTTAAATACTTTATGCCAGTTCTAAATTTTTATGAAAAACATTTGTTTTTTTTTAAAGCATGTAACGTTATTTTTGAAAAAAAAAATGCAAAATAATTATGATAGATTTTATTGCTCTTGTTGTTTTTCTTTATTACTAGTTATCGTTTAGAACAAAACTATAAAAAAAAAGAAAAATAATAGTTTTTTGCTTTAACTTGAAAAATTAAAAAAAAATTTTGATTAAAAAAACATTAGTAACAATTGCATTGACTTAAAAATTGCCACCCATTCCAGTTACTATTTTAATGATGTAATATATCAAATTTATAGATAGATGTCTGTATAAGCTTGTGGCTTTTAATTGTACAAGTTGAATAAGAAATTTAATATTTAAAAATCAGTATATTTTTTTTTATAATTTCAATTTTGTTTTTGAGGTTTATTAAATTAAATTTAACCTAACTAATGAATGAACAATTATTTTCTTAACTAAAGTTATAATCGCAAAATTATTGAAAATTTTAGAAATTTTTTTAGTAACTAAAGCTTAATTCTATATCTGCTAAGAGTTTTACAAACAGATTGTCAGTTGTTTGTTTAAAAGTTAACATCTATAATATTTCTAAATTTATTGATTTAATTGTAAATAGCAGTTATTGAAATTCAGAGGTGCTTAAGCGTAAACATGGGTATAGAAGAGATCTTTATTAAAGTGATTGTTTGTTTAAGATTAAAAACACTAAGTCAAATGATATTCACTACAGCAACCGCTAGTTCAAATAACAATACAAATGGACACAAATATACAGAATGATAAGTAATAATACTAAACTCAACCTAGAGATACCATCCTAGTATTTTATTTATATATCCTAGTATATCATCCTCTAAAACACTAGCTAACAATTTTTTGCAACGATTAACACAACGCCTGACTGCTAAATGCCACTGCCTTCAAAACGATGGCTGTTACATAAAAAGAAGCAATCAACACTTTCCAAAACTAACCCATAGACTTTATTTTTGTTTTAACAACGACTTATATCCGTTTACGAAACTTTAAAGACGAAAACAAAAACTTAGACAAGACACATAACAATCACTATCGTCTAATCGACTTTTATTACTCACTTTTCAACAACACATTTCTCTACAATTTTTATTTAGTCGCGTTTTAGTACATAAATACAAAACTAAACATTAGGTTTACTTTAACTATTCTAAAATATTCGAAAATTAAAAAAAAAATTATTAACTACCAGATTTTCAATAGCAAAGTAAAGCTAATATATATAAATATTTTAATAAATAAATAATTAAGTTACGTATCAATATAATAGTTAAATCATGCACTTTCATTTATGCGCAAAGTAAGAAATTCTTAATTACGAGAGTGTAATATATTGTGCAAACCTTTTACAGCTGTAGGTATATTCCTTTGATAATAGTTTAAAAGTCACTGAAGTATTGAAAAACTAAAACTGTATTAAGAAAACTTGCAGTTGGTATCGAAACAGTTAAAGTCTTTAAAAAAATATCTCAAAGTATAAAACTAATTTATTAATTTTCTATGTATTTTCTTCTTGTTTTGATAAAAACCTACAGTACAAAAAATTCAACAGTTAAAAACTTCAGGGTACAGTTTATGGCTTTTAACTTTTTGATACAATATCAGAAGTATCTGATATAATAAATAACTAAAACCAAATATTTTTTAAATCATGATTAAAAGTGTAAAATTGATGTTTCAAATAAAGTTTCTTAATTTTCCTATATAAATCATGTAAAATTTAGATTAAGTTTAGCTATTATAGCATTAAGCACCAAAACTACTTTCAATTTATCAAGATAAGTGCTTATCGATTAGTATTCTTTTTTCATACTATTAACCAAACACACCGATAATATAAGTAGTTATAGAATTACCATAATGTTTACCTAGAAATATGCTAGCATTACTAGACTACATAAACAATAGATAATAAACCAGTTTACGAATAAAAACTTCTTCAAATTTCTTTCTTACATCATGAACTTTGAAGTTCTAGCTTGTAAAATTAAGACTGCAACATACAAAACTTAATTAAATAAGTTGTACTCGAAAAGTTTGTAAAAATTCTGTAAGTCACTTCAATCATGATTAAAGTAATACATTTTTGCTTAAATTTTTAAGTTTATCACATGTGTGCTTGTATATAATAAAAAAAATTAAAAATTCAATTATAATTTAAACAAACTTGTAGAATAGTAACGACTAATTATTACTTTTTGATTAAAAAAGATATACTTCAATCGTTAATAGTTATAATAACAAGGCTACTTTATTATTCTTAAATTTTGAAACAAAACGTCTAAATACTGCTATTTATTTCCAAAAATCTTTGTATATATCAAAAAATAAAGCTTAATAATTTTATAAATGTCTAAAAAACTTTAATTTTTCAACTACATTGTTCCAGTGAAAACCACAAAACTATAAAAACATTATTTAACTTAAATTACTGATGATGATAGATAACATATATTTTGACAGCCTTTTATTTTGTAAGTCACTGAATGTGAATAAATTTATGAAAAATACTAAGTTGAGCAGATGTAAAAATTTGTTAACATTTTAAAGTTTAAAATAATTAAAAAGGGTTTAGCGAACCTATTCTAAGATAAAATTTATTTTATTTGTAGATTAAAGGTCATTAGAATAAAAGTTACTATAATTGTGACAGTTGACTAATTATTTTGAAGCAATAAATTAAAACTTTTTAAAATAAAAATGTTAACTTTCAATAGATACTTTAATTATAATACAGCTAAGCGATTTACAAACTAAAAACTTATTGTAAGATAGAATGCTTTAGAAAAGTTAATAAATACTGAAAAAATATAACAACTTTTCTTTTTTATATTGAGTTACAAACGTATGTTACAAACCAATATATTTATACATAGTTGAAGTATACTTAATGCTTAATAACAAAAAACCAACTATTTTGTTTTACATAGTGTTTAAATACTAGGAAAAGTAGTTTGAAGTCAGAAACAGTTTTTTTTAATATTTTCATATACATTTTTATAACAAATTTTACAAGACATATTAATAATTCGGAGAATCTTTGGGAAAGTAGATCTTAAGTAAATCAAGTAACACTTTTAGCTCTAAAACTAGAAAAGTAATGCAAAAGATAAAGTTCTTAATGCCTCTTTTATACTCTTTTGTTATACATCATTGTTCTTTTTTTTTCTATGTGATGATATTAGTTTGCAAACGATAAAATTGCTAAGCTTTATTTGTTAGTAAGAAGTTTTAAAACTATAAAATACTTATACAATCTAAAAGTATTCTATGAACGTATTGTTTGGTATTAATTTGATCACTTTCAGGATTAAAAATTGATTACTTTGGTCAAAAATTTAAATAATATAGTTTAGAAAAGAATTTTTTAGCTTTAGTTGTAGTTTTTGTATTAACATTCAGAAATAAACAGTTTATAAAATTTTCTGCTTTGTTTTATAATGTGCCCTTTAGATTTTCAGTTCTATCAAAATCATAATAAAGCAACTTTTGTAGTTATAGTAGCTTCAAATTTTACCTTACCAGAATATATAACTTGAAAATTTTATAATAACATGTATAGTGACTTTCAAACTTTGTTCTTTTAAAGTTTTATTAATAATTTTAATTTGTACAATAAATTTTATTGAAAGCTGTCAGCAAAAGTTTGTGACTTTGATTTATTTGACGTGTTTGACTTGAAAAAATTAAATATGTTTTTAAACTTTAATTTAAGCTAAATGCAACTTGATTATTTATTACAAATATAAATTAAAAATGTTGCTACAAGATTTTATTTAAAAGTCCTAGTGTATATTTATTAAAGATTAGCGAGATCAGAAATAATAGTTAAAAAAATAATATAAAGAAATGTATTTGTTTTAAAACATATAAAACAAAAAATATTTTGATAGTATTTGGCTATTTAAGATTTTAAACCTTTTCGCTTTTAAATAAGCTGTATAATAACTTACATGTTATTTGAACTAAGTAAATAAAACAAAAAACATTCAAGTTACCATGCTTGGTAATCGTTAGTGTTCTTTCATCTGGCTATTTTTAATAAAAACAATAATTTTAAGTCAAAAAAGTTATTTATTTTTAAAATTTTATCTAAAGGAAGTATATTACCTTTCTTATTATTGAAACTAATTAAAATACTGAAAAAAAAGGTTTTTAGTAACCATGCAGATATTAAGTTTTTAGTCTCCTTTCAAGCTTTTCCTTTTTTTTCAAGTGTAGTTTCAAGAAGTTATAATATGAAATAGAATATATTTTATTTTAGTAATGTAACCAACAACCTAAAATACTTATTACTAGAATAAGAAAATAATAATTAAACCAATATACGTTAAGTTTATTGTTTATCACTTAGTAAGATTTAATCACTAAAGTAAAAGTTTATAACAAAAATGTCTCTAACAGTATCGATATTAAATTGTAAAAAAAAATTTGCAAAACAGCGTATTTGTGTTTTAGTTGCTATTAATATTGATACTTCAAAAAACTTAATAATTGCAAAATATTTTGGCTAAATAAAAAATCATAAAATAGTTAGGATTTGAAAAAAGTCAGCTTAAGCACTTATAAGTTATATACAATATAGTTAGATTAAATAAACTATTAAAACGAAAAAAAAAATTGAAGCTGTTTAGATTTCAACTAAACTTTGAAATTTTTAGGTGAAGTATTAAAATTACTATTAAATTTAATTAAAAGATTTTTTATTATATGACATCTGTAACTAAAAATCAACTATCAAATATATATATCTTCTACTAGTTAATACTAACTGAATAAAGTAGAAATGTAGTTATACTGGTAGTATTTTATAAATTACAGCATTTGTGACTATTTTTATATAATTATTTTTAACTTTTAAATACTAAGTAAAATAGTAAGTATTATATAAAAACTTTTAATATTAGTTAACAAATAGTTAATTAGCTTAATTTGTTAATCATAAATTAAAACGAGAACCTTTAAATTATTAAAAAAAAATTATTTGTCTACAAACTGTTAAAACTGTTTTGTTATTTTAAATCTAATTCAGTTTTTTTACACATTGTTTAAAATTATATATACTTAACCTAGTTTATACCTAACAAAGATATTATAAGTTAGAAAGAATTAAAATGATTACCACTTTTCGTCAAATAACAACAAGCCTATTTGAAGTTATTTATAAACTATGTCGACATAATAAGACCTTTTGTAAGTTACGTTGAATTTAAGTTAATATGGCCTTAGTGATTATATGCTTATATTTCTGAAAGAATTCGTTAATGTAACTTGAAATTGTTAACTAACTTTTAATAACTATCAAAATTTCATCATATTTTTAAATATTTTTTAAAATAAATTTTGATTGAGATTCGTGAAGAACTCTGTTTTACAAATAAATGTAATTAAATAAGTAGTGAAAATATTGAAAATTAAATCGTTAAAAACAATTTAAGATTCTCTATAAAAAAGGTTTAGGTGGAAGTTTTTTAACACTACTAACAAACAAACTAATAATATCTACTAAATATTAATACTATAATGTATATAAATTTGGTGAATTGCTAATTAAACATGAAAGTAGCTAATTTTATGATAATTACATTTAAAAAAAATTTATATTTATTAAATTAAAACGAAAACAACATTAAACATAAAGTAAGAAAAAAAAATTTTGAAAGTCTATAAAATTTAGTTAAATGTTTGATAACACGTTTAGTTTCTTTATTTTCTAACATTTTAATTTAAAAAGTATTTTTAAGTTATTAATTCAAATGTTGTTATTTGTTAATCAACTACTTCAAAATGTTCATAGCCTGTAATGCAAAAACAATAATTTAGGAGCTTAAAAATTTTTTGCTTAGAATATTTTTACTGTAAATATTTTTCACGGTCACAACTATTTGGATTAAAGAATTACTAATAAACAAAGTTTAAGTATGGAATTTGTTAAAAGTTAAAAACCAAATGTCTTTTAGTTTTTGATCGACAATCAAGGCTGTTATTTTTGGTGTAAAATACAAATAACACAATAACTTTTATCCTTATAATTTAAGTACAGCCATATAATTTTTGAGCCACTGAAACGCATTAGTTTTATAGTATCTGTGTGAAACTGTATAGAGACTAAACATGTTTACTTTAATTTATATCTAAGCTAAAAAACTTAATTTATTTTGTTATAAAATTGGCAACAGCTAAACAAATTTAAGCTGACATTTATCGATTTTTTAGTTTAAATCAAATATATAAACTTATTTTTTTATGAAACGACATGCTTGTTATACGATGTTTTATTAAAATAGTTTTACTAGTTTTAACTTTATTTAAAAGATAGAAATAAATTTGATTTGCTTTTTATTTCTACGTAGTAACTTATATTAAACAATTAACAAACTAAATGTAAATTTTTTTGTTGTATATTTAATAGTAACATCATTTTACTTTTAACCACAAATTAGTAGCGCAGTATCTTTTATAGGTTTTTGCATACTTTTAGACATTATCCGCCACATACTATTACATTTTTAAGTCACTTTAATTTGACTAAATTAAACAAGTTTTATTTAGGCATAAATAAGATTATTTCAGGTTATTTCATTTCATATAAGAAATTAAACTTAAGAAAAGTATTAAATGGTTACTTTTATGCAAAGTTTAACTCTTTTGGTGTAATTTTAATTTACGAAATAGAATACCTTATAAAAATATATATTCATTTTGTGGAAAAATTGTTTGCAATTAATTTAACGCATACAAGTTTACTCTATAATCAAAAATTATTTATTCTTTATGCAATGCAATTAAAATTAACATTTCCTATAATGGAAATGAAAAATGTTTACGTAAATACAATTGTTATAAGAAACTATAACGTCGAGATTTTTCGTCGACTTTTACGAATAAAAATTTTATGAGAAACATATATATATCTGTGTTATACAAAATAAAGAAAAAAAAGATTTACATTGGCAAACTGATCAATTCTAGATTTACGCCTTAATCTTTGAAGTCATTAACTATAAATAAATAATCTAGTAAACAGAAAAATTTGTAAGTCATTTTGATAATGACTGAAGAAAATTTATTTATTTGTATTAGGAGATAATATTAAAACCTGAAAAGCTTAGTTTCATCAAAAGGTATTTATATCTGTTAAGCCAACTTCTATCTGAAGGAGTAAATATGAAATTACTACATTTAATCACAGCTATTATAACCATTAGGAAAATTAAGACATATTACTAAAAACCTTTATAACACATAACTGTTTATTTCATCAGGTTTTACATTGGGTTTTACATTATACTATTAAGTATTAACTATATTTTTACTTTATAATATTTCAAGAGTAATTATTTAATGCAAAGTTAGTTCATTATGTATGTTTCTTTAAATTTAAAGCTTAAGTCAAGTTAATTTTTAACGTGAAAAATTTAGTAATTACTAAAATCATACAACTTCACACAAGTATCCGAAAAATTTATACTTAAAAAATGCTTTTACGCACTTTATTATTGTCCAACAAGCTTTATATAGTACAAATTAAGTTTTATTGGTTTGCTTTTAAGTATATGAGCAACAAGACGGTATTTACTGTCTACGTTCTACTTTAATACTCTAAACTTATTGATTGATAAAAATAAAATACCTATACTCCTAAACTTCAATATATATATATTTACTACATAAAAATCAGCTTGCTTTAATTAATTTTTCTAATTTCTTCCAGATATTTTAGATTTTTAATAGAAACAGTACACATCCCTCAACAGATATGCTTATTTATTTTCATACTGTAAAAAAAGTATTAACTCATTTTATTTTAAATATACTAAAAATTTATAACTTTTGCACAAACTATAATCTTAATCTAGAAATTTGCACAACTAATTTATTTTTTTTTTAATTTTATTATTTTGTAAAGGTTCAGTTGAATTGTTTGAAAAATATTTAGGTTTTAGGGTTAAAATGTTTTTGTTCACTTTAGATAAAAACATATTCATAAAAAACTTTTATTTTCTTAAGTTTAGAGTATTTTTTAAAAACAGTTATTAAAAGTTTTTTTAAACAAATGAATTACTAAAAAGTGTTTTCTAATCAACAACCTTAAAAGTAATATATGTAGTAGCAAACTACAAAAAGAAAATTATATCATATATTTTGTTACGTAACTGTTAACTGCACTAGTTTGAAAACTTTTTTTGATAAATATTTGTTAACTAGAATTTCGTCGATTGTTCCGATTTGTGAAGGTTTGGACCTTTATCATTAACATTCGATCGGTAAACGGTTCTCGAATTTAACTGGGTGGATTTTGAACGAGGGTGGATTTTGGTTACGGAAGGATTATAAAAGTGTACAAAAAGTAAGAATTTAAAAAACTCTTTTCAAATAACTACAGTCTTGTTAATAATGTTTTGTTTAAGTTTTAGAATTTTTTTATTAAATTACGTCTAGTAATTGTAACAGAAAGTACTATATTAAAAAATAACTTTTAATTATTTTTTGAGAGCTTTTGTTAAAATAATTACTTTTCTTTTCATATTAACTTTAAATATTTTTAGTTTCTAATATATGAAGCTGTGTGTATATAAACAACGTATGTAAAAAAAAAATTTGTTTAATAAATGGATAAATATATACAAAGTTTTTATAAGAAATTTATCTTCTTAAGAATAAACCTTTATAAAAAATAGTCTATTAAGTTTTCTTTAAAGGCCTGGTAGTTAATCATACCAAATTGTAATAACCTTAAAAGTACAACTACTTAAGACATTAGTTAATTAACATTAGTTTAAATTACATTTCATAGTTTTAAATTTAATTCTACTTCAATGTTTTTTAGTTTGCATTAATTTTAACTTACACCACTAGAAACTTATTTAAAATAACAAATTAAAACGTTGGTTTTAGTAAAAAAGAAAAAAATTTATCAAAATAATTGTAGGGTTGTTATTTAATAACTAATAAATCACCTACATAAAGTTAAAAAAGAATAAAGAATACAAAAAAACAAAATCTTTAGTCTTTAGGTATAACCTCTACCAAAATACATAAATAAATAAAAACCCAGTTTTTTAGTTATTTTTAAAAAATAATAAAAATAAAAATCTAACCAATTATAAAAAATTTCAATTTATATTTATTATTTATCTCATTTCAATAACTTCATCTTTTGCTACATTTTATATAGTTATGTAACAAAAACAAACAAAAATCAATTATATTAAAACAACAGTAAAACATGTTTCTTACAATGTTTTATACACTTTAATATTAACAGTGCATTTTGTAGTGTTTTTTATGCTCAGTAAGAAAGAAAATAAATAATAATAAAATAAGCTTAATTTAAAATACCTATTACTTCAAAATTTTACTGTTTGTAATTGTTGAAACAACATGTAGTTTTATATCCAAGCGGTTAAATAAGTAAGTAAAGTAAAAATTGAAGCTTCAAAGAAAATCTTTTTATTTTAACTAAAACAAAATTGATACAAACTAAAAATAGCTTAAAAAAATCAGTTTTTGTTGAGGACTTAAGTACAATAATAAAATGCCATCCCTTTGTATTTATCATTTCGTTATATGATATTAATTTGTTTAGGTTTATAATAAATAAGGTTTATAATATCGAAATAAAAGTTAGTATGTTAGTTATATTTTTGGTTAAACTTTATACTAACTTTTTTATGATTCGTTAAAATTAGAAAGTTTTGTTTGGTTTTTATCACTTGTTTTGATGACATCATTAAAATTAAACTCAGCAACTAAAACTGAATTGTTTTATGTAAAAACTCTGTTGTTTCTAAATAAAGTAGTACATACCGAATCTTATAGTTTATAAGTCATTGTCAATTTGGCTAAAATTTTGTCGCATTTTATATTTGAAAAAAAAAGTGAAAATGTACTTTTTAAAAGGTTATGTTTGAGAAGCTGAAATAAAGAGTTAAATTGTGTAACTTTAAATTATTGAACAAAGTTTATACAAATGATAATAAAATAATACGTTCTTGCTATGAAGACCTAACACTGAAATTATCTTTTTATTAAGTAGGCTTTTGCGACTGAAAAGTAAAAGTAAGTAGCTACAATATTGTTGTAAACTAGTAATCCATTCTCTATTTGGTTGGTATTTGTCTGAACTAAATCACTTATTTTTTAATAAATTTATATAACACTAGACGTTTAGGTTTTTAAACTAAAGTAGTATATAGTGAACTTTGAAAAATTGGTGCTCAACTTTAAGAGAGGGTTATTAATTCTTGACAACAAATAAAAGTAAAATAATTAGAGTTATAAGTCTTAGTGATTAAATATAAAATAAACAACATATATAACATATTAAACAAAAATAATTTAAACCAAAAAAAAATACCGTGCTGTTACTTCAAACAAATGATGTAATGAAAAATTCATAATGTTATATAACTTTTCATGTACAATATAACAAAACAAATAACTAAATAACATCTACATTTAAGGAAAGTTTTAACTACAGCTTCAATATTATAATTAGTAGTAATAACTGCATTTATGATTATTAATATGTATATATATATATATATTGTTAACTATTGTAAATCAAGTACAAGCTACTAACTTTCTTTTTTATCTTCAGTTAAACAGTTTTTATATTAACTACAGCTTTACAAAAAAGTTGTTGTTATTATAAAAAAACACTATTTGTTAAAATCTTTTAATATTTTATGATTTTAATAATTTTATCATTAGCATGTAGGACAATATTTAAGTAATTAAAATTTTATTAGTATCTAAACCTTGTTTGAAATAAAACTTTGCTTTTAAATTGATACATTTATGACAAAGTGTTTTTACAACTTCTTAATAAAAGTTTTAATACACAACTGGTGTAAACTGTTTGATAAAAAAAGTTTCAGTCTTAGTTTTCATGTCTAAGTCGAAAGCTTAAACAATTATGCTTTAGTATTTTTGTTATTAAATTATTTTAGTCTGTTTTCGTGTAACAAATGTAATTAACTTGATACTGACAAAATGTTAAGGTAAAAATTCTTTAAAATTAGTTAAATCTAGAAAAACGTTGTCACTCTTTTGATTGATTAGGTTCGTAAGTTACCTTAACTGTAATTTAAATTTTATATAAATGTAGTGAGAACAACATTTATTAATGTACAAATATATATACTTTTATTACTAATTTAGAACATTTTGTATTTTTGTTTGTTTGTTCATTTTTCATCCATGTACAAAACAGAAAACTTCTACTGTCAGAAATCTTTAAAATTTATAATCACGGACTCAGTGATTTATAAACTAACAGAAACACTACATATAAATTTTTATATACAATAGATTTTTAATAGTTAAGTCTGTTGTAATTAATTTGTTAACAAAAGTTTAATGATATCATCACATACTCTAATGACAAGTTAAGAACGTTAAACATGTAGTAGTTTGTTTTTATTATGTATTTATTTTTAAATTTAATAATATATTAATAAAAAACTTACATAACTATAATAATCTTAATAAACTATTTTTTTAAGGTTTAGGTTTTGATCGTCTATTATTTTTTAAAGGTATAGTGTTATAAAAGTAAAAACACAAATTTATGCTGGCAGCATACGTTATAAATGTTTACAAAAATTTAGTAACAGTAGTTTTTTGGTATGTTTTTGTTTGTGAGTCATTACAAATGAGACTTTAGTTTTTTTAATTACATAGAAGGTGAGTATAAATAACTTTTCTTAATAAACATTTTTAGCATTGAATATATATTTTCATACTATTTCATTTCACAAACGAGTTCTATCGTTTAAACAAATTGTTTATCTGTAGCTGTTTTAGTCTGTTTGTGAATTTTTTAATATTTATTATAAAAGCTTTGTTAGTTTTTATTGTTGCAAAAGAAGATAAATAATGTGACCCTTCGCGCAAAAGTGTATTTGTGTAAAGCTAGCCGATGACCATTTAAAAACTTGTTTAAGTAAACTTAAATCAAAATATTTTTTTAACTTGTATATTAATAAAAATTTGAAGTGCTGATCATTTTTAACTTAGGAGTACAATTTTTTAAATTAGATTAAAACCGTAAATAAATGCATTGTCGTATGTCGAACTCAAACAAAATTTAAGTTCTTTTTTTTTGCTTAGATTTTTATTTTTTGCAGTTATGAATATTGTTTTTTGTTATTAAAAAAATCTTAATTAGTTAAAGCGTAAAAACAAACGAGTTAATTAATTTTCTGAATCTTCATTTTAGACATTCAAAACAATGAAACATCAAGTTTAGTTTAATTTTAAATTTGCTTACATTAAAAACTAATACTGACAAAAATTACAAATCTTCATTAAGTACAATGTTTACTTTTTGTTATAGTATACCTGTCACTCAAGTTGATTTCTTTTTTTTCTTTTAGTTTTTTGGAACTGAAAACAAATTTTGTTTAAAAACTGTAACTTTTGATTTAATAAACTGTAAAACCAAACAAAAAGATATGTTTAAGCTGTTTTAGATGTTTCTTTAATATATAGTAATAACGTAAATGTATAATTATTTAGTATATTATTTAGTATTGGCTTGTTATTCAAATGCACTTTAAAACAAAATTAATGTAAAAATTACGAGCATTGACAGCTTATTGCAATATTTTACATTATTATTAGTATTTTTAAACTTGATTTATTTTTATATTCATTACATCATATACTAAGGTCACAAGTTGTAAGCAACAATAACATTATATAAACTTATTATGTTCGCTTCTAGGATCCTAGTTTAACAAAAGTAGTTTGTAAGTCACTGTAAAAGTCACTGAAAAAGTTACCTGTTTGATATCAAAAGCAGACAGCTAATACTAAAACATTTCATTATTCAAGCGCATCTTAGTGTGAAAACTTATAAAACATTTATGGATATGCTAACATGATTAAAAAACTAGAACTAAGTCCAAAGTTTTATAGTGTAACAAGCATAGATACATTAAATCGAAAACTATGATGAGTTTAGCTAATTTAATAGAATGTTTTCTTAAGAAACAATTGTTATAAAAAACGTGAAAAAAAGTTACACTACTTGCAGAGTTTGAGTTTTTTTTTGTTCGTGTAGGTTTTTAATAATATAGATACTTATTAATATAACTACCATTGATTTTAAATTGCAACTTACAGTCGATTTCAAGTCTGATATCTGCTTTTATTAATTTAATTAAAATTAAATTCAGTTAAAAATATATATTTAGTATTTGTTTCAAATTTGCTTGCTCAAACATCATAAAATTAAAACTCACCTATCGCTAAAGTAATTTTATTTTTCGAATCACTTATGTTTTTAAGAGGATTTAAAATACAAACAGTAGAGTTTATAAATCATTGTTATAGAGATTAAGTGTAAATACTAACAATAAATTTTTGTTATAAGATATACAAACAGATTTTTTTTTACGTTTACTTAGTGAACCATTAATAAAGGTAAAAATCTACACTTAACTTTATATTTAATTTAAACTAAAGCTACTAACCATACAACACTTAAAACTCTTTATTAAACCTACTTTTAGATTTAGCTCAACAAGAATAGCTTAGTTTTTTGATATTTTAATTATTTTTAGCTTCATTGAATTTTATAGCTAAAAACCAGCAATAATACTAAGAATTAGAATTATAAATAATATTTGTTATCAAGATGCTAAGTTTCTATTTTACTATTTTATAAGTCATTTTTGTAAAAGTAAAGTATTACCCGAAGTTACAAAAAATCTAATTTTCAAGTTTACAAAGTAGAATGATGGCGTAATTAAAAGGTTTGATAACAACAGTAAAAAGTGCATTAATGAGAAAGTTCTTTAAAATATCAATTAAGGTATATGTAGAAAATAACACTATTTGTAAAAGTTTATTGATGTCTATTTTAAAAACGTATACCTCAAGACATATTTGATATTTTTTTCTACAATTTACTAAGATAGCTGCGAGAAAAGGTGAGTGTCAAACGATTTTGCTGCTCTTAATTATAAAGACTACCGGAACCTTGTCTAAGTTAACAAAACAAATTAGTTGTTTAGTCACATTTCAGTGTGACTTACAAAATAAGAAACGGATTAGAGGGAACTTTACTTAACTAACATTCTATTTATTTCGGGTGTTATATAAACTAGTTTGTTGTTTTTAAAATTGAATGTAACTATACTTTTCATAGTTTTACAATGATAAATTTTATTTTGTTTTTATCTTATGAAATAAATTTTAAACTATTCTTTTAAATATTTTTATGTTAGCTATTAGGATAATTAATTTTTTTAAACATTAAATTGAATTTATTTAAGTTTCAGTTCTTATTTTTTTTCTACTACCAATTTTTATCTAAAGTTTTACCATAGACTAAATTTATCTATTGTTTTTTGTAAAAATAATTTTTAATGTATAATTGTTTTTTGTTTGGTTTTTTAAATTTTATTTATTCTCATATGAAAAAATGAATTATAAGGAAAATATTTTCTTATACAGTTTAAGTAAATAAACAACTCTATACGTCAATTTCAGATTAACAGTTCAGTGTCGTTTTACAAACAGAAAAACTAGATAATGTTAGTCAGTTTTTAAATTTCGTTTAATATACAGGTTATTTAACATTTTTTGTTTTAAGTTTTATTAGTTAACAGTATTAGTTTGTGATTTTTAGTTTACTTAAATCATAATTATGCTTCTAAGTTAAACGTATGATTTACAAAATAAGTTTTAGTTTTTTTTTGTCAAACCTTATTAACCTATATAAGCAAATTATTATTTTGTTTAAACTACTCATAGTAATTGTTAAAGAATAAAAGTAGCAAAACTAAATTTATTTTAAACTACTTTTTTATTCAAGCAATAAGTATTTTATATCGTTGATTACACTACTCAATTGAAAAATATTCTAGCTTATGTTATAACTTTTTAAAAATATACTTGAAAAAGCTTAAAATGAGACTGAAATTTCAATATGAGCGTGGTAATTAGATATCTTTTTATTAGTTTTTTACTTAGTTTTAGTATAATAAATTATAAAATTAAGTTTTTAATAAATTAAAAGTAAAAAAAAAATACTCAAGACATCTATTTAAAACTTAATGGGTAAACTGCTAATAAAAACATTATAAATATTAGTCACTTCTTCAGTGACTTACAAACTAAAGAAAATTGATTTTGACATTTTCACTAAAAAACCTATCAATTTTTATTATTAGATGCTAGTATCAATTTGTGACTTTTACTTTGAGTTCACTGTGACAAGTTTTGAAATGAGTATTTAATTTAACTATTTAACTTTTTACAAACTATTTTCATTGAAACGGTTAAGTAGAGATAAGCTTTGAAATTGTTAAAGAGTTTAATTTTAACAATTTAAATTTTTCGCTACAATACTTGTTTAAACTAAAAGCTCATACGGTAATAAACCTATTAAGTTGTTTAATTAAAAACAAAAACACTTATATTCTGCTTTTAAACTTTGAACATCATTTATAATAAATAGTTAAACTAAAAACTAACTATACACTAATAGATATATATATATATAAATATAAGATACACTATAAAAACAAAACATAAAACTGACACTTAGAACTATTAAATTTACAAACTTTAGTAATATGCATAGTTTAACCTTAGTGATATATGTTATGTGTATTATATTTTTTTAGACTAAATTAAACAAAAGATTGTTTTAGAAATATAAGAAAGTAAACAATATATTCAACCTGAAAAATATGTATCCAGATTATAATAATTAAATAAACATTTATGGAAAATATAAACTCAATTAATAAGTATATTGCTTTGATACCAAAATGTTGTATTGCACACTTCCACCAAAAAAATCGTTTAAAAAAAAAAAATGTTTGTTATTTAATATTAAAAACCGTTCTTGCTTTTAATTTTAGTTCTGCGAATAAAGTATAAAAAACTAAAATAGTGAATGATATTTTTACACAAAAATGTTTAAAATATTATTGTTTAAATAAAGTAATATTTAAAACAAAGTCTTGCAAAATAAATTAAAAAAAAAATTTGAATTATTTTGGTATTAAAAAATTAAATGCTTAGTATTTGATAAGGCCTATAAAGTAACTCGAGTTGTAAGTCTTTGTAGTTAAAACTAACGTTATTTTTTCTATAGTTTAATAAAATAAACAAAAGTTAATATAGAATAAATCTATTTCCAAATCTTAGCAAGAAAAGTTTTTTTTTTATTACAGGCTGAGTTCCGACAGAAAAACTATACATTTATTTGATAATTTAATTCAAGTAAAAAAAAAAAGTTATAGCTTTCTTTAATTAAAATCAAAGAGAAAACATTAGTCACACTGAAGTGACTTACAAATTTTTTACATCGAAACAACCGACTTTTTTTAAGTGGTTCTTAACTTGTATTAAATTATAATGCATACGTTTGTGAGTAAAACCCGCGTTAAAATTATAATTAAATATGCTGCAAACTGTTGTTTATGTTTTAATTTCTACTTATATAACAATTTTTTTAAAACAAGTGTAAAATTTTAATGCTGAAAAAGTATATGAACAGCTTTGAAAAACATTTGTATAAAATCGAAACAAAAGATGAATATTAAAAGATTTCTAATATAATATATTAATATCAAAAACAAATACAAACACACAAACTGATATTGCCATCTAATAATTAAAGTTATTTAACAATAGTTAAAGAAAATTCTCATTGCTAATGCTTATGATTAAATAATTATGCTTATCGCCCCGTCGAACAATTCTAACTAACAAAAAATTCTACAGCTTTAACCTAAGATTGAAAAACATAGCGATACAACAATAACTTTATAAAAAAAATGTTGTTTTTTAGTAAAAAAAAAAAAAACTAAAAATTGCTTAACCAAGTACTTCTAAAGTAATAAACTTTTTTGTTTCGAAATTTTTTTAACATAAAACTAAATGTTTAATATTTGTTATGGTTTATAAAATAACTTAAATTTTAATTCATTGAAGCCAAGAGTAACGTTATTTATTCTATATTTAGGATGATAAAAATATATTTACTAAAGTCAGCTAATTCAATATAACATAGATATAACTTTAAATCAAAGCAAAAAAATGTTGTTTATTATTACAGGCAGAGTTCTGATAGAAAAACCGTACATATAATTAATGATTTTATATAAATAAATGAAATAAGTTAAAGCTCTCTATATAAAAATCAATAAAGAAAATATTAGTCTCAACTAAAGTGACTTACAAATTTTGCACATCAAAACAACAATTTTATTTAAAGTCGTTCATTCATTTATATTGATATATGTTACTATAAGTTTGTTAGTGAAACTAACTATTATTTACATATTAATAATTCATAACATTAAATTTTATCAACTTAGTATGTAATTATAGAGAGAAAAAATCTTAAAACATATAAAATAAAAATTGTTCAATGAACTATTTTTTAATTTAGAAATGGAGATTGAGAAGACTTTTAGACAATCAGAAGAGTTAACGTTTCGACATTTTATAATCTTAATAATAATTGTAATTTTAGAAAGACACTAAAATAATTTCTAAAAATTTAAGTTTTAACATTCTACTACAGCATTTATTCTGTAAATAGCTGGAAACAACTACTAAGTTTTTTTTTAATATTGATTAATAGAAAATCATTAAGTTAAAAACTAAGCTTTTATTCTATATTCTAAAGTGATTTAATTATAGTGCAGAAAGTTTTTAGAGTGCTAATAATCTATCTAACTCCTCTACTTACAAACGATCTAACTAAATATATATTTCGAAATAATGTTAATGATAAGTTTTAAAGAAAATAATTTAATAAATTGAATATAAAATTTAAAAAGTTTTTTTTGTTTATAATAAAGTACAAGTTGTTTTTTTTTTACTTGCGATCAATATATAAATAAAATATGATTTTTAAATTGTTTGTAATTTAAGTTTTTGTTTCAAACATACTCTTAGTAGTGTAAAATGTAATTGTAAACTAAATATTTATTTTACTTCTTTTATTGTAAATATTTAAAACTATATAGACTGATTAAAATAACTACTATTTTTCTGTCTAATATTTTATAAGTTGTTCTAAATTTACATAATGTTTTTAAATGCTTTAAGTAAAGCTAATGTCATCGAAATAATTTTTAACAGACTACTATAAAATTACTACATATAAACATTTATACATTTTGTTAAAGTATTTTCTATCAAACTGGCATTTTTGTAAGTCATTGTAATTGTGACTAAATTTCTGCCTTTGACTTAACAATAAAACGTATAAAATACTAGAAATTAGACATTTATAAGTATAAAATTAAAACGTGTATGGTGTCAAAGTAATTATAGAACTGAGTTTATAACTAGACTTTGTTCGCAATAAATTTCAGCCATTAAATATTTTACAATCAAATACCTTAAAGCTACTTAAATTATTTCATTTCTGTTGAATTATAACAAATGTATAGTCAGCATTTAAATAAAATTTATAACTGGCTAATCGAATAAATATTTTTTCTTAACTTTAGACAAAGAAGTTATAAGATATTTTTACTCAAACACCTATAAAATAACAATTATTGATAACTAATATTTTGAATGAAAGTTTTCTTTAATCTAAAAAATTAATCAGTATCAGTTGCTTTTCCATAATTACGTTATATCATTTAAGACATAAAAAATATTTCAAAGTAAGTTAAACTATTTTAAGAATATTAAGAGCTGTTTAAATTACCAACAATATCTTTTCAAGATAAAATTTATTAATTTTTTAACAAAGAAAAACACTATTTTTAATTATTATTATCTGTATAATATTATTAAATAATATTGTGAGTTAGTTTTATTTTGTTTTAATGTAAATTTTCATTCGTATTTTAACCTAAAATAAATACATTAACCCTAAATGTTAAGATAATAATTAAGTTTTGTGCTATATTAAAATACCTACTTATAATGATTTACTTTCTCTAAATCTAAAAATATTAGTTTAATCTTTTTACTATACTTTGTGTTCAATACTATATTGATCTCATCATCTTCATTTGGAAAAACTATAATTGCAGAAATTATATAAATACATGCTTTGACTAAGATATTTTCTTAGTTTAAACTTTTTTTTACAGCTAAATTTTTTAGTTTTTTGCTGAGTAGAGTAAAAGAATTAGGCTTTCCAACACACAAACTGGTACTGACATCTAATAAATTATATAGTCGCAAAGTTATTGAACAAAATAATTTTTTATATCACTGCTTTTGACAAATTATTTTGTATTCATTGTTCGTGTGAGACTAGCTTCTTGTTGCAATAACTTAACATAAAGTTGTGTGAATAAAAATTTTACCAAACTTTTCTAATTTTTAAATCTACATTTTTTATAACAATTAATAAGGTCATTTTATAGTGATTCAAAGATTTAAAACTTTTGAAATAGTTTATCAACCTGTAAGATTAAAAAGTTTTTAATAAGTATATGAAGTTTTTTTTATTTGGCAGTTTATAAACTATACATTAAGTGAGAAACACTTACTTTTAGAAAAGTCTTTTCTGGTAAACAGAGAGGATAATAAGATTTTTTTACATAATTACTTTAAAGATAACAGTTGTTGTGCTTATTCTTAGTTTAGAATTTAGTATTCTAAGAGTTTAGTTTTGTCTTTTACATAAGTCTAACATTCTTAAATTTATTACAAATTTTATTTTTAGTAATCAATTTTACAGAGTTGATTAAGATTAGTTTTAAATTCATGTACGTATAAAAAACTTTTGATATCTTGTTTTGATTAAAATAAACATTTCCGATATTTTGAAGATATTAAATTACATAATACAACTAAATTTTTAGTTTTGACATTAATGAAAAACGTACATAAAATGTATTGTTTGTTTACTATTCTAATAGGTTTTGGTTGTTCAAAATCAAATTTAGATTAAAAATATCTTAAAAAATGGTAATCTTTGTAGGTTTATTCATTTTTTTTTAGTTTCGTTTATGCTATGATAAGTTGAGACAAATAGCTAAGCTAATTAAGAATTGTTCTAAATATTTTGCATATATTCTACTTATATATATACGCTATCCAAGATAAACAAAAAAAGACACAAACTCATACTAACCCTAGTAGTATTAATTACTGAAACTTTTTAGTAACATTAAATATTCATCTTTAACAGTTTGTAAGTCACTACAAATGTGACTTAAGTTTTTTATATTTATGAGTTGCATGAGATTCAATCGTTTATTTAAATACCAGAGATACCTCTTTTTTTTAACTTGTAATAATGCTTTCGTTTTACACATGTAATTTTAATGTAAAATGTTAATATGTACACTTATTAGTTAAGTATAGACTAACAAATTAAAAATATATAAGAAACAAACTAAATGTATCAATTTTCTTTATTATCAATAGCTTTAGAATCTTTTAGCGGTTTATAATTTCAACTTTCATATGAGAAACGTCTTTTAAGCAAAATGTTGTAAAAACGAAGAAAAAGCAAGTAACTTACGAATACTAAATTAGTTTAAGTGTAATAGAAAATCTAATATTTGAATTAGACTGTATACTAAGTAAAAGGTTTTGACAATATAACTGTATTAAATGTATTAGAAAATTCTTTTTAACAAATAAACTATACATAGTTTATTTAGATTAGTTTTTAATTATTTTAAGTTTACAAAAAGTATTTTGTTATACTCAATATACATTGAAATTAAATTATTGAAAATAAATAGTTTTTATATTGTTAATAACAAAAAAAATCATATAGTTATTATGCTAATTTGATGATTATTTTAAAAAATGTTGGTGGTAAAGAACAAACTTAGTATAAAAAACAAACCCTAAATATATCAATTCATGTTAAACAAAAACTTAAAATTTTGTCCGTTCATTAAAATTTCATCAAAATTCATATCTTATAAACTATAACTAATGTTAAATAAATTTAAACAGAACTGTTATTTAAACAATCTAAACAAATTAAATATCATAAAACATAGAGAATGTTCAACTATTAATTTTTTGTTTAATCGAGGAAAATTAATTTACTTTCGAGTACCTAAGTCCTAAAAAACGGTAAGGTTTTTAAACAAATAAATTGAAATCTATGAATTGAACAAACTATCTAGCTTAAATAAACAAAATATTTTTAATAAAAAAAAAATACAGTTACACTATGCGACGCTTTTGACTATTTTCTACTGTTGTTTTAAGTTGTTAGGCCATTAAAATCGTTTTATTTATGGTTATTTTCAAATAAAAATCTAATCCAACTTGAAGTCAAAAAAATAAATGGGTAAAAAATTAAGAATGTTTAAACTGTTTTAAAAAATGAAAAACATTTACAATATCAATGTTTAATGAAACATAGCTACAATTAAAAACTATTAGTATAATTTATACTTGATTTAAAACACTTATTTCAATGATAATGTAATAAGACTCACAAACTGATAATGGAATTAAATATACTAATTTAAGAACGTTTTCTTAACAGTCTTGTGCTTCAAAGTGTAGAGTTTGTATGTCACTAAAATGTGACTATGTTTTTGGTTTTAAACATGTACATAGACATTTTTAAAACTACAAAATCATGTTAATAACATAAGCTTTGAAGAATTTAGTAAATCTGTTTCACGGAAGTCGGCTACAAAACTTATAAGCGTAAAAATATTTATGTGTTTATTATTTGTAACATAATTTAAATATAAAATTTTAATGTGAGGTTTGATTATTTCAGTCCATGAGTAAAACAACTTATTATAAAAAATAATACATGTGTTAAGCAATTTTGTGAAAGAAAATGGCGAACTTTCTCTTAAAACAGTGTAAAACAAACCTCGATTGTCGAACTTTTCAAACACCAAAATATGTTAATAGCTTAAGCTTTGAGAAATTTAGTAAATCTGTTTCACTGAAATTTGCTACAAAGCAGTGGCGTCGCGTGGTATTTTTTTTAGGTGGTGCAGAATTTAAAAAAATATCAATTATTTTAATAAAAATATGTTTTTACTGTCAAGTTTGAAAACAACTGAACTTTTGCTACACCTGAAAATAAGCTTTGCTTTTAAGGGCATAGAGGGGATGAAACAATTTGATCTTATTTAATGTAGTTTTTACTAAGCTACAAGATGCTTTTTACAGATTTTAAAAATTCAGTATATGTTTTAAGATATACCCGGTCAAAGTCAAAGGCAACAAAAGGTTCATAATGGGAGGCACAAACTAAAACAGTGTTTAAAAAAATGTTTTCCTCCCCCCCCCCCCTTTATGCCCTTAACATCTACTTTAGAATTATTTTACTGAAATTACTTTTTACAGTTTTAATTTAACTACAAGTCATCTTTTATCAATATAAAAAATTCTTAAAATTTTTGAGATATGGTAATTCACAGTCAGAGGTACAAATGAATCCTTATTTTTATAATATAAACTCAAACAACAAATAAATCAAATCACTAAAATAATATCTTTTTTTTATAAGTTGGCCTCAAAATCTTTAGATGTTTCTTTTATAAAACAAAAAAAAATTGCTTAATTAGATATTTAAAACAAAAAGAAAAAAAAGTTATAACAAAAGTTTTTTTTTTTTTTTGTATATATAAAAATATATATTGATACTTAAAAATTGAAAACTTCTCTTCGACAAAAGTATAAAGTTTTTAAAAAATTAGGATAAAAAAGTTTAATAAAAAATTGTTTTAAAAATGATGGAGAATATAGGTTTTCAGTAAAATTGTATTTTTTGCTGTTTTGGTTTGCTCCTTGTATAATAAACCATTGTACTCTCTGGCTTTGACTGGTTGTAACTAAAAGTTTAATTGGAAATTTCAAGTTTATTAAAGAGTAACTATTAGCTTTCTGAAAAAGTTAAAATAAGAACAACATGTAAAAAAGTGCCTATACACCCTCCCCCCTTACTCCTCACTAATTTGCACATTTTTTTTTTACAAACATTGACATTTTTATTAACTTTTTTTCTAATTTTAATGTTTTTTGTTGGAGGTTTAAAATTCAATAGTTTTTTAAGGGTATCTTTTCTTTATTTAATATTTATTTGTTTTTCATTTTGATGACAGTATTTTTCTCAGGAGCTCAACTTTTTTAAGTTTAGTTGTGAGGCTGTTGAACTTTTCAAGAATTTTAAAGATAATTTATAAATATGTAACTATTATAGAAGTAAAAGTTTGGTTAGTTAGTTTTCATGTGGCCAAAGGGGTAAAACACTTATTTTTTAATTTTAAATAACCTTGTTATTTTCAGAGTAAAAATTAAAACTGCTTTAGTCAGCCTGAATATTTTTCTAATTTGGTCTGTTTTAGTTTATCTTGGGTCATCTTGAGTTTTTAACATTTCTAAGTTATCCTGATTATGAGGCAAGGCAACCATGTTTCAACAATTTTATCTAAAATTTTTGGTTTGTTTATGAAAAAATTAAACCAAAAGTTATATAAAGTAGAGGTAGACTAAATTTTCTAAAATGTTAAACTACTCTAAGTAATCAAAGTTTCTAAATTAAGGCTATTTACTTTATTTAAATATGTGAATGTTTCAAAAATATTTTTTTTTATTTAATATAAATCTAAAATATTTTTCTGTAAGAGTGAACTAGAAGTTTATAATAAACTTCTTAATTCTTTTTTTCAGAACTTGAATTTTATTATTTATTTTATTAACTTTATGATAACAATAAGCAGTTATAGTTAAGTTTATGTATGCAGATTAAAATAAAAAATCAAATTTTTAAGACTTTGGTGATTTATGGTTTTTATCTTTTTTTTCTAAATATGCAATTTATGACAAATCTTTTAATAGAAGTGATCTGTTAAATTTAAAAAATCATGTGGGTACATAAACTCAAGTTTAATCCTGTGCAATAGCTTGCTTTGTTTTTATTTTATGTTTACAATAGCTTGTAGATGATACTTAAGCAAGTCCTGTTTTAGGGAATTTTCAACTTAGCTTACTTACCGCAAGATATTGATTTTGCGGTAATTTTTGAAGAAATTTTGCTTTTTTGAGTTCATTTGCGGCAGCCAGCTAAGAGTTTGCGGCAGTGAAGTGGGCAAAACGGTCGTTTTCAAAATTGAAGTTTTAAAAGAGATTTCGTTCAAAAAAATAACGAAAACGTTATAAATACTTTTTTTTTTTCTTAGAAAATTTCAAGGTGGTGCAGTTGCGGCAGTGCAACACCCCACGCGACGCCCCTGCTACAAAGCATATAAGCTCAAAAATATTTATTTCTTTAAAATAGTTTAATTATAAAACTTTAATATGAGGTTTCTATAAGCAAAACTTATTATAAAAAAATAAACTTTTGTTAAGCAAATTTATAAGAGAAAATGGTGCAAAGTTTTTTCTTTTAAAACAGTGTGAAACAAACCTCGATTGTCGGTTGTACTTTGAATGTAATAGTGACAAAACAATGATTAAGTTTGAAAATTATATTTCTGTTGCAATATAAAAACTTTTTAGGATTCCAAGTAAAATGTTTTTGTATGAGAAGCAAATTGCTGACGCTTAAATTTTGAAAGTCACACTAATTGTGAATGTAATTTATCTTTAGTATGAAACATCTAATGTATTTAAAAGTTTTTGTAAGGAACGCAAATTTTAATTTTAATTTATTTCAAGTTTTTTCTAAGATTATAAGTTCTAAAAAAATACCTATGTTAAAAAGTTTTTGAAAAAAAACTTAAAAAATTGTAAATATAGTTATGTTTAGAAGTTTACATATCTTTTTCTATATTAATCTATTATTATATAAAAATCAATAATAGTTTATTCCTGATAAAAAATAAAATTTATAACTACAGTATGAATTTAAATAAAAACAACCTAGTTTTTAATTTTTGTAATTTATATAAGTACTTTGTATTTTGTTTCAAGTTATTCCAAACAAATTGATTAACCTGTAAACTTGTTTAAAATAAATAATGCTCTCACCATTTAATAAAAATGAAACTACTTATAATTAGAAGTTTTAAAGTAGTTATTTTTATAACATTTTACAATTTTGCAAAGTACTATCTTAAAACTAGTTTTAACAGCTTTGTTGTAAACTTAAATAAATATAGTAGTCTCGTTCCAAGGTGTTAAATTATATTATGTAATTTAAATCCTAGAACCAAAAAAACATAAGTTTTATATCAATTTATAAGGGAAAAGCGCTAACTTATTTTGAAAATGTGTTATTTATGTTCACAAATAACTTATTTGAAAAAAAGTCAAATCAATTTAACTAACGTTGTTGGTATAGTTACTAGAAGATAAAGAATTTTTATATATAAATAGAATATACGTGATTTTCGTAAACAAATATTCAATAAATAGTTTAGATAAATGAAAATTGACAATTTTTATTGTTAAATGTTTATAATGTTTCAGTTTAATTTTCAGGTTGTATACTGATATAACTGATGAACATTTTAACATACTGAGAGCTGTACTTCTTGCTTTGATAAAATTATACAGTTTAAAAATGGATTTAGTTAAAAACTTTAGAATTCAACATTACACTTTTAACTTTGTAATACAAGAATAAAAATAATGATTTAAAATTTTTAGATTTTAAATTTGAACTGGCTGAAGATTATAGACAATCTCTTTAGACTTTATGAAACATATGTTCCAGCATTTTTAAAATCGTCATTTCAATAAATTATTTAAAAGCCCTTCAAGTGGGCTCAGTAGAAGGTATTTAAGTTTAAATATTAACCTTATTTTATATATGTATATATATGTACTAAATTCAGGTGGTTTTGATGTAACAAAGGTAGTTATTGACAAACAAAATAACACGTTTTTACCAAGCTAAAATTAATTATACTATCATTGATTAAATCTTTTTTTAAATTCAGTTTGTTATGTTTTGTTATAAATTAGTGTAAAACTAATTGTTAATACTAATAATAAATGTTGCTTATTAGATGTTTATATATAAATAAGTTTTTTTTTTATAATTGTTTTTAGAAAACATTAAACTAAATTAAATTTTTAAACTCTGTATTTAAATTCAAACTTAAGCTACTAAACATTCAATACTTATAATCCTCTTTTTTACTAAATTTAGCTGAGGTATGATAGCTAAACTTTTAAAAAACAAAAAAAAAACAATTAAATTTTAATGTAATAACTGATATTCTTAAATGATTTTTTTTTGTAAAATAGTTAAGATAAGCATAACAAAGGTTTTAGACTATCAGTATCGTTTCGAAATTTTAAAGGCTCAATTGTAGTTGTAATTTTTAAATAAACGCTATATAATTTTTTTACAATTTAAAAACTCTCGATTCTACTAAAATACTCATTCAGTAAAATAAGTCTGGAAAAAAATGTTGTTTACTGAGCTTTTATTAGGTTATAAAATTGGTTATTAGCAAATATTTAAGTTAAAAAAGTGTTTAAAAAAGCATTAACTTAAGTTTATTTCATGTACATAATATAAATGAAGCTCAGTAAATAATTTTGTTTTATTTGACAATATGATTGAACTACTACAAACAAAAAATTTAAAGTTTCATATATTTATAATCCTTAATTAGATAAGTTTATACTAAATATAAAAGTGACTTGAGTTTTGAAAATTTTTAAGTTAGAGTGAGATTTTATACATTTATACTTTTTTTCAAACAGTTAATAAGTAATTGTAGATTTTAATTGCTAAATACATAAAAATAAAAACAAACTTAACATATGTAGTTCCTTAACCTCTGATCAAAGCGAAAGTTAAATTTAAATAAGTGTTTTAAATATAATTCTGTCCTGCAAGCTAATTTCGACATCTTACAACAAAAATTTTTAATTGTAATAGATAAGGTAGTTTCTGTATAGTAAGGCAGTTTTGAAGTAACTGCAAATGTGACTGATGTATTTTTAGTTCCAAATTAGCTACTAATTAACTAAATTGGTCACAAAATAATGTCAAACTTTTTAAATTATTTAAAAGCTTAGAAGTTTACTTTAGTCCTACTCAGTTAAAAATAGTTTATAAAAAGTTAAAATTTATTTAAAATAGTTTAACGTGTCTACTTTATTAAAAATTTATTACAAGATAATCTATTTAAATCTTTATAAATAAATAAACTATTTTTGATCAAATTTTTAAATGTCAGATAAGGTGAGTTAGGAATAAGGGTATAAATAAATTGTTTGTTTTTTCATTTGCATGCTTATCAAATCTGCAAATCAAACTGACTTTGAAGTATACTTCTCACAATCAAATCCCTACAAATCCCACACTAAACATTTAGGAAGCTTTTGGTTAATATAATGTAATTGTGACAGAAAGTTTATTTGCCACTGCAATGTGACTGTTATGACTAAACACTTATTTTAAAATATTCAAAATATTTTTTGATATTAAGTTCAAAAACTAATAATAAGCTAGCAATAACAATAATATTAAAGATTTTTTACTTGTCAAAATATTTTATGATCTTAAAATTGTATATCGAGCTTTAAATCCTAATTGAATTTTGGTGCTTGAAAAATGTCTATATATTTCTTTAAAACAAAAAAGATAGCAACAAATTTAGTGACTTACAAATCATAAGATATCGTGAAATAGATTGTTTGAATAACGTTCTGGAATTAGTAAATTTAATTCCACTATCAATCTGTAAGTTTTTTTCCCTTATACTAAGTAAAACTGCTTTTAATTTAGTATAAAAAATACCAATATATTTCATATTGAAACTGTTTTGCTTTATATATTATTACACTAAATATTCTCAATTTTTTTGAAGTTTTAACCTCCCTATTTTTATTTTGTGTGGTATTATAAAAGTCAGCATTATCCAGCATCTAGGATGTTAGGCTATTGTTATTTCTCTAAACACAATATTGTTAGTACTCTTAACATGTACTTATAAATACTAATACAAAATAAAAAGATACAAAATATGCTTTAACTTTAAAGAGTATAAATGGGATAAAAAACTTGGTGCAGTTATAAAACGAATAACGAATATTATGTATATTTTTTGTAAATAAGTTATTACTTACTTTCCGAAAATTAAAAATTACTTAAATTCGAGTTAACGATAATTAGTATTGACATATTCTGCAGTTTTGTTATAGTTTTGACAAATAATAAATTATTTTGTTGTTAAAAACTCTGATGTTTTTATTTTAATTTACTCCCCATTTTATAGTTGTACACTATAAATATTAAGTACAAAATACTTGCTTTAATAGAACTTAAACATACAAAAACTAGTTTTTTATACTAAAAATAATTTAACTAAAAAAGGTAATTATATAAGAATAAAAATTTTGATAATTGTCAAGGAAATTAAGGAGGAGCTTTATTACAAATCTGTGAACGTTTTACATAGTAAGTTACGTTTGTAGTAGTTCACAAGTTAATCACAAATTTTATTTGTTGTAAAATTATGAAAATATAAGTAGTATTTAAATAGGCATAACAGATAAGTTACCAACTTTGAATATAATAACTTTAAATTCTATAAAACAACTATTTATACAAATTAGACACATTCAAATTTGACTAAAGTATTATAAAGCAAGAATAACTTTAACTTTTAAACTGTTTTCCTAAAAGAAATTTGCATCGTTAACATGTTTAAAGTTTGCTTCAGCGACATTTTTATAATAAAATTTCGCACGTCGATTATTTTGCGCTGTGAAGTCAATAGTGACGTAACAATGCTTTGTATTGATGTTCTAATTTTTATCGCAATTTAAACTTTGGGTAAGTTCGTTGGTATAAATAAATATTATTAGCAGATCAGCCATGCTGAAGTTTTTTAAGTCACAGAAATTGTGACTAAAAGTAAAAAAAAGGTGAATAAGTTTTTTGTAACTCAAGATATGATTTAATATGTTTTAATTTTTATATGAAAATCTTTAAACTATATTAAAAGACCATTTAATTTATTTAACAAATATTAATAAATAAAGTGTAATAATTTTCCTAACCTTGATTAATGTTTTAATATTCTTATAGAGTTTTGTAAGGACTTTTTACCAAGTTCAAAAATCGTCGTTTAAAGTAATTTATAATTTAACTTCGATAGTTTGTTTATTAGTCAAAGTTACATCATGGATAGACAATTTTTTTCTCAGATGTGTTGTCACAAATTTGGTTAAAAAATTATACTATATATTGTTAAAAACAGTATAGCGAGCTTATACAATAATGAAAGTCTGCTGTAATTTACAAAAGTTCAAACTTTAGAGTAAAAAAAATTATGTACTGTTTTTAACAATTAATTCAAATATAACTACTTAATGGAATACTATAAAAGTTTTTAACTTGTCAAAACATTTTATGTTCTTAAAACTGTATACAAAGCTTTGAATATTAATTAAACTTTGGTGTTTGAAAATTTTCTATGTACTTCTTTAAAACGAAAAAGACAGTCAAAAATTTACCAACTTACTAACTATAAATTTTAGTAAATTAGATTGTTCATAAAACATTATTTAATTAGTAATTTTAATTTGATTATCAGTTTGTGAGTTTTTTTTTCCTCATCATTGAAAGAACTGCTTTGAACTGAGTATAAATATTACCAATATATTTCATATTGAAACTGTTTTACTTCAAAAATTATATTACTAAATATTCTCAAATTTTTTTAAAGTTTTAACTTCCCCATTTTTATTACTTGTGGTTTTATAAATATCAGCATTATCCAGCACCTAGGGTGTCATGATATTGTTATTGCTATTCTTATTTATAAATAAAAAAATAAATGATAAAGATACAAAATATTTTCAGCTTTAAAGAGTATAAATGAGATAAAAACCTGGTTTAGGTATAAAACGAAATACTAATACAATGTATACTTTATTAATTTCACAAACAAAAGGTGCATAATGGGCCGTGACACTTAAGTCTCATAAAGAATATCTTTTACAAATTTTTACATATATAAAAACGAAATAGACGATATTTATGTACCTAAAAAATTTATGCAAACTGTTTTATACCGTTCTATAGTTTATAGCCTAACAGATCTTGATCTTGGGACACTTTTGCACGAAGACACTTTTGCACGGTCGTCTTTTTTGCACGCAGGGTCAATTTCTCACGGCGTCACTTTTGCACGGCATCATCTTTGCACAGCGACATTTTGGCACGAAGACACTTTTGCACGGAACATCACTTTTGCATGCAGGCAGTAAAAGTTAAAAACAAACTAACAAAAAGAATTTTTTTTTCATAAAAGATTAATACCCTGAAAAAAAAATATTTATTCAGAAACTAAGATAAAAAAATTATTTAAGTGTAAGTAAATCGTTCTAGTTTATATTGAATGTTAGTATCTTAATCAACACTTATACCTTTCTTTATATTTTACTATAAAGTTACAAGCTTATTATCCATATGATTTACCTAGTCATCAAAACCTAGACCACTTAAACTGAAATACACATAACGAAAAAAAAAATTAAGACAAATAGTTTATTTATTTAAACCAAGATAAAAACATAATTTGATATAGAATTTGTAGGTTAACACAAAAAACTAAGTTTTAACCACAAATTTATACTTATTTGCGCTTTGATGTAGAACGATCAGCATCAAATATATAAATACAGTGACTAACAACAAAAATAAAAACCTAACGCTTCAACCATAGACTGGCCATATGAGAAATCATTAAATACATTGAAAAAATACTCATCATTAATAAACTAAAGGTGTTTCTAATAAAATTGAACTGTAAACTAAGCTAAATCTTAAATTAAATCATTGGCTTATTTCATAATCAGGCAATGCTGGTGGTTAGTATCTCTTGATACTTTGAATGAACATAAGTTTAAACTTCCGAATGTTACTCTTTCATTGGCTTATCATGATCAACATTATTATACAACATTATAGTAATGAAACACACCTAGTTTAAATCATTAAAAATCCGCTACTTTATTGCTCTTTTTATTCTCACGCTAAGTTAAAAAAAAGAACATCAAGTAAAGTCTGAAATACCTTTACACTTTATAAGCTAACTATATCTTTTTCTTAATTTAACAATTGTTTAAAATTTAACCAAACTTTAGAATTTTTGTTTAACAATTATATAATGCTAAATTTAACACCAAGAAAATATAGGTAAAAAATAATACTCAAGGTTTGTGTTAAAAAGCCTTACTAAATTAAGATTATTTTTATTTAAAGTATTCGATATTATTTTTATTTAAAATTTGAGAATGTGTATTCATCTAGTTAAATTAAGTTAAGATTAAAAATTTGAATTAATGATTTTTGGTACTTTATTATATTGTTCTATGTAAAACTTCAAATGAAAAGTTTAAATTAAAATTTCATTATAAAACTGACACATTTTATTCATTCAAAACAACTTACGTTGTTTAATAAAAGAATGTCTAATTAAAAATAAGAAGCGTGCAAAAGTGAAGCTTTCTTCAAAATTGACTGACTGTTTAAAATTTTTGCAGTTAATAAGTATATCCGTGAAAACATAACACCGTGCAAAAGTGACGCTTTGCAAAAACGTCGCCGTGTTAAAAAGAAGCTTTGCAAAAGTGACGACCGTGCAAAAGTGACGCCTTGCAAAAGTGTCGCCTCGTGCAAAAGTGACTCTCCGTGCAAAAGAGTCGCAGTGCAAAAGTGTCCCCTCGTGCAAAAGTGACGCTCGTGCAAAAGTGTCTTCATGCTAAAGTGTCTCCTCGTGTAAAAGTGACCTATTGTGCAAATATGACGCCGGTCAAAAATGTCTCATCGTGCTAAAATGACGCTCGTGCAAAAGAGTCGCCGTGCAAAAGTGTCCGTTTGTTAAAAAGTGACCCTTCGTGCAAAAGTGACGCCCGTGCAAAAGTGACCCGTTCCCGACTAATAGTATTACTTTTTATAAAATACTGTATATTATCTTTATCTTGCGGTAAAGTTCATTGTTTATTATCGATGGCATATAACATCTCAACTTTGTTGATGATGGCCGAAATAAATACTGACTAAAACTGATCTAAGGAGCGCAGACTGTAATCTCACAATAAGCTGACAATGTCTGAGACTTTGGGCTGTGAATGATTTAGCTGTTTTAAAGGACTATATTAAATTTATTATTTATATCTTATATCTTTTGTAAATTTACAGCCGTTTGTATTGAAATTTTGTTGATAGGAAACTAAATTAAAACTTCAGTACAGTTCTATTAACTTATCTGGACTTAATTTAGTCGCTCACTAATCCCGGACAGTTTCAGTCGGAAAAAAAATTGAAAGTCTTTCAATATAAACAAAAACATTTTTGTCAGATTCAATCGTTACAACTTCAATGCTGTAAAAACAAATCAAGAGATTTTATAAAGTCTGCACTTTAGTTCAATAGAATGACGTAATAGTACAACTTAAGCTTAAATTTAAACTTTACTCAAAATTAGTTTAGTAATCAAATCCTTTGTATAGTTTGTTCTTTGAAAACATTATCCAGTAAACTAAGTTTCAATCAAAATAGATCGTGAAGTATAGATCATTGTATATTGTTTTTAAAAGTTTGAAACAAATAAAAACCTTTGTATAGTTTGTGTATATAAGTTTATATGCAAAGTAAGTCAGTTTAAGATAAAATTTTAAACAGTAATATTTAAAATATGACTTTTAGTTTTATATTAAAGTTTTTTAACGTTTTTTAATAGTGGATTAAATTTTAAGTTGTTTAGAAAATAATATAAGAGTTCTTTTATATATGATATTTAGTTCAAACTTTATTATATAAGTTTTGAATATAAAACACTTTTTGTTTAAAATGAGTTGCACGATTTTCTTTTATATTTAATTGTAAATTATATATGCTTTGCTTGGCATACTCAACATAACAGTTTTTATAAATTGACAAAAAAATCAAACAAAAAAAACGAGTCACAATATCGATTATATATAATCTAGAAGTTTATAAAAAGGTGTAAATCTTTTAATTTATGTTAATGTTCTAAAATCTTTTATATTGAGAAGATAAACATATCCACGTTGACTTTATATTAAACTTTAAAAAAAAAATTTTATAGCAAAAAAAGATGAGCTTAACTTTTATTATTAATAATGCATTGCATAAAACACAGCAGTTATATTATGTTATGAATATAAAATTTATCCGGACATGTTTTTAGAAAAATCTAGTCAGGGTAATTAAACATGCACTCTATTGTTTTTTAGGTAAATATATTTAATTTAAAATTTATTTACTTTCTCGGCACAAAAACAAAAATAAAAAACATTATCAAAAAAAGGTCGTTCATTGTTAATTCATAAATATTCTTTGACAAAGTTAAATTATTTAATCACATTTATAGTGATTTACAAACTAATTTCAAAACTTTTGCTAGTTTTTATAGAATACTAACTTAATTAAATTTTAATTTATTTTGATAGTTTGTGCAGTTTACTTCGATGACGTTAATTTAATATTTTCTTCTTTAATTGCATTAATCCTGGTAACAACATTGCATTTTAAAAATCTTGTATGCTATAAAAGATATTTGTATAACATTATTTAATTTAAAATACTTATTCACTTTACTTATAACTTTAACCGTAATAAATTTAAAATAAAGTATTTATACAGATGTTAATGAAAAAAAGACAAATTTTTCTTAACTTACCACTGTATTTAACAATTTGTAAATTCTAATTTTATAATAAAAATTATCTTAGAATTAGATTAAAAAAATGCTAATTATAGAAGTTTTCGATTTTATTTTAGCAAAAATAATTTAAACAAAAGTTGCAATTTAATTTTATTTAAAGTTACTAATTATATAAGAACTATAACTATGTTAGTTTTAGATTTTACGATTTAAATAAATTACAAAATATTTAACCACTTTGAAGTTATGATCAAATTAGCCCTTTTTTAGTTTGTAAGTCACCAAAGTTGTGATTTTTTTTCTTATTTTAAGGATATAAAATCTAGTTCCAATTTTTAATATAAGAAATTCAAAAACAGTTAAGTACGTTTAAAAAAACAAAACAGGAGTTCACTTATTATATTTCAGATGTCTGTTGAAAATGTTATTAAACTTAAGTAACAGCTAATATCATGTAAAGTAAAGGTAAGTTATCAAAATACAACCGCGTTAAAATCAACCCTATTTTTATTTTCTTTGTTTACTAATTTATTTTATACATATTTTAAATTTTTAAATTTTTTATTATTATTTTTCACTACCACTGTTACCAATTACCCTTACCCTCGTTCGTTAAGCGGTTCTCGAATTTGACTTGGTGGATATAGATCGGGTGGATTTTGAACGCGGGTGGATTTAGACGTAGGTGGTTTTCAAACGTGTCCCAAAATTAAAGATCTGAACATTACATGATAGTAAAGGCTGATCAAAATAAAAATGTTAAGCAATATAATATCGTTTAATACTAAAAAATTAAGTAATAACAAATTATAAGTTAAATATATCAAAGCTGTAAACTCTTACTTACAGTAAACAATTCTTATTACTGACGAATAATCATTACACATATGGTGATAGAGCTTTAGTTTATAAGTCACTACACAGTGACTAATTATATGTCAGGTGTTGAAAATTTATAAATAAGCTGAGCATTATATCACAATGAGCATTACAAAGAAGCTGAGCAATTTATTCACACTAGTCATTAGTTACAAAACAATATCGACCGTTAACAAAACTTTTTATTAAACTTTTTAAGATAAAATTTGGTACGTTAAATTTATTTTGTAAGTTTCTACAAAGTTAAACTGTTTTTTAGACATTTAAAAAATGCTCGAAGGTAAATGAAATAATTATAATCTTATCGTAAACTTTATATGTTCTTTGTGTTTACTTTTTATTTAGTTAAAGTACCTTCTAAAGAAAACTATTTTATTCAAACAAGTTTTGTTTACTTAGAAAGAGGACATAATGAGTTTTAGAGTTTAACATTAAGTGTAAATACGGCAAAAAACTTTAATTTTTTTTTTTCTAACTCTTAAGATTATTTCAAAACGTTTACGCAAAGTATTTAATCTTAAAAAAAGTAGTATTAAACTTGAATTTATGAATTTTTTTTTTCTGCAATATTCAATGTTTAGTCATTTTAAATAACTTTATTTGCAGTTCAGATAAAACATCGTTGTAGCTTTATAAACCATTAAATATTTTTTCAATAGACTTTATTTAAAAGTTGAGGCGGAAGGTCGATGTTTACATTTACTATAAGCTATTATTCTATCAAAATTTTCTAATACTTTATATTTAAACATTTTTAAATTTAGAAATTTTGCTAGAACAAATTTGATTAAACAAAATAAAAAAATACTGGCAAAAGTCTACAAATCTTAAGCTTGTACTTTTGTGTTTCTTGAGACAAGCTAAACTTTACACTAAAGATTTATCATACATATTCGTAATTATGCCTGTAGAATTTAATATTAAGTTTTTAATTATGATGTTTTTAATTTATGCTACTTAATTTGTTACTTCAAAATCCTTAACTACAACAGATTGTTTGGACTAAATAAGAAAACTTTTTAAAGAATAGAATTAAAAAATAGTCAGTTTAAATAGTTTTTAAATGTTTAATAATATTTAACAGTAGAAATAAAAGTTAGTTTATACATTTATAAATTACCAATTTTAGTTAAGTAAAATAAACTTAGTATTTTAATATAGTTTAAAGGATGCTTGTTTTTAAACTGTTAAGTTTATTATCTAACTTTAAACATATCAAAAAAAAGTCTGCTGATCACTGATTACACTAACTTAAACTTTTTGATTTTTATATGATATCTGTATTCTAAAATCACTATTTAATGTTATAAAATCATTTTTACACTTAATTTGTAATTTAACAATGTAGAGTTGTAGTCTGTACCGGTGGTAATTTATAAGTTACAGCGTTTGTGACTACTTTCCTATCCTTTTTCAGATGTAGTACATCAAAATACAATTAAAATGGTTAATTATCTTTATGTAGTTAACAACTTAAGGAAAAATAATTTAGCTTTAGCTAATCAAACTAAGTTTAACAAAATATATCAATAATAATATCAAATAAAATTTCTAAATTTCTTCGAAAAGTAATTTCTAACAAACTAGTTTGTCACTGTAGTTGTGACTAAATATTTGTACCATATATGTGTACCCAACATATGTAGAAAAACTATCAAATAACCTAAATCTATTATATCTTAGAATAATAACTTTTTGACTTAATATAAATAAAATTAGAAAATTCTTAAAAAATTTTATTTTTAATAGTTTTTAAATTGTCTAAAAAAAAAATATAGGAAAATCTGACAAATCCTTAGCATTAAAACAGCTAAACAAACTTGATAAAAAAATCTATTTAAAATAAAACTCTATTTTTAAACTTTAATTATAAAGCTTTTATGTATAATTGATCAATAAAATTTACTGTAAATGGTATTAGAACTAGTGATGTACCGGACCCACAATTTCGGGTCCGGCCAGACCCGGATCTGGACTTTTTTTTCAAGTTAGAATCCGGCCGGAACCGGACCCGGACTTTTTTTTCAAATTAGAATCCGGCCGGAACCGGATCCGGACTTTTTTTTCAAATTAGAATCCGGCCGGAACCGGATCCGGATTTTTTTTTCAAATTAGAATCCGGCCGGATCCGGATATCAGACAAAAATGGCAATATCCGGCCGGACCCGGACCCGGATAGTGATCCCGGTACATCACTAGAATAAACTAGCCCGAGTCAGAATGAGGTTTTTAAAAACTGAAAAAAAAGAACTTTAATCTAATAATAAGTAGAACAGCTAGCCACAAGGTTTAAAAATTTAGGTTTTATTTACAATTAAAAGTCTGAAATTAAGTTCTTGAACCAAATACACTAGAAAATTACCAAATATTGAAAACTGGATCAGCTCAAACTCATAAAAAATTTAAAAGAAAACTAGCCTGAACTTTTAAAAAAAAAACTAAACTAGTTTTGAGGCAGTCCAAGATTTCCTAACATTCCTAAAATTTTTCAAACTAGCAGGGTTGCCACTGTTTAAGTCAATAAAACTAGCTAGAGTGAGTATAAACAAGCCTGAGTCAGAATGAGGTTTTTAAAAACTGAAAAATTACTTTAATCTAATAATCAGTAGAACAGCTAGCAAAGGTTGACAATTTGGTAGTAAAGTTGTGTACTGATTGTGGTACCCATCATCATTAAATCCTACCTTATTTAATTAATATCTAACAAATACTAAATTCTAACTGAGACTACTTTCTATAGTCAGACACGACAGTTTTGAGTGATGAATCTTTTATATAAAACTTAACAAGAAATACTAGCATATACAAAATTATTAATTACTTTGGTAACACTTTAAAAACTGGAAGCTATTTAAATCTATATCAAAAGACTTAAAACAATTAACTAAAGATTAAACAAAACTTTTAGTAAACAAGAAACTGTAAAATTTTTAATAAACTATTTAAACTATAAACCTGGCTTAAATATTAAAACAATTAAACACCAGTTGAAATATTCACTTATCACAAAATTTTACAAAAAAGTTCAAGATATTTTGTTGCTTTAAGCTGCTCACCAAACTAACTAACTGCTTACATATAAACTGCCTGTCATGTTCTGATGTTTTGTTGCATCAGTATTTAGTTTGAAACATTTCGTCATATGATTCTCATTGGCTCGTACATTCAACCGTATTAACTCTGAATATTCTCTGAGCTCAACTTTAACCAATAAATAATGCAAGTATTCATTCTAAAGTTTTCAATTTTACAACAAATGTAAAGAGTTGCATTTCTGAAATGTTTATTTTATAGTTTAAATGTAAACAAATGTAAATTAGTCACGTGTACAAAATGAGCCAATCACGGTAGGTGTTTAATTTTAACTGACAAAAATGACTCTTACTAATTTACACAGGGTTTGTTTTTGGAAAAATACTTTTTAGTATGCTCTTTTCTACTAAGTAGATCCGGGTCCGGACTTTTTTTTCAAGTTAGAATCCGGCCGGAACCGGTTCCGGACTTTTTTTTCAAATTAGAATCCGGCTGGATCTGGATATCAGACAAAAATGGCAATATCCGGCCGGACCCGGACCCGGATAGTGAGTCCGGTACATCACTAATTAGAACAAACTTTGAAAATGATTAAAACAAAAAAAATAAAAAAGCTGGTAAAATTTTTATTGTTCTGAAAACTAATTTAAATATTGTTATAGATTCCTTCTGGTAGTTTTTAGAAATATGTTGATAATACTAGTCACAATCTTAATGACTTACAAACTAAACTGTTAATTGAAATTAACTCAACAAATTTCTATGTAATATATGATTTATTTTGTAAGGTATCAATTTGAGGCATATTATATTTCTTTTTGTTATGAGAACATTTCGTATGTATATTGTTTGTTTAACGACAGACTAAAATATTCGGCCTTAGGACGTAGTGCCCGAAAAAACCTAACGATTATTGACAACAAGTAGATATCTCTTCATGTCGTGACAGGGAAGTAAACAATTTTTATACTTATACACTAAATGTTTATTTTCCTTTTAAAGATACTTTAAAACTAAAATTTGTAGCATTTGTCACATTATTTCCAGTATTTACTAACATTTTAAGAATGGAATAGTAATCAAAATATTTAATTTTAAGTAAAAATGTTTACTTTTTCTAGCTTTAGATCTAACTATCACCTTGTGATTTCTATCTGAATTTATTTTGACAAGTATGTAAAGTAAAAAAGTAACTAAAACTGTTTTAAATTAAAGAAAGTATATTTTTAATCAAGTATAATCTTTGAAAATTGCTAAATATTTGACATTAAAAAAATATAAATTTGATAATTTAAAAGGCAAAAACAACCATTAATTTAATGACATAAATACAGTTTTACGGCTCATTTAAAAAAACTATTTTTGAAAAAAAAAAAAAATTTAAACTCTGATTCTTAATTTGACTTGTAGTAAATTAAAAGAAATTTACTGTTAATGGTATAATAAAACATTTTTAGTTGTTGCAATCACAAAAAAACAAAGAAAAATTAGTAAATCTTAATAGTTCTCTATAAAACAAGTTTGGAAACACTTCTTAAAAAATATGAAAAAAATTCTGATGAATTTTTGCTATTTTTTATATTAATGTGCTAATAAAAATAATCACAAATAAGGAACTTACAAACTAACTAGACTTTTAAAGCTTTTAAATCAAAATATTTTAGTAATTTATTGTGTCATATGAGGTATTAGTTTTTGGCTTGTAATATTTACTTACATACAAATGTTTTTAATCTATTTCTGCTAGTTGTATTTTAATACATTTTATCAATTTAAATGTTAAAATACCTTCTATAATCTATACATAAAAATTAGAGAGCTAAGAGGGTAACACTGAAACAATATACTTCGATTTTTTTTTGTTAATTGTATGTTTATTAAAAGTAGATTTATTTCTCATATTAAAAGAATTGTTAAAAACAAAAACATTACTCCTATTAAGTTTTAGTAAAGTAACACTTCTATACCTCAATTTTGAATTTCCAGCTCTCATCATTTCATAATTAAAATGATGAAATAATGTTAATCAACTTTTAGCGACTTACTAAATAGATTCCCTTCATTAGACAGTTCATGTAAATATTTAAACTTTAAATTTTGTTAAGTGTCAATGTTAGTTTGTAATTTTTAGGTTACTTTTAGGTTTTATTTAAAAAAAAATTATTTACTTTATGAGATATAGTCTTTTTAGTATTTTTCTAAAAATTTGAATTGTCGGAATTTGACTTTTCCGAGTTTAAATTGTCATGTAACCAAATTTTCAATAATCAGCAAAGTTTGATAGTTACAGATGAGCTTAGAATTATAAATTCTTTTTATATGAAATTAGTTTACTTTACTTTGAAAAATTTATTCTGAAACAATAAAATTATCATGTAAGAATAGTATAGTAGCAGTTAATGAAAAAAAAAATATGCTTTTGTTCAAGTTCAATTATTATTCATTAATACTATTCTGAGTAAAACTTTTAATATGTTAGTAAAATTTTCTAAATATTTTATAAACTTTCTACATATGTTACAATTGATGTTATTAAGATAGTGTTGTGAAGAAGATTCTGTTTTTCTTTTAATTATGTATTAAAACTATTTAAGTTTTAAAAATAATCAAATTAAAAACAAAAATGAAGGGTAAAGTACAAACTACAAAAAATGTTAAAGCCGCTTCTATCCGCGATACTTAATAACTAAGTAATAAAAAGTTTTAAGTTAAATATTCTAAGCCATAAACTCTTACTTACAGTAAAAAAGTCTTATTACTGACAAGTATATACCATACATATGATGGGTGAGCTTTAGTTTATAAGTCACCACAAAATGACTAACTATAAATCAGGTTTTAAAAATTAATCAAAGAAGCTAAACATTACCTTACTTTAATTTAAATTAATTCACACAAGGCATTAGTTACAAAATAATACCGACAGTTTACAAAAATTGTTATTTATCTTTTTAAGACAAATTTTGGTAATGTATATTCAGTTTGTAAGCTTCTACAAAGTTTTTTTTTTCCGACATGTAAAAAAATGCTGGAAGGTAAGGCAATAATTAAAATCCATTCGTAAACTGTATATTTTGTTTTTATTTACTTTTTAATTTAGTTAAAGTACATTCTGAAGAAAACTATTTTATTCAAAACAATTTGGTTTACTTAAAAATAGGACATAATGAGTTCTAAGGACTAATATTAAACGTAAATACAGCAAAAAAATTAAACTTAAAAGGTTTTTTTAGTTTTTTATTCGGACTCTTACATTTATTAAAAAAGGTTTAAGAAAGATGTTTAGTGTTACAAAAAGTCGTACTAAACTTTAATTTTATGAAAACCATTTGTTCTTTAATTTTGTCTGCAAAGTTCAATGTGAAGTCTTTTTGAAACTTTATTAACAGTTCAAATTAAGCATCGTTGCAGCTTTATAAATCTTTAAATATTTTTACAATAGACTTTATCTAAAAAGTCGAGGCAGAAGCTCGATTATATTCATTTCATTATAAGCTATATTTTTCTTGAAAATTTCCAATATTTTCTATTTAAGTCATTTCATTTTTATTTTAGAATTTAATGCTCAAAACGAATTTGATTAAACAAAATAAAAAAAATATTTGCAAAAGTCTACAGATCTTAAGCTTGTACTTGTGTGTTTCTAAAAACAAGCTGAAGTTAACACCTAAGATTTTTCTAACCTAAACGTAATCATACTGGTAGAATTAAAAAAATAAATTTTTGATTATGATGAACAACAAAAACTAAAACAAAGTTTTAAAATGTTTATTTCAATTTTTTTTTACAATCATAAATAACTACACGATGTTATACGAATAAATATGAAAAAACATTGGTGCCAACATAAAACAAGCAGAAATTATATACTCTCAAGTAATCCACTCTATTTCATATTTAAAAATTTTTAAATAATATTTTACTAGACTTGTACAATTGACTACTTGAAACTTCAACAATTCTTAAAGCTAACTATTATATTTCTATCATAATGTATTAAAACTCAAAGTTTTTTAACTTAAACTTGTTTTACAAAAATAAAACTTTCTGAATTTTAATCATAATGCTGTAATGTTAAAACAAAATAGACTTGTTTAAACTTTTTCCAAATCGATAGAATAAAACAACCGTTGAAAGGTAGTAAACGTCCCTAAATGACATATGATATTTTATCGAAAATATGTCTCACAGTTTAGTAAAAAACTTTAAACATTTTATATTAAATCGGATATACGTGTTTTAATTTGAGCTACTTGTTTTGATACTTTAAAATAATTAATTCAAACGAGTTATTTGACTTAATAGAAAAAAAGTGTAAAAAACTAGAATTCAAATATAGTCAGTTTAAACAATTAGTCAGTGTTTAGTTAAAGTAAACAGTTTAGTTAATATAAACAGAAGTTAGTTTAAACATTTATAAACTAATGACACTGAAAAATTAGGTAATGTCATTATATACTTTATATCAGTGTAGAAGTAATTGAACTAGTGTTAAAAAACTAATAATTAAAAAAAAGACTACTTTAGTTTACTTTAAATTTTGTTTTGTACTTTACTTAAAAAACTAGCTAATATCTTATATACAGTGTCATTAGTTTCTTTTAGTCTTTAACTTCAAATAAAAACTACTTAAAATATCATTCAAAGTAAATGAGCTTTTACGTTATAAGTTTGAGCTGAAACTATATTATCTAAATAAATATTTAAATATACAATACTATCATCATTAATATGCTTCAATTTTTTTTAAAGATCAGCAACTATTTCAACATCTAAAAACAAAATTTCTAACGTCTGTTAATTCTTAATGTTTTTCAAATCATATAATTTATTTGTTTAATTGAATTAGTTGAGTATCCGATATCATTAAGATACAAACTTTGATAATAAAACGAAAACATGTATAAATATAAAATACAGTTATGTTAATATATATGGGTAAACTGACGTTCTCATCATTAAATAACCCAACTTAGTTAGAATGTCTTAATTGAGCATTTCTGTTTATGAGTAATTGCACCATTGAAAATAATTTTATAATTTATGAGAGTTGTTTGAAGAAAAACAATATATAAACTTAATCAATTATATTCCTTAAAGCAAAGTCAAACAATGTTTTATAGGTTTTTAGTTGTATAAACTTAAAAAGTAAAAACTAATCTTTTATTATTTTTAATGATGGTTTTATTAAATTTTCTATTATTTTTAAATTAGTGGAAAAATATGTTGCGTTTCTCTTATCAATGAAATTATTTAACGTACCAAAGTAAAAGATACATCTTTTATTTTTATTATAAAAACTGGTTGGTTGAGCAAACTTGAAAAGTCATTTTAAACTAATAAAATCAAAAACAGCAAAACTTTTTTTATTTAAATCAGTTTCTTTAACATTTTGGTTTTAAATATCTGATAACTATTTTATACTCTGGAAACCTGAACAAACTGTTATTAGAAATGTTAACTTACTCAACAATAACACATATTAAAAAGTTTTGTTACTAAATAGTAAACATTCTCAGTAATAACAATTTTAGAATTTAGATTTAAACAACTAATACAAAAAACTTGCTAATAAATAAAACGCTAGATAATACGAAATGTAAACCTCGATAGTTATAAACAAACTATGTTAATTAATTGACGCACTAGTGTATCAATTCGGAATATAATAAGTTTAGTACACATGCAAAATAATTGTACTAAAAAACTTTGTCACATTTGTGAAGATTAACAATATGATTTTAAATAAAGTTAGCCTTAGTGAATGATTTAGATACAAGTAGTTTGATACTAATTTAAAGCTTTTTAATCTATTATTTAGTTTAATCTATAGTTTTTTACAAATTAAACACAAATAAAACAATTTTTGTAACAGTTTAGACAGTAATAAATACTTAGAAGTTTGCGATTAAAATTTTTCTAGACTATTTAAGTTTGCTCTCTTAAAGTTTACAAATACAAAAATTAGTAAAATTACTTTAAAAAATAGATACCGAACTTTACAACCTAAAATTAATGCTGTTTGAAAAAGATAGTCCCAAATTAAATTGGTTATACTTGTTTTTTGAAACTTCAAAACAAATAAAAAACAGTCAGTATATAGTTATAAACTGTAGTTTAACATACGACAATTAGTCGGAAGTACTAAAAATTACAAGCTGTGTTAGACGTAAGTATCAGTATATAGTATTTAATTTTTTTAACTTATTTTATGTCATGATTGACTAAATAATTTCTTTATAAAAATTTTATTCAAAAATTTATTTTAATTAAAATTTTAATACTCAGTTTTTATGTACAACAAAAGTTTTTATCAAGTTCATTTAAGTGTAAAGATAACTTTCCCTTATTTTCTTATTATATAATAATAAATTCCAATCGTTAATACCGACTAAAAATGTTTAGTAATTTTGGTATATTAATTGGAAATAAAATCATTTTAAAATGAGGAAAAGCAGTTTTATTCAATTCAAGAAATAATTTAGTAAGCACAAATATGTCACCGATAATTTTCGTACAAACTGATAAGAACAAATTACTGAAGTTCTATATGTTTAATGAAGATTGTATTTTAACTAATTTGTAAGTCACTGTAAATGTGTCCCTATGAAGATTTAAAAAAACTATACTGACAAATAACCTATTTGAACATTTACACTTTCATAGCTTAGTTTGATACTGCTTAAAAACATCCGTTCGCAAAAAACTAGTTAAGTTTCAAAAGCTTTTATATATAAAGCCGTATATGTTTCTTTTACAAAGTTTTTATTTCTTTGTTGTTTTTTTAATAAACAGTTTAAAAGTTTAGATCATTTACAAAACTTTTAAAGAACTCATTTTATAATTTTAAATGAAAGTGTTTTAACTTAAACATTTGATGATTTTTTTGGGATGTAACAGTTTTGCACTGTTTTTCTCATTCAAAAGCGGTTTCTCTTTTCTTTCTTTTTTTTAAAGCTATTCAAACCACTTAAATTAAGAAAACGCACTTCTTTTGGAGAGTTAGTTTTTAGCTTCGTAATGACAACATTGTTTGCTTAAAAGTGTTGTGTTCGCCTCGTACTTCTTGTACGATGGCGACTGTTTTTTATATGAACTTTTGATTAAAGTAGTTTATTTGTACATATTGTTATTTTGTTTATCGTATGTTCTATTCATCGTAACGCAGCTTTGTGTTCTAGACTCGATTTCTTTATATACAATTAGTTTAAGCATTATAACAATCTAACTATTTAATTAGGCTAAGCTTAAATTATAGTCTAAGTTAATTCGCATTTCATTAAGTCGACTTAGCTAAATAACTTAGCTAAGTCAATTCTAACATTTAAATAACCGTCACCGATATTGTTTTAGCGCGTTGAGTCAGATAATAGCCAAATGCGTAGATAAGTAACAATATTACAATACAATCATCGGTCGATTGTTAAATGGTAACCCTTGTTATTGAAGTACGTATCTCTATTAATTTCACATCTTTATCTTTTTTAATTTTTACGTTTCGTAGTGGTGATCCAAAATTAGTTTAAAATTTTATTACTTTAAACAAAATCTACTAGTATCATGGATATAGAATTTATTTTAGGCCTAATAGCTGCCAACTTTGAAAGGACTGGGAAGATTTAAGAAAAGACAAACATAAAACATTTATAGCAGAGTTTTCCTCGTCTGATCCCCCCGAACCAGTAGCCTACAGAACACTAAACTGTAAGTTCAATCACAATCATACGAACTGCTTAGAAAGAACCCCATTGCATTGCTTAATGTCATGTCTAGATAACAAATTGATTGAGCCTATATTATGGGAAGAGCGCGTAGCTAAACGCTTAATAATTCTTCTGTGGTTCTTACTAGACCATATACATTACGATTGGGGTTAGTATAGGAACATCAAAGTAATCGATGAAGCCCGCGAAAATCTCAAAGATATTATAACAGCCTGTAAGCGCGATATATTCAAGAAAACGCAGTTTGAGAAAATTGTATGTTTCGAATACCAAGGTTTTAGCAACAACCGGTACCAAGTTTTATTGAGAGAAACCTTTAAGCAGCTTAATATTATAGAGAGTGCTTTGAAACATCTCTCTTTATTAGACGTAGTCTATAAAATATATGATGTCGAGACGATAATAGACATGTTCAAAAATATTTGTAGGTAAAACGCTATCGACGAACTTGACAATAGTGAAAGAATAACATATTTCTTATGGTCATGTGTTTTATCTCTTGATGATATGTTTTTTTTTAATCAAATACAACTGAACATAGAAATCTTATCAACTTAAAGTTATTTTTACGTAACTAATATAATAGAAATAGTATGAAACTTTAGCGCGAATTACGCGAATTAGAAACCGAATTAGCCGAACTTAATCGCAGAGAAGCTGCTTTAGATCCACAACGCAATCCCGCTGTCGCCATACTTAATTATGATGTCACGAGTATAACGTCACGTAATGCAACAAAAATTTTACATTTATTTACATTACCTAGAATTACACCCGTTTTTTTTTAATAAATGTTATTTGAATTACTTTCCCTTTATTGAATATTTTTAAACCAATAAGAAGTTACTTTTTACAACTAAAGAAAAAGTTAGTTATAATTAGTGATGTACCGAACTCACTATCCGGGTCCGGATCTGACCGGGTATTGCCATTTTTGTCTGATATCCAGATCCGGCCGGATTCTAGTTTGAAAAAAAAGTCCGGATCCGGTTCGGCCGGATCCTAATTTAAAAAAAAAAGGCCAGATCCGGTTCTGGCCGAATTCTTATTTGAAAAAAAAAAGTACGGATCCGGGTCCAGCCGGATCCTAACAGAGATCCTGCCGATTCGGATCTAGTTATTAAAAAAGAGCAAACAGAAAAGTATTTTTTCAAAAACAAACCCTTTGTAAACTAAAAAGAGTTATTTTCGACAGTTAAAATTAAACACCTACCCTAATTGGCTCATTTTGAACACGTGACTAGTTTACATTTGTTTACATTTAAACTATGAAATAAAAGTTTCAAAAATGCAACTCTTTACCTATGGTGTAAAATTAAAAACTTTTCTACCAAATTGTTAGGCTAGTTTTAAGATTTTTAAAAAACTCAGGCTAGTTTCCTTTTAGATGTTTAATGAGTTTAAGCTGATCCAGTTTTCAATATTTTGTGATTTTCTAATTAATTTTGTTCAAGAACTTGATTTTAATTGGTTTTAGATTGGTAAGGAGAAAGGGGGTGGGGTCTTCCTTGATTTTTACAAGTTGATCATATTTACTAGATTTTAATCTTAGCTACCAGATATTGTTTCTGTGATGTACTTTATCTTTCTATCAACTTTCCTTATACTAAATTTAAAGTTATTCATAGTTTTTTTTAGCTTTTATATAAATGAAATTTTGAAACTACAAATGTAAGATCTACTTTTTATGTAAAAACTAGTGATGTACTGGACTCACTATCCGGGTCCGGATCCGGCCGAATATTGCCATTTTTGCCTGATATTCGGATCCGGCCGGATCTTGATATGAAAAATAAATCCGGATCAGGTTCCGCCCGGATTCTAATTTGAAAAAAAAGTCCAGATCCGATTCCGGCCGTATCCTAATTTGAAAAAAGGTCCGGATTCGGTTCCGACCGGATTCTAATTTGATAAAAAAGTCCGGATCCGGGTCCGGTACATCTATAGTTATAATAAAAAAAGTGCAATTGAATTAAACCGTTGGTTAAAACTTTTAATATAAGATTATTATTTAGAAATACTTTTAATGATATTTTATTTTAAGAATAAAAACCGTTTTGTTTATATCTATGTTAAGTTGCAAATTGTAGAAAAAAATTATGAATAAACTATATAATTGTTTTATAAAAAATTAGTAAAAATTTTAAAGAGTTAGATTTTAATATAAAATAAACTTTATAAAAATTTTTGTTTGTAAATAGTTATGTTAATACCATAACTTAACAACTTAGATGGTTTTTCGTTAAATTCAATTCATGATAATAATAAGATATAAATCAAATATCAGCTTTGCGCATTAAAAAAAAAAAGATTATATACTAAGTTTTTGATATTTAAGTCATTATATATATAGTTTAACTATATTGACAATTTGAAATTGTAGTTTTTGTTTTAAAAGATAAAAAATTAAAAATAGAAAACATTTTGTTATGTATTTGCATACTTTTTTACAATTATTTTTTTGTTTCTCTGAAACAGGATTGAAAATAAAAAGTACAAAACATAAAGTAACAGAAATAAGTCTCAAAAACGATTCAAAACAACTAATGAGTGGTTGTGAATAAGTAAGTAAATTTTGATAAATGAGTTTACTAAAAATTATTTTATGAAACTTCTACAGTAGTTTATTTTTTGATAAATAATTACTATATTGAACCTTTTTGAAAAAAAAATTATAAACGCTTTTAAAATTAGCAAAAGTTTAGTGAATGAAACATTAGAAAACATTTTCAATGAAAGGAGATGTTAAGATAAGGATTTTAAAGAAATTTTAGAATTTTTTAATAACATTTTTTAATATAGTTAATGTAGACAAAATTATTTCGTTAAACAAAATCAAACATGAAAACTATTATTACAATTTTTAAGACTACTTCCTTAGGTTTTTGATGTTTATATTGGAGTAAAAATTTTCAAAATATTTAGAATAGTAACTGTTTTTTAATTAGTCTATAGTAAAAAATACAGTCAACAAAAACTTATGTATAACTATGTAGGTTAATATATATTTTTTTACTAATATTATGATTTCTATACATTGAAAGGTTTATTAGAGAGTATTCTTATTCTAGTTAGTTTACAGCACACATTTTAAATCGTTTTCTTTTTGTTTTAAAGTTTATTTTCAATTTAAAGGTAACATCAATAGCATATGGAAAACTTTGATACATGATTAAATTATAAAATTAGTTATTATTCAACATCAAATTTGACTAAAATGTTTTAAAGCAAGAAAAATAAGTATTTTTAAAGTTACTTGCTAAATTAATTTGCGCCGTAAAAATGTTTAAAGTTTCTTTCAGCTAAATATTAAAGAAAAATTTCGCTTGTCGATTATTTTGCGCAGAGAAGGCAATAGTGACGTAACAATGCTTAAATTTTAGAATTTATTTTTTTCGCAATTTGAAGTTTAGATTTATTCGTTGACACAGATAAGTATGATTAGTAAGTCAGCTATGCTGAAGTTTTTTAAGTTACAGAAATTGTGACTAAAAGTAACATGGTGAATTAACAAGTAAACAATAAATACTTTTTTATCAAAACTTTAATCGATCAATTTTTGAAATGTTTAAATACTTAAAACTATTTTAAAATTTATAAATCAAACTTAAAAAAATATTTTTCTATACACAAAAAGAAAATATTGTTATCTTAATTAACATAACAAGTACTAATTAATAATGAAAACAAATAAAAATTAAAACTTCAGTCAAAGTTTTTACATTTTGATTATAAAATACCGACTAGGTTATATCAATATAATTATAATTTATTAGTCTACAATAAACGTAATTTTTTTTTGTATTGAATAACTAACACCAATCAGCCTACTTTTAACATATTAACTTAAATAAGTTTTAGACTTTATATAAAAGGTAGCTTATTCAGCAAGTATCTTTATTATATAATGTCTGTACTTGATAAATATCAGCAGCACTGAATTTGTTAAAACTATTTTATAAGCGTTATATTAAACCTTGAGGTTTCAAATCTATAATATATAAAGTCAAGTCTAATAACCTGTAATAAAACACGAAAATTAAAAACTTGTGTAATTAACCATTAAAAAAAAACACAAGAGTTAATTTAATTAGTTAATACGTATAAATATATAAAGCTCTAGCTGACATCTTAAATATAAATTTGTGAATAGTTTTAATTGGATTTTTTTTAGCATGTATTTTAGTTTTTAAGTCATTTTAACGTGACTTAAGTATCCAAAGTTACTCAAAGTATTTAACTGCTTGAAGAAGGTAACAAAACTAATTATAGTTCATAAACACAACTATTTTATGACAAATCTTGATGAAATTTCAAGATTAAGAGCAAAAATAATGTAATTAAACTATTTAGGTAGAATAATAAAACATAGCCTTTTTTTTTGACAAATTTTTAAGTAAAATAAAAAAAAAACATATATTTTAATTGCTTTCCATTATATTTATTTTAATAATTCTAATTCTTCTTTAATTCTTAAATATAAAAATATATAATCTAAAGCATTAGAAGATATTATTTTATTTTGTAGTAGCTAAATTTCATACTAATTTTTAGCATTCTATTATTTTTAACATAAAGACTTGTTTTCAGAAGAAAGTTAAACTGAAATAGCCACATATTTATATACATTTGTTTAGTTTTACAAAAAAAAAAAGCTTTTTAATCTATCCTGCACTGTATTAATTTTATGTAGATAACTATCCGTAACCTAATCTATAGAAAAATATTAGCCTTATCTTTGATGATTTACAAAATAAGTTTTGCCTTAATAAATTTTAATATTCTTTCTATTAGTACTGTTATATGTCGGTATCAGTACTTTTTTTTTTGCTTCATATAGTAAAATGAAGAACGATGTACTAATAAAACTTCAGAACAATGTAAATACTTTATATAATTTAGAAATTTTAATGATTATGTCAAACAGTACACATCAGTTTATAAGTTACTAAAATTGTGACTATTATCATACATTAATTTTTAAATAGTATTAGCTAAAAATTACTTATGTAGTTAAAATATTAGTTGTATATTGTTACTTAACATAAAAAAAACTATGATAAAATTTTAAATTCAAACATTAACTCAGGCCTTTTCTAAGATATACTTGACATAGTGAGATAAAAAACAATTTACTAATAAAACGATACGTTTTCAAACAATCTTAGTTATTTTAGTTTTTTTTTAATTTATAATAAAGTAAATATATTATACATTTTTCTTATTCTGTCAGCTCTAGAATGTTTAAGTTGACTTGTAATCCAATTTGTATTTTTTAAAAAATCTTTAATTCTGTAAAAAATCATTTTAGTGAGATGAAATTTGTTTTGTACTAAATATACCGTTCAAAATTTTATGTTTATTGTTCTTGCTCTAGGTCTACCCTTAATTTATGTTAAAACTCAAAAAAAAAAAAAACGAACAATCAAAATAAGTATTTTTAAATTCAAATATAAATTAAGAAATTAAATCGTTTATTATTTTTTCTTTACCTTCTCTTCTAACCTTAAACATTTTGAGTTTTAATTACGTTTTACGTAACTTTGAACTTATAAGTATGATCTCAATTTTAAACTTTTTAACTTTTAGATGTCTATTTGTTTGTAGCATCAAAATAAATAAACAAACTTGAAAAACTGTGATCCATGTTACTAAAGTATGTTAGTATAAGTATTAAAATTAAATACAGCTATTTTAGGTTACATGACAATTGATATGCGCACAAATCAAATTCCTATAATTCAATTTTTCAAAAAAATATTTAAAAGACTATATCTCAATAACTAGTTTAAAATTGAAAAAAGTAAAAAATATATATGTAGGTCTATTTATAATCTATAAGCCAACTGTAGTTCTACTGCTTCGCCATTATGTTAAAGTTGTAGGTACAAAGTAGAAATTGTGATCTTATATATATACATTATATACATAACTTTCAATAGAGTTCTTAAAAAAAATAGTTTAACGGTTTTTTAAACCTTATAATGATTTTTCAGATATTTAGTTAAATATTTGTAAAAAGTGAATAATTTATAAACTAATAGGATCAATAATGATTTTAGTTTTCCGACCAAAATGGAAATACTTTTTGTTGATGCAATTACAAAGATTGTTTTTTAAGTTTAAATATACTAATTCGTTTTTGTTTGTAGGCTTTATAAAACAATAAAGATTATTTAAAAGGCTTCATACTTTGTATACTCATAATAGTCACATAGAAGTGACTTACAAACTAGCACTAATGCAATTTCTTGATCTCTTAATATGGATCAGTAATACATGTTTTAGATGTCAGTATCAATTTGTGAGTTTTAAGGTCTTTATTATTGTAAAATTTGTGCTATATTACTTTTGAAAGCGATAATTTGAAAGTTTTTTTTGTATAAAAGGTTGCAAGACTAAAAATTTTAGAAATTAGTTTGTTCGAAGTAACTTGATTTATTTGAAATTATATAACTTTTGTTTTTTTTACACTCATACCTATCTACTTTAAATTAAATGGTTTGACTGATTTAAAGCATAATCTAAGCATTTTATATCACTAGTAAAAACTGAAACAATTAAAATAACAAAAATATTTATTTTTCTGCTTTCTAAATATAATTTTTGATTGAAATTCTAAAACACTTGTTTTGTTTGTGTTAAACTAAACATCTGTTTTTTTATTTATTAAGTATAGTTTCTGTATACAAAAAAAAATTCGGTTAATTTAAATAACACTAATTTTTAACTAAAAACTGATAAAGTTTAAGTCTACAAAACTTTAGTCATTGTGACTTACAAAACTGTGACTTACATGCTTAAGGCGAATAACAAGCAGGTTTTGTAAATTTGTTCAATAATTTGTACTTTCAGTTTTAAGTAATAGTTTGTATTTTGGTTTAGTTAAACTAATACAGACACTATGAGTTAATATAGACATGCTAAGGTTTGTAAGCTAACTTTGTTTTACAAGTAACTAAATTTTACTTTAGTAGTAAAAAGTTATAAAACACAAATATGAAATAAACTAACAGTATATACCATAGTTAATAACATAGTTTATTTGTATTACGCATTTAGTAAAGTTAAGTGTTAATAATTCCTTTAGATTATTGTATAATGATGATTTTTTGATTGACTTTAAAGATATGATAAAAAAGCAACAACTATAGTCTAATAAGACTGTAACGTTCAACATAAAAAAAAAACAAACAATTAAATTTTTAGTTTTCTTTACTTTATTGCTTATTTATATAATTAAACTTAAAATTATAAACTTAAAGCTATTAGGTTAAAATTCACAAAACTTTAGTCACAATTGTAGCAACTCACAAAGCATTGGCGAATATGAAGCAGATTTTATAAATATAAACATCGAATAATTATTCAAATTAAAGTAAAATATGTTTTATATCTATAATTATAAAGGTTTGTAAGCTAAATTTGTTTAAACAACAAATAAAGTCATGCAATTTAGTAATAAAGAATATTTTTTAGGTGAAATAAGTTAAACACAAAAATGAAACAAACTAAAAATAATTTATAAAGTTTGTAGTGATTATTGCGATGCATTTACTGAAAAAAAGTGCATAAATAATTACAAGAGCTTGTTGTATAACGATGATATTTTGAAATGAGAATTATAACAAAAACTATCATCTAATAAAACTGAACATTTTAACATAGATAAAACAATATGAACAACTTTTTTTTATAGTCATAAACTTTTAGTTCATTGCTTGTTTATACGATTAAAATATAGTTTTTACAGCTTTTTGAATTTTCTATTTAGTAATCCTAATTTGAATAATTTTTAATTTTTTAGACTGTTTTGTTAATTTATACATACTAAAAATTATCTAAGTATGTAATAAAGCATTTTCAAACGGAAAAATATAAAATATATAAATATATTACCTTTAAAATTTTTTGTTCCAAATATTTTTCATCGTCACACTTAGCCTAATTAAAGGCATTAAAAAAGGATTTAAACTAAGCACAGACCTTCTAAAAGCTATCTGGCAATAATTGTTTTACTGACAACAATAATTATGTGTTTTGATGACGTTTTATAAGTTACTGACGTTATACAAATTAAATTTAAACTTATATCAAAAGAATAGATAAAGTATTGAGTGGCTTTTTTCATGTTAGTTTTTTACAAAGTAGTAGATCAAAATGAATAAACTTAGTTTTTTTTAATAAAAGTTTTAGCTAAATTTATGAATAAACATTCCTTAATAAAACAATTTAGATTAATCTAATTTATAAATAAATCATTAAAAAATAAATTTTGTAGATGTTTAAAACTGTAACTGCAAACACTGAGGCTTTTTTATCTGCATTTAAGAATATAAATATTTCTTATGTATCACATTTCAAAAAAAAAAAGGGTTTTATCAAACTTGAAAAGCAAAGAAATTTAATGAAAATTCTTCTCAATATATATAATGGCAAGTTGATTAATTCAAATTTTACTTCATATACTTTAAAGTCATAAATTGAATACAACAAAAATAAATAAGTGTTACTTAGTATTAGCTGTGGTGATTGTAAATTAATAGAAAAAGTTGTAAGTTCTTCTGATAGTGACTTAATTAAATAAATTCATCTGTATGTAATTACCGGGTATCATCATTACATTTAAAGCATTTTACTTAAAAGCAATTTTTTAAATTTCATTTTCTATTTGTAGAGGCCTAGAAAAAAATTTACTATATCAAAACATAGCTGTTTTAAACTAAAAAAAAAACTGTACGATTTAAAAAAACATGTAAATGACATACAGGTTTTTTCATCAGGTTTTACATCATATACTTCAAAACCACAACTTAAATAAAATTAATTTTAACAAAATTAAAAAAAAACACTGCATGTTTTTAAGTCACTGCATGACAAAAAAATATTTTAATAGTACCTATTTATAAAAAGTAAATTTAAAATACACTTATAGGAAAATTAATTTATAGTTTCTAAAGTTAGTTTAAAGTACTTAAATACTATAGTGTTTATAATATTTCATTAATCAGATTAATTGAATAAATTGTGATATAAAGTTTTATTTTCAACTGCACTGAGACTTTTAACCAGTTATTATGTTCCACCTAAAAACTAATAGTTAAGTAAACTCTAGTTTTCAGTTTTTAATCGATTTCTATGAATTTAGTTGGTATATTTAACTACGTAATCGCGGTTCAGTTATAGATTATGTTTTATTTTTACTGGAAATAAAGTTTATAATAAACTTTTGTTAGTTGTTTGCTCTATAAAGATTAAACTTTAAAAGAAGTAATAAATTTTAGATTTAGACAGTTAAAGTACTTCTAATTTTTTTTACAATGTTGAAACATATTTTTTTATAGACTTTATTAAAAATTAATAGATTTTAAACCACTATGATATGTCATTATACTTAGTAGTAAACACATTTTTGAAGAATTATTCATTTTGTTTTATGATTGTTTTTGTAACTAGAGTAGGATTTTATTTATGCTTTAAAAAAATAAGAATTAAGTTCTACTTTTAAGAAAAAATCAAGTTAGTGTACAGTTCGAACGTGTTTAGGCAATATTATATAAACAAAGCGTTTAATAAAATGTTATACTAATATGATTGCTTGTTTAAACTCCTGTTTGTTTATATAAGGAAGTATTACAAAAGTTAAGCTTGACTTTTAATAATCCAAAAATAATATTAATATATAATCGGTACATTATATAACTAATTAACAGCACAAGTCACAATTGCAGTGACATACAAACTATAGTATTAAAATCAAATAATGAATTTTGATTCATTAAATAAAAGTTTATTCATTTATTATTTTTTTATTTTTTCGGTGTTAGTATGTATCTTCATTGTAATTATTTTACTTCTTTGTACATTCAATATTTTACTAAGTCACTTAAAAAACGTTATCTTATTAAAAAAAAAAATGAACAATATTATTTTTACTCAATTTTAATTTAAACCAATTTCAGATAAAATTTTATGATTTATTATTTAAAACTTATATTTAAAATAAATACAGAATATTTTTAAAATAATATATATAAATTAGTAGAAACTAACCTAATAATAAATATTTTAATTAGTTATTGTGAAAAGATAACTAAAACAAAGCATTTTAAAAGTGTAAGTCATAAAAAACTTATTTTTTTAGGTCATTTTAGGTTAAGTTAAAGCACGTCAAAACATTATAAAAAAGTTTAAATTTTTTAATAGCCAAAATAAAATCGATTTGTTTCATGAAATTAGAACATAGAAATAAATGAAACGACTATAAGTTACAAAATTAGTAGGGAGAAAAACATTTCAAAACAAATGCCAATAGTTGATCAGAAAATACTAACTAAAAAAAATTAAGAATAACTTTTTTTGAATAATTTTTCATCTACCAAGTAAAATACTGCAGAATAAAATTAAAATGCTAAGTTTATGTAAAAATTTAAAAAAAATTAGTGTTTGTCTTTATTTCACTCTTATATATATTAAACTCTAACAATTTGTAAAAATCCTACTATCAATTTTTACATAAACTTGCAAAAAGACAATAGACTAAAAAAGAAATTGAAAGAAATAACTAAAACAAAAACCAAATAAAACTAAGGGTTTAAAACTATCAATTTAGGAAAGTCACAGTGTTTGCAGGTTAGTTTATTTTAATTTTTGAGTAGCTACTATAATAATATTATAACGCTAAAACTTAAACAAGCAAAAAATATAATTACATTTAGCAGTTTTGTAAAGTTTGTGAAAAACAAAAAAAAATCCACCTTTTTGCGATTCAGTAAAGAGAAAAGTACTAAAGATATTTTTTTAAATTAAAAAACGAGCTTTTAAAAACAACAAATGATGAAATAAAAACAATGACAATTCGTCGTATGTCGTATGTGTATGAGCGATATAGTAATTTTCGATTCAGGACACAATAAAACAACTTTGTATGATGTAGAAAAATATGTAAAATCTAACACAGAAGAGCCACTCTGCAATAAAATAAAAAACCTATGCCAGTCAAAGACAAATGCCTAACCAAGAACGTAGTTTATAAAGCTACGGTTACCACAAAAAAACATAAATAAAGCAATACGTGGGAAGCACTTTGGGACCTTTTAATACAAGGTGGTATAGCTACATTAAAGATATGAAAGTCTTTTTTTTTGGCAGCACTTATGACAACACTAGTTGTATGCCAAATTATGACTAAAATATCAGACATTTTCTTTTTTTTTTGTTTATACTAGTTAAGGTTTAATTAGAAAGTTAATGATTTTTTCTTTCTTAATATCATGTAGTTTGTTAAACATTGTCTTCTCATGTGATTTGCCACGCAAAACATAATGTAATAAGCTCTAACACAAAGTTCATATTTTTAAAGGAAAAAGAATGAACCTTATCACTATTTTATGAGTTCAGCAAATTCAAAGCCAAAAACTGATACTAACATCTAACAATATAAAAAAATAAGTATTTGTTAACTAAATAAAATTTCGGTCATTTTAAATTTGTAATTCACTATGAATATGACTAATGTTTTTTTATATTTTACGCTTTAAAAACTAATTCTTGTAATAGATTCTTAGCTTTCTGATTATACTACATTTGTTCACTTCTATTATTAATTCTAACGTTTAATTAAGTTAATAGTTTTTTGGTTTTCGTTAAGTTGTCAAACACAGTTTTAAAGTTTTTAGTTAATATATACAAATCATAATTTAAATCAATCAAAGTATAAAAAACGCAAAATAAAAATTTAAAATAAACTTAACATAACAGAAATAAGTTCCTGTTAAAACTATGAATTTTTATAACTAATATTTCACAAAAAAGTTGTTATAATAAATATTTTATTAAAATATTAAAGTTCTATTATTTATTTGTGTCATATTATTAAACTATTAGCGTTCGACAGTAACAAGTTTTGATTGATGTAGAAATTAAATTAAAAAAAAGATAAAATAAAATAAGTAAACTAGCACTAGAAAAACAAAATAAAATCATATCATATATATAAAGTATATATTGTTTATTTATTGAACGATTAAACTAAAGCACTTAAAAAGTTTGATCTAAAAACCTGGTGTACAAAGGATCCTTTCGGTTATCAATTCGCACACCAGAAGCTTATAAAGTTTTAAAAGAAGAATAACTTATATTTTATTTTATCATTTTAGTGATAAAAAATCATTTAAACGAAAAGAAAATGAAATAAAATAACTATTTAAAAATTAACTTAAATTTGTGTATAAAAATGTTGTCAAAAACTTGTTTAGTAAAATTAAAACTATAAAATAGGTATAAATTAAATCAATTTATAAAAGGAGATAAACAATACTTATAGTAAACATTTAAATGATAGGTTACAACGTCTTTGAAAAGTCAATATGTAATACGCTAAAATATCTATACATTTAATTTATCAGTAGTTCTTGCTAAAAGTTTTTTTTTTATATTTTATTTAATAGTTTTAATTGAACAATAAAAATGATTTCACATTTGTATATATAGATAAGCTATTGTATAGTATTATAATAATTTTAAAGAAGTAAATTCTTATACAAAGAAGTCAACATACTGCTAAAATAATACTGTTCTGTATTTATAACATACAAGTTGTGTATCAAAGTTAAAATAATAATCAGTAAAATAAACACATTTCATAAGCTCACATATCGTTTAATATTATGTAAAACACTTTTTTTTTTTCCATAATTTTTTTATTTATTATCTAAAGATGCCTAATTTTAAAAACCTGTTTCTCACTTATAATGTTATTAAGAAAGTATTGCTATATTTTTGTTCACATTTGTTTGAAGGTAATTATGTTTTTTTTAAATAATATAACTAAAAAAACGTAAATACGTCTCGATACTTGAAATATATATACAGAATATCATAAAATGGCTTAAAGTCACGAACTTATACCGACATAAGTTCCGATAAATTACAAAATTTATTTAAGAATAAAGTATTTTTGCTAATATTTTAGTTTATAAGTCACTCAATATGTGACTACTTTTTTCTTTTTTTCTATTTAACGTGATAGATAAACTTAATGTTTGTATATGATCAAAAAACTTTTATTTAAACAAATATTTTAACCAAGTATTTAAATTTATAAATGAAAATAAGTTTAATTGCTTGTGTAATTTTAAAATAACATTTCTTAAGTAGTTTATTTGCTTACTCAAAATCTCTTTATCGCTAGTGTATAACTTTAACTAAACAATTTAACATAAAAAAAGTGAAGAAACTTTTTTTTTTTTATTATTATTAGTCGCGGTTATAAAAACTCGAAAATATTTAAAAAATCTTTAAAATTTATACACTTGCTAAATTACCAAATTGTATAAAATATTTAATTATAACCTCATATACTTTGAAATTATAAGTTATAGACAATAAAAAAATATGTCACTTGGTATAGAAAAGAAGATTTTGTATAAAAACAGCAAAATTTGTAAGTAATTCTCATAATTTAATTATCTAAATCGATTTATCTGTATGTAGTTAACAGGTATTATCATAACTTTTAAAGTTTAGTTGCATTAAATCGTATTTATATTTCTTTATGCATCTGCTAACTGTAAAAATTTTGAAAATATGAATTCATTGGATTAAAACATAGCTAAAAAAAGACATGCAACAAATGCTTGAAAAAAGAATATAATTAACTCTGTAAGTTTTTACATTAGATTTTAGATCAAGTACTTTAAAGCTATAATCAAATACAACAAAACTGAAGTATATATCACGTAATTTTTGAGGTTAAGAAATGTTTAGGTTTGATAGTTTTTAAGTCACTGCGTGACTAAAATACATGCTTTTCTCAGCAGCTAACTTTAAATTTAAATTTAGTTCCAATAATACAGATTTATAATTTCTAAAGACACTTTTCAAGTAGTAAAAACTTAAACTTTTGAACTTATTATATCTTATTAATTTAGCTACTTAATAAAGTTAGTTAATAGACCTCAACTATAACAAGTTTTAGTTTTAATTTTGCTTTGATTTACTCCAGGGTTTCGCTTTTATTTCGAAAAACTTTACTTCAGAGATTTAAAAAAAGCTATTGCCCCCTCCGACAAAATATTTAAAATTACTATGTTTTTTGCTTTACATATTTAACTTCAGAATATTTCGTCCAATTTTCAAATTATGTACCCATGACCCCTTAGTGACCTCATTACTTCTCATAGTCCTCCCTCGGACGCTTTTCTGCTTATAGCCCCTTAAAATTGTGTAATGGCTCTTTATGGGAAACCCTGCTTAAAACTATATGTTGTTGGTTTTATTTCCTTAAAATTATCTAAAAAAAATCTAGTATTAACAAATTAGAAACAAAAAATTAATTAATTAAATTATGTTAATCCAGGGTAAAAAATATAAACTTAATTAAAAGATATGTGGCTTTAATGATATTTATTTTTTACTGTACTGTACACTTAAAGTAAAAAAAATCGATAAAGCTTACAAATTGTTTGTTGATTAATATTTTGAACCTTCTTGCTTTTAATTTTAGTTTTGCCAATAAAGTATTACATAAAAGAAAAGAGAATGATAAATTAAAATAAAAATAAAAAATAATAACATTTCAATTAAAGTCATGTTGATTTAAGTCACAAACTTTTTTTGAAAATTTTTATATACAAAAATTAAATGTTCAATATTAGATAATGTCTATAAGGTAACTTAAAATGTAGTTCGTGGTAGTTAAGACTAACGTTATTTATTCTATATTTAGGATGAGAAAAAATAGTCTTAATAAATACAAGAAAAGTTAGTACAATATATATTTTATTTAAAATATTTAATTAAATTTAAAACGCTGATAAAATAAAATTGTTTATAAGTTATTAATGAACTTAAAGTTTTTACTGTATACAAACAAAAATATAATATACTTCAAATTTTTATTTTTACAGAAAAATTGTAAGCTAATTTAAGAAATTAGTACGTATCACATTATTTTAAATATACAAAAAATTATAAGTCTTTAATTACAAACAAAAACTAGAAACTAATGAGTATTTCTAGACACATTTATACAAGTACATACCATCAATAGAAATACAGTTTTTATCATTTTAATTAAAAACACGTCGAACTTAAAACTACTTTTAAATTCTTACCAAAATTTCAAAATTAAGTTATTTTAAATTAAAACTTACTCTAAGTGCTTATTAAAGAACATTCAGACGTTATGATACGACTTTAAATAATTCTTATTATTACTATAATAAATATTAAAAAACTGTAATCTTTTTTTTAAACTGTTTATAAACCGACATTTGATAAAAAAAGCGTTTAAACTGTTATACTACAAATAAAGCTTGAGATGGAGGACTGTAAACTAAAAATTCAACTGAAGCAAAATAAGGTAAGTAATCTAACAATAAACAATCTTATATAACGACATTGATTTACAACTTATGTCTTATTATACACCATAGTCTATTTGTTAGTAAAATCAATGCTTATAATTTAATTAACAAAAATACTGGTAATAGTCACGATGCAATGACTTATAAGCTGTCTTACATTCTGTGTGTTTGTTTACCAATACGATTTAGTAATTTTTAATACTAGATGGTAAGTCTTTTTGTGACTACTAACATCTTTTTGTTTTGTCATTGTGAATGTAAAAGCTTTTTTAACACAATAGTGCTTTTTGTTATAGATTATAAATTAAAATAACTTGAACTTGTAAAATAAATGCCTTTATTTAAATTATTAAAACAATTTAATTCTTAAGTAGTTTTTTTTTTATTAGTAACTACTAATAACGCTCATAAGGGTGCATCATATTTTTTTGAAGTATGCAAAAAAGTTAGTAGAGTTGAATAAATGTTTTAAGCTGAAAACAAAATGTTAACAAAGTGTTAGCTCAAAAAGTTTAACTGAGCTCCAACTACATTTAAACGTCATTATAAACTATTTAAAAGATAGATTTAATTAAAGACTAAACTAAAACATGAAGTTTTAGTAGTTTAGTTAACTCTCTGTAAAATTAACCATAATTTTTTAATGACTTTAAAATTGCAGTGTTAAAAAAATAAACTGGATTGGTTAAATAATTTAAATTCTTGAGTGTTAGTGACGTGTGATGGTTTTAGTTAAAAACTTTTATTGATAAGTACTTTGCTACTAACATTACGTACAATATTCTTACTTATCACGTATTATTAAATCAAACTGCTGTTTTGATAAACAACTTTTTTAATTAAGATTTTTTTTTTCATAAATTCCTTTTCAAACTATTTTAGAGTATATTTATAGAGTATGATCAACATACTTTGTTGCTTAAAATTTGATAATTTTAGATGTAGCTTGTAGACTGAAATTTTAACATTTTTGTAACTGTAAATTACATTAGTTAGATTTAACTTTTAAAAATAACTTGCTTTAAAAACTTATACAGCTACGTAAATGAAAAGTAGATCTGACTTATATATATAGTTAAAACAGCTATCTTTTAGAAACTCACAATACAAAAATTTAAATGCTATCAAATAATTTTGTTAGTTGTATATTATGAAAAATTATAAAAATAAGTTTACTCAACTTGATATCAATAGGAATAAAAAAATTGAATTTAAACTATGCTAAGTCAAAATAAAGTTAATATTAAAGTTATATATTTAAAGTATGGTATATAACCACAAATGTTTTTTTTCAAAAATAAACTTGATACAAATATAAGAATTGTTTCAATAACATCACGTGTTTTTTTAATGAATCCTCGTTAAAAAGTCTTGAAAACCCATTTTTACTGACGGTGTAAATAATATTCAGGTTATTTACAATGGATAATGATGATCGCGGATCAGTAAACCGTATGATATTTTACATTATTTTTTTTTTAATATAATGCTTTAACATGTAATATTTTTAAGTACAACTTTATTTATTTAGTTAATATTTTTTTAGTTGAAAGATGTTTTAGGTACAACGGATGCGTTGTAGTAGAATAATACTTTGGATGTTAAAAATATTTTATAGTTAGTCACTATCAAAATGACTTACAAATTACATTCTTCAGATCTTCAATAACTTGCTAAAAACAAAGAAACAAATATAGTAACTGTATAGGTTACCATTTACGACTTCCAAGCTTATGACGTATTAAATAACCATATTGTAAAATCAATTAAGTTAATGATGTAAATTCTTTATTGTTATATTTTATATGCTTAATGCTGATTAAAACATACTTTTTTTCATATTACCCTACAACATATAAATTTGCATATTTTTTAATTTTTTTTAATAAAAACACACTTGCAGTTAATATATTTTAAGTTGAATATAAGCTTGTATAAGAATTCTTATTTTACTCCTTTTTTTTGTCTTTTATTAGTAGCTAATACAAAAAGTTTTAAGTTAAATAAAACTGAAATTCCTTACACTTACGACCTCTACTTTACGTTTAAAGTGAAATGAATTAAGTTAGTCAAACAGTTTGTCTAATTTAGTTTTAAAATTTTAAAGTTCAGAAATAGTAAAGTAAATTAAACTAAGTTTATTATAAACTTTCTTTAATAAATAAAAATACTATTTTTTTCTAAAAATTAGTAAATCTTAATACTATATTTATTCATTTGATAAAATGTAAAGAAAAAAGAAAAAAAAGAATTAGTACTTTCATTTTTCTGAATTTAAAAACCTAAAAAGAGTTCAGAAATATCAAGTATGTAATATTTGTTTTTATATATTAGTTTGCTAAGCTTAAAAGTTATCAAGTGATTGAGCATCATCTAAATACATTCTTTTGAAATATTGAAATTACAAAATATCGAAATTTCTAATAGTCTAAGGTTAACAAGTTTTGTTAAAAACAGTAAAATGAACAAACAAACCGTTGTTTGATTATTTTATATAATAGTAAATTTGAAAACATTCGAAAACATTTTGAAGAAACTGTTTAGTAACTGCTATTATTTTGAACGCACATTTCAAATTGCCGTAAATGCATACTTAATAGGGTGCTGACTGTAGAAAACTTAGTTTTAAATAATTTGTTTAATATAACCTACACTACTTTTTTAACGATTTAAATGAATAGTATTGATCGTGCCTAAGCTACACACAAAAACTAATCTCCGTGCTAAAGTTTCTATTAGTGAAAAAGTGACGTTGTGGTTTTCTGACACCTACTCCAACGTAGTAAGTATGAATATAAAACTATTAGTGCTTTTAACTAGTCTAATTGTGTTTTTATTATTTTGTTTTTTGACTGCAAAAAATATTTAAAAATATTTACTCAATTATATTTTTTTTGATTCTGTTTCATTTTATTTCTATTTTCTTTATGTAGTTTTGGATATTGAAAAAATATTTAAGCAATACATTAAATTATAGTATCTAATTAAAATGTTAATTTCTAGTGTTTAAATGAAGTCTTTATATTTTTTTACAAAACTAAGAAATATATTTACACTAAAAAATTAAAGTGACTTTTTATTTGTTTTAACAACTGATCAGAAACAGTTAACATTTTTATAATTGATTATTTACAACTTTAAACAACCAAACGATTTATAAACACACATATTTTCTTATAATTAATAAAACCTTGCTATGACAATCCGAGTTTAAATTTAACCTTATTTTAAAAGAACCAAAATAAATTCTTTATTTTTTCAAACAGAACTTCCTTTTCTGTTAGTATGATTTGTAAATAGTTTATCATATCACACTTACAAGTAATTATTAAAAATTAAGAATTAGTATTTTATATACTAAGCATGCAAGAACATTGATCAAATTTCTTTAAAACAATATCTAAAATCTAGATTAATATCAAAATAAATATAGACTAAATATGTAACTGAAAACTTGGTATCTCAGAATGAGTTAAATCAAAAGACATCTATCAACATAAAAACACAAAGCAAATTTATATTTATGATAATGGAACTAATAACTTCATTAAATTTGTGTTCACTACAATTGAAACTAATCTTATTATTTTTTTTGTTTCGGAAGTCAGTATGTTTTTTTTTTAAATTTTCTATTTTTAAGTCTTACAAAACTTATAATGTTATATCTTAATTTAGATAAAACATTTTATCTTTTGTCTTTTAAAAAAAATTCAATATTTTATTTAGCAGTAAACAGTTTTATGACACAAAACTTGGCACATATTTTTCTCTTTATTTAAAATTTACCACTGGCATTTGTTTTAATTTGAATTGACTCTGTAAATTAATACAAAAGAAAGTACATTATTTGTTAAATTAAGCTAAATACCATGTTTTTCATTGAAATTGCAGATAAGCTTAAATATAAAAAGTATAGTAAGTTTAAGAGAAAAGTGAAAAAATATATTTAACTAGTCACTATTAAAGTGATTTACAAACTTTTATTTAATTTTTCACCACATTTGCACAAATAAAATACTATATATCGTCGTCTTATATTTTAAAGTTTATGATTAATATTACATGATGTAAAACAAACTTTGTGTAAATCGTATTTTTATTTTTAGTTTTTATATCAAGTGCCTAAGTGTTATATTACTTAAACGTGGAGCTCATAATTAAATGAGAGCACATTTTTTATGAGAAGTTAGGTAACTAAAATTCACAAACCGATACTTACATCTAACAGTATTAAAAAGTATATTACTTAAATAAATAACTCACACACGGGATCTAGTTTGTAATTTACAAATTTTGACTAATAATAGTAATAAAAAAAGTTTGAATTATAGTAATAAGTACGAGAGCTACTTAACTTTACAAACTTATTTTTGGTATTATGAAACACTAAAAATGTTATATGAGAATATAAACTGATTAGTAAAGTATTAAGTTTAATTCTAAACTGCATACCAAAACACTTAAGTGAGTTTTTATAACTAGAAGTCCATTCACGAGAGGTTTATCAAATAAAATTAAATAAAATATTTGCATCTGGTTGACTTTTTAGTAAAATAACATTGTTTACAAGTTTCTTAACTAAAGGTAGTTAAATACTTTTTAAACTTCAGTTTAAAAAACATTAACAAAAGTTATTTCTTTTTCCTAAGTGTTTTTTGTAATGCACAATGAGGAGCATAGTTCAACTAAAATCATTTAAAAGACTAAAACTCACAAATTGATACAGATACCTATATTTTATATAATTAAACCTTTGCTATATACATTTCTAAATCATGTTCTTTATTTTTAGGTCACTGGAATTGTGATTAATATTATAGTGCTTTAAAAATACTAAAAAGTAATAAAACAATAAATAATTAACCAAGAAACAATTAAAATGTTAAAAAGGTATTAGTTAACGCAAAATATAAACATTAAACATTTTATGCATTATTACTTACTGTAAGAGAAACTTGTAATGTTCAGCTGTTATTAAAAATTGAGTAAGTTTAAATTTACATGGTAGAACAAGCAATTTAGAAAAAAATCTATAAAGTTTGAAAACATCTAGAAATATGTATATATATTGTTACATTACTTTAAAAAAAATCTTAAACATTAAAAATGTAATAACTCACAAACTAATAATTTATTTATCTTAATAAAATATTATCTTAATTTTTTATAAGTATTTTAAATTTATATTTTATAATTTCAAACGTGTCACAGTACAAAATAAACAAATAACTTTTATTACTTATTTCAGACATAAGTACTACTATATCACTTGTATATGAAGTTACAAATACAGTTTAAGTACATTAACAAGTAATTAAAAAAAATACTATATTATATTTAATAGTAAGTTCGAATTTTTTTCTTAAACATAATGTTTCAAGTAAAAAACTGCATGTGAAAAACTAAAAATATCCAAAAGTAAAGAAAACTAATATTTGATTACAAATAAAATATAACTTAACTCCTAACTTAATATTAAAACTTGATTTTTTATAGTTCTTTATTTATGCCAATTTTTATCATAAAAACTCTTAGTATTGTCAACCATTTAAATTAAATTAAAAAAAGCAGTTAATATTCCTGTACATGGCAGTAAACTGTTCTGGTGTATGCCTCGATAAACGAAAGGTTTTTTCGTGCATCAGGTCCTTGGGCCTAATTTTTTTATTGTTTTTGTCGTTTAATAAACAATATTATATCTAATCTTGTAATCGGTTAAATTCAAAAAGTTTTGCTAAAATGGTTTTATATTTAAAAATAAAATTTCAAAAAAACTAAAAACAAACTAGAAATTTATTTATATTTAAGTCAATCGTTATTAGTTCGTGACTTAAATTTGTTGGTGTTATTAAGAACTAATGGGTAAAAGTGTGCAACTAGAATTATAACTATATCTTAAACATTGTTAATTAATTTTAAGATTCTCTAATTATCAATATCGCATACTTATGTTCAAGTACAAAATCTTTTATAACTAGACTTGAAAGTTTTAAACAGTTTAAACACATAAATACACTTTTTTATACATTGTACTAATTAAAGCAAAAGAAATAAAATTGCTAGTAACTTTATTATACTTCAAAATATTTATTTTGGCTAAAACGAAATTTGTGTAATTTTTTGTTAACTTAGTATTTGTTTTTTATAGTATATCAACAGTTAGCAGTTTTAAAAAATTAAAGAAGTCGTTTGCGTTAACAAATAAAAAAACAATTAAATCAAATTTACTATTATTACTTTTTAAGCTTGTTTAAAAAAATTGTTAATATAAAATGCATTATACCACTGATTATATAAATAGTGTTTCTATTCAGTTTAGCTTTTTATTAGTCATCTTAAAATAAATAAGGCTATAATTTTAGGGTTCTGTAAGTTTTACACTATTTTTATATTTCAAAACTAATTTAATAATATACTGTACCATACAAAGTAATATTATTAGTTGTGTTTTATTATAAATTATATAATCACATTACAAGCACTGACAACTTTATCAGTACTAATTTACGTCATATACTTCAAAGTCATGAATTAAATACAATAACAAAAATGAATTACAGTTATAAATTTTATCAACAAAACTTAAACAAGAAACATTCTGTATTGAAATTAGTGTTTGTATAATACTAGAAAACATTGTAACTAACCCCGGTAGTGACTAAACTTAACCTTAATCTCTATGTAGTTTGCAGGTGTTATCATAAAATTAAAAACATTATCAAAACGAATTTAATTTTTTGAATGTATTATTTAAGTTTAAATTTTTTTAAGATATGAACTTACCATAGTAAAAAATAGTTTTTATAAGTACTAGAAAAATATCTAGAAAACAAATTATTTCTATCTTATATTCTTGCTAATTTAATTAGACTTTATGTTAGATTATATTATAATGTCTTATACTTCGGATTCATGAATTGTAACCAATCAAAATAAAGTATATACCACTTAATATTTTAAGTTGTCATTTTAATTCAAAAAAATAGTTGTTAGTCACTATATAGTGATTGAAAAACTATTATTTATATTTAGGAGTTTGCAGATAGCATTTAATCATTGATAACATTAAATCGCTTTTGTTTTTCTAAACGCATCATATAATTTTAAGTTTTGAGAAAATATGAGATTACTATACTAAAAAGTAGCTTTATAAATATTATAAAGTGTAGACATCTATTTAAAAATCTTCACAGTACATACTAGTTAATTACACCAGCTTTAACAATAAGTTTTACATCAAATACTTTGAAACCATAACTCAAATACAACACAAGTTTAATGTATGTCAGTAGTTTTAAGGTTTTGAAATGATTTAGTTTAAAAGACTGTAAATTACTGCGTGACTAGAGAATGATTTATTAAGCAGCTATTTATGTAATTAAATACTTAAAATAAAAAATTATACTAAAAAACATTTCAAGTTTTTAAAGAAACTTATAGTGTAGATAAACTTATAGTGCTTATTATATTTCCTTAATTATAGCACTCAATTGAATTATTCTATATCAATCTTTAACTTTAACTTTGCTTAGACTTTTAACCATTAATTTGATTTTTACTTAAAACAAATTATCTAGAAAAGTTCTAGTTCACAATTTCTGATCGATTTAAAAAGATTAAGTTAATATATTTAAACTCTGTTAATCAAAAGTTAGCTATTGACTAATTAGTTTTTCTAGGTATATGAATTTTAGTAAATGTCTGTTTAATATTTGCTCTAAAAAAACAGTTTTTAATAAAAGAATAAAGTTTAATTTTGAAAACTTAAAGTTCATATTTATTTTTAATCGAGATTTTTTTTAATTGTTCATAATGTTTTTTTTAATTAAAACTAATAGATTTGAAAAGTAGGATGTTATAACAAACTTAGATTTTAGCAATTTTTTTAAAAGTTATACGTTTTATTATTAAGTTATTTTAAATACTAAATTAGGATTATATTATGATTCAAAAAAAACTTGTAAACTTTTGCAGAAGTTTTAGTAAATTGAAAAAAAACTCAAATCATTATACAGCCAATTATTATAAATGTGCTGCAATCAGTAATACATAAACTTAGTTTTAATCAAAAGATAAAACAAATATAATGACTTATTTTAACTTTTGTATTCGTTTTAAGCTTAAATACTCGATTAAGATCTTGTTTCTTAAATATTACAATATGTTAAGTTTGTCTTTTAAATAATTTAATAAAAATATTTATCAATAAATAATACATTAAATCTCAAGCACTAGTCACAATGATAGTGACTTACAAATTTAACAGTACAGATAATGCATTTGTTCAGAAACTGTTCAGTTTTTTATATTTTCTGGTTTTGATGTCAGTTTGTGTCTTTGACATATTTTTTTTTATAATCTGCTTCCTTAAACATTACAGAATTTGTTATAAAATTTTATATAATTTATAATTCAATTAATTTTTTTTTATATAATGATATTTTCCCAATTTTTGAAGATATAGTTTTGATAATCTTTCATAGTGTTTTCATTGAAAATTTTTATTATAAAAGGAAAAAAAAAACTTAAATTAACAGATATACTATTTGCAACTTAGTATATTGAGATTAATCATTTTTTTTTAATATTTTATTTCACAAATGTTCTCAAAACTATACGACTTTCTTTGTCTAGTGGTAAATTTTAAATGAATTTTAAAATTTTGTTTAGTAAAACATTTTTTAAATATAAGGTTAAATAATGATGTATGAATAAGTTTACATCAATACAAACTTTAGAGGTTAGCAAGTTAAACTTAAGTTAAGATATGTTAGTAATTAAGTTTTTTTTTTTTCTTCTTGTGCTATTTCTGATTTAACTTAGATTGCTCTTCCTCGATCAATGTTGATTTTGGGCTGTAGAGAATGATTTGATTACAATTAAACTTTGAAACAGATAAACTTTAAAGTTTTGAATTAGTTTAAAGTTTTGACAGCGTTTGCAATTAAATATGATTAAGTACTGTTTTGTTTTAATCTATTACACAGTGGTCTTCGATTCGTTGGAAAATTTGTCGTGATTTTTCTTCAAATTTTGAGATGATTTTATTTACAAAGCACGTGTAATTAAAAATATAATTTGCTCAAATACTTCCGAGCATTTACATTTGTTGCTAAAGTAGTCATAAACTTTTCTGCTGGTGTAGGCCTTTTTAAAAATACTGTTGTGTTTTTGAAATATTGATGTTACTTGTTTTTGGAATCTTTTGTGACAACTACTAACGTAAACTCATGTAAAATAACAGCACTTTTAAATTTATGTTTTTTTTTCTTTATTTTCTGTGTTAACACTTTTATTTTTATAATGTTGAGTTATCAATTTTATGGATTTTAAGGCTTTTGTTGATTACGGACTCTATAAGTATTTTTAAGTACTGATTCTTAAGAAATAGTTTTTAATCGTAATAATTCATCTTTAAAAGTGGTAAGAAATAAGCATTTGTTCATCACACTGTACAGAAAAAGTTTTAGCCAAGTTTTTAAGATTTCGGATAAATACTAATGTGTTGCATTATAAGACCTGTGTCTGGTGGTTTTCTGTACATATTTATGTTTAGTTTGTTTGAGTCTTCTATTTTTTAATGCTTCTTGTTGGAAGTAAAATCTTTTACAATGAATTTATGTATTTATAACACACAAACTAACATTAAATCTACCAGTACTAAATGTTAAGATAATTTTATAACATAATGTGTCTTCAAATGTCGTAAATGTGTATGTTACTGCAATGGTGATTAGTTTTTACTGTAAAAGAAAGAATTAAAAAAAAATCAATTATATATGGTTGTGAGATAATCAACCAACCGGTCAAACATCCTTAAACTAGATCAGCAATGATTACTTTAAGATTAACTCCGTTGGGTATAAAATAAACTGTTAATTCTTTTGTAGTTTTTTTTAATCTCTGGTATAGTAATTTTAGAGTAAGCCTATTTATAAATGATGTAAGTATTTTGTATAATATCAGCTTTAATAAATTACTTAGCATTAATTACTAAATGCCCGAAAACCGTTAAAAAGATTATTATAATTTCAGGTTTCAGTTAAGAATTCAGATGGGTAACGTGTGGTCAAGATACTTCAAATTTCGGCAAGCTAAGTAACTTGATAACTATTTTGTAAAAGAAATATAATTAAGTTTTTTGATACTTACTATTTTGAAATACTCTTTTAATTTACTTTTTAATTAATAATAGTACTTCATAGATCACAATAATACTAGGTCATTTTTGTACAATTTTGCTCGAGTTTTTTTAATTTTTTTTACATGTTAATTATTTAAATAACGCAGCCTGCAATTGCATTTTTTAAAATTTCGTCAGTAGAAAAGATTTTTTAGTAAATATGACTTGCGCACTACAAACATTCTCCACCACTTTAAAACATCACTTCTATATAAAGCAAACACTAAGTTTCTTAACCAAATCTGTAGAGTTAAAAAGATTTATATAGATGTTGTTGCTCATATTTTTTCAGCAGTAAAACTGATGTTTGTTCAACATACAGATAACAGATGTTGTTTTCTGCAAGTAGTTACTATGCAGAAAAATTTGATTTGGTTCATTTCTGAATCATGCGATATAACATTTGACATGACGGCAGCTGATGTAGTTAGAACTGCGCTGCTTTTAATTCTGTCTTACCTTCTTCCCATGCTTCTAATTTCTCTTTAGTTATATTGTTATAAAAATTTGTGAATTTTAACTTTATTTTAGTCGTTGTTTTAATGACTTACGAAATAAAATTTAAAAATAAAGCTCTTTACAATAAAAAAAACACATTTAAACTAGAGTTAACCGTTGCAGTTAGTTTGTTTAATTATGGCATATTTAAGAGTTTTCTTTTAAATTGGTTTATGTACTAGATATTTATCTTACAAAATTTATATCGAAATAAACAAAGCTTAATTCACTGTAATAAAATGTGTTTAATTATTTTGCAGTTATGTTTAAAACACTTTTATCTTAATTCTAAAAAGAATAATTTACATTCTTTAAAAAAGATAATAGAACATAACTGAATATAGTATAACTGTTTTACTATATAGACTTATAGCATATAGAAAAAAATCTACAGTTCTTGAAAAAACAAGTTATGCTATACTCTACATATTATGAATATACTCATGTTAAGTTTTTATATTAAAAAAAAGAAATGTGTAACTTGTAGTAATTTGAACACAATTTTTTTTTGTTTTGTTAGTGTTTTCTTATTGAAGTTTGTTTATTGCATTTTCATGATGGCTGTTGTAGTAGGGGCAACAAGAAGATTATGAACGTAAATGATCGTTAAGTTTAAATATGACGTAGGAACACTATGGTTCTTGTGGTTAATATTGGCAGAACTGAGTTTAAATAAAGTTCATTATATTTTTTAAATCAATATCGTTTATAAATTTAAGTTCAGATATAGACAAATTTAATAGTTTTATTGATCTTAAAGTTTTCTTTTTATTACTGTTATATCTAAAACTGATCAATAGATGTTTACAAAATAATGGTTTGAGGTCAAAAGGTTTTCTCCTCAGCAATTTATTGACCACAGTTATTTTCCTTTATTTAATACTAAATATATTCCACATATGTGTATAAATTTTTAATTCATTAAGTTCGTGATACTTAAAGAACGATTAGTTTGCTGATGTATTTATTTTATTTATTTTCGCTTTGCTGAATTTTATAGTAGAATTGTTTAAGAACTTTAAACTAAACTTAAATTAAAAGTACTAAAAATAAAATACTATTTTTTTTACTAGTGAAATATTTTATGACCAATGCTTAATAAGTTAAAAAAATTTAAAAAATTAAACATTTAAACTTCTGCAACTTTTTTTTATCAATGTAAGACTAAAACATTAATTTGTAAGCATTGTGTGATCTAAACAATTCGGCAAGGGTCGGCAAATATAATTACTATACAGATTTTTGCAATAACTGTGGAATGACTGTGGCCCTTGAAGATGTATATTTTAAGCTAAGATTAAATAAGCTGCTCACGAGTTACAAATGGCTGCCGACCCCTACAATGAAGCATTTAATATAATTTCTAAGTTAACTTTGAATGAATTTTGAAATTACGTCTGATTGAAAGCTTAAAAGTAAACATTTTTTTAAAATGCTTTAGACTAAATTTATATTTATACTGTTCAGCAAGATCTGTCTTTAAAAATTTTTTTTAGTCAAATCTGTAAATAAAATGTTACTTACTTAAAGTGTGTCAATAGATAGTCTTAAGGTAGTTTAGATTGAGTTCATTCTATATATGTATCGTTTCTTTTATTTTTATTTTTTCTCTTTTCTTAAAAGCACGTTGTTTTAAAATTAGAACAAGAATTTATCTAAATCTTGTGAATGAACATCTCAAAAACGGAATAATCTTTTTTCAATAATTATCTCAAAACAAATATATTTATAATTGTTTTATGTTTTTGTTTAAGGATCTCAACAAAAAAAAAAAATAGTAGACTCTTGAATATTCTTTTGCATAACTTCAAAATTACAATTCAAAAAGATAAAGTTTTATTAAAATATTTATATTTCGCCGATTAAGTTTGCAACCCCCCATAAGAAACTTACTGTTGCCTCCGACTTTGACCTAATATATCATAAAATTTATTTTGAACTTTAAAAATAATTAAAAAATTGAATCTTTATAACTACTAACATAAAAACACAAACTTATACTGACAGCATTCGATTCATATAATTTGTCTTTAATAGCTGTGATATTGCTAAACTGGTTAGTAAATTTGTAAGTCACTTAAATGTGACTAGTATAATTTATTATGGATTAGAATAAGTGAAAGTAACATCTTAATAAATTTTTAAAATTTCATTTTGTTTTTTACATGCTTATTGTGTTCAATTAAATTTACCATTGAAAAAAATACTCTATATCTTTTTGTATCAGAGACGTTTTCTTAAGGTGTTAGTTAATACCTATAAACGTTTTTTCAAACTTTGTTTTATTAATATAAACCCATTCTTTAACATTTTATTAAATTTCAATGATGTGATATTTATTAAAGACTATTTATAGTGATGAGAGATCCTAGTTTTAGTCAAGAAAATATTCTCACGCGGATCAAAAAAAAATCGATAAAACTAAAAAATAAACATCAACTAAAAACTGAAATACCTCAACACTTCAAAATTAATTTGGTCTATTTTTTTATTTAATGGTTGTTTAAAAATAAAATTAAATATTTTTTAAACAACTATTTTATGCTTACTTTAACATCAAAAGAGTAAAAAAATAGTTTAAGATTCGTTTTTTTAGGTTCTTACAGATTAAGTTCATATTTCTGTTTATAGATTACCGAAATTTAGCTTATTTTATTTAAATTACTCAAACTTTTTTTCATTTAAAATTAATAGAAAAAATGTAGTTGTCTCGTTTATTTTAATAAAGAATATAAATATGTCTAAAGTGATTTGTAGTACGTTATTATAATGTTCTAGGTAAGACTTTAAACAAAAACTTTACATTAAAAATTCATTTAAAACAATAAAATTTTATTTTAAAATAGTTTGCGTTTAAAAGCAAGTTTTATTTAAGCTGATAAAAACATAATTTTATATTTAATTTAATTGTATTTTTGTTTAAACAAAAAAAAAATCAGAAGCGTGCAAAAGTGACTTTGCGTGCAAGTGACGCCGTGCAAAAGTGTCTATTCGTGCAAATGAGTCACAAGTAAATATGTGCTATCGTGCAAAAGTGTTTTTCCGTGAAAACGTGACGCTACGCTTAATTGTCCACTCGTGCAAATGTGATCCATCGTGCAAAATAGACGCCGTGAAAAAGTATCCCTTCGTGCTAAAATGACCCTTGTGCAAAAGAGTCGCCGTTTAAAAATGTCTCCTTGTGCAATAGAATCGCCGTACAAAAGAATCAAAATGCAAAAGTGTTCCCTTGTTCAAAAGTGTCAACTTTTGCAAAGACACCTAGTGTACAACGTAGACTAGTGTGCACGAAGTTTATTATGGAATGCACAAAAGTCATGTAGTAGTTCAAAAACACTATCATAAAGTTTACACATTCCGGGGCTGATGGTGATAACTAAAAAGATAACTAATAGGTTTATTTCATAGTAAACTTAAATATACATTAAACTAAAAAAGGTAATTTTAAGGGGTGCTCAGATAGTTTATTAAGTTTATTGCACTTTACAGAATTAGGTTTAAATAACAAAGTCAATTTAATTTAGATAAAAAAATTCAATGCAATTATTAAAAGCTTATGAGCCTTTAAATTTTTAATTAAAATTCATGAAATTTCAATACAACTCCTACTTTAAGTCAAAGTACCAATAAACAATATGTTATCTAAACCGAAAAATTTAGATCGTTTATGATAATAACTTAGAAATACTTTATCAAATATTACTTAGTGAAAACAACAAATTATTAAAAGATAAACTAATTAAAAAATTAATACTATTTTATTTAAAGTAAGCAACGAATTTATTTATAACTATTTTCATTATGTCACGCATATCAAACCAACAAATCTTTACTTACCGTTTTCAATAGTAATCACTTGTTAATTTAAAGTATATTGCTTACTTTCTGATTTATAGTTTTTAAGTTACTGTATATGTGACTAGTATTATTCTGAGATTGATAGTAAAAAAAAGTAACTAATTTAAAACAGGAGAGATAGTGTTAATTTGTTGTTACTCTTACAATACTTAGGATACAGACTTTAAAGGATGTTATTTTAAGATATTTTTGTTTTTAGCGTATCTTTAAAAAAGTCTTGAAAGTGTTTTAAAACTTATTAAAAATTCTTTTTGTTCTAAGTATATTAGTCTCAATTTTTATTCGATTAACATACTGAAAAGAAAAGCTACGTCAATTTTACCTGCCCAGTAATATTTAAGTAATAACTATACTTATATAAATAAACAAAGACTTAAATATTGACCAAATGACAAAAAACTTGGTAACAAAAATCACGATTTTATTAGCTTTTTATTTGAAAATTTTATCATTAATATCTATAATTAAATTTTTTATAAGTTGTTCCCATTTCGTTATTAAAATTAAAATTGACTACAGTTTCTTAATTATTGAACAAGCATATATCAAAAATATTAAAGGGAAAATGAGGACTTTTTTATACATACTTAAAAGACTTATAACAATATAAACTACTTTTATAAATAACTTTTTTTGTCATAATTTTAAACTCAAATCCTTCACTATTAATTAGTTATATAAAGTTTGCATATGAAAATTCAATATATTGTAGTTTACTGAAAATTAATTGAGATGCAAATTGTTGCTATCAAATTAAAGTTTAAACATAAGTAACAACTTTTTAATTAAGCTGTAATGATACTAACATTTCATTTTTTTATTTCAAAGCGTGTGAATAAATGCGGAATTTTCTGTAACAATAAAATCAATGATAAGTTTTATCAAAACAATTATACTAATTCAACAAAACTCAAGAGAACTAATTTCATTCCGACGCGTATATATTTGCGCTTGTCTTTCAAATACGCGTTAGTTACTTATTTAATTGCTTAGTTATTCCGCGTTACGATCAAGTTACGATTAAGTTCAACGTTTTATTCACAAGTTTCGAGAATCAAGAAAACGTCTACATCGCGTGTTTGATGTTATCTTTTATACAACTTTACGATTGTTAATACTTTTTGTATTTTTTATTTGTGTCGTGATAATAGAAGATAAGAAAATAGTTTCTTTCTTCAAAACTAAGAATTATTATTTAAAATAAAGTAAATTGCATTTATTCAGAATGTGCTTTATTTCATAATTTAGGAAATAGTTTTGTAACTTATAATTGTAGCTACTTGTAACTAACGCTGTCAGTTATTAAGTTACTGTAGACCACGTAGTTATGACATTAACTTAAACATCATTAAAATACCTATTTGGTTAAAAAGCGACTTAAACTATTTTCCTCGTTAATTAAGATAAAATACATGTAGTCTTGAATGTGTAAAAAACAAACTATTAGTAATTTTGATTTTAAAATATACTAACATTAGATAAAAATAACATTTAACTTTAGCTAAAGGTATAACTAAATTCTAATGGAATAGAAACAATATTTAAATGAATAATGTTTTATATATAATTTGGATTAAAACTATTTAAATTTGCAATAACTGTAAGCTGAAATCAATTTTTTTTTTCTTTAAATAAAATTGTAATAATAAAGGTAATAATTTTTTATGACAATCGTCTTGTTTTATAAATGTTTTTGATTCTTTGAATATTAATATTCTACTAATACAATATCGTTTTTCATATTTTGACAAAATTATCATTACTTTATTCGTAAGTTCAACCCCTTAATATCCTTTACTAAACTTTTTTCCTCTAAACAACAAAATATATTTATAGAATTAATACTAAAACATAAAAATTGTTATTACTTTATACCATTAGCCCTGTATGTATATGTATATAAACTGTAAAATAAGGTTATTATTTAAACTTAAACACCTTCTACAGGATCCACACTTAAAGGACTTTTAGAAAATGTATATATATACTATATATACAGCATTGCATTTTTTTTCTGTCTAATACTTGTCTTTTTTGGATTAAAACATATTTTTCAATTAGTACATACTTTTTTGTTGTGTGTAAATTTCATTATTTACTTGAAGATAATGTGAATCATATTAAATGTTTATTTACGCTTTTAGTCAAGTCTTTTATATTTTTAAGTATGTAACTAGAATTAATATAACATCAATTTCAGTTACAAGAAGTCAATCTCTGTAACTTTGCTAATCTATTCAATAAAATAAAACTTTAAAGAGTATTATGTTTCAATTTTATTAAAATGTATTATAAAACTAATTAAATAACAAATGGCACTTTGTTTTTAAATAACTCTTTGTTTGTTATAAAAAAAAATTTTTTTTTTCATTAAGTTTAAAGCGTAAAATGTAGGTCTAAAATATTACTCTTTTAATCTGGACGTTGTTTTATGTCTTGAAATACCTCATTTAGGATCATAGGAATTTAAGTTTACATAAATTAAAACTAATAACAAAAATCAAATCACTTTTTAAACTAATTTTGTAATCTAACAACTTTAAATTTTCTTGTTACATCATATACATTGAAGTTACAAACTCTATATAATTAGACTGCTATAAAATTTTCTTTTTACCATTGTATTAAAATCAATACACGGTATTTGGTAAGTCACAGCAAATGTTAAAAAATTTACTTTACTTATTCTCACATTTATTTATGGTCGTATATAAAATATTTGTTTTAAAAATTATTCTTAGTTTAGTTTAACATATGCAAAAAATATCAGTATTTAGAACGGACATAAATAAAAAGTTTATGATGGCGAGAATGTCTCAATTTTATTATGAACTAATTTGTTTTTTAAACTATTATAACTTTTATATTATCCTTTCCATATATCATTAGTAATTAAAAGTGTATATTGTAGGTTTTAGTTTTTTATAAGTTTAAACGTTAAACAGTTTTCAAATTTATAAATAACGCCACTAAAACTGTTACTAAAAATTAAAAAACTTATTAATACTCTGAAGAAACAAGTTGAAATTTTTTAAACATTTTTATAGGCAATTTTAAAGCTGACTAAAGTTTAACAATTTTACAAGTAATATATATCACTTTAAACAATCATTTCAAGAAATTGATTCTTCTAATGTACGTGGATATTATTAAAATTACCCACAACTGTTACATTCAACAACACAAAAAAAAAATCATCTTAATTACAATGTTTTTACAGCATGAAATAAGCATTTGGTTGTGACTATTGTTTCTACCAACGAGTTTTAATTTTTTTGTTCAGTAAAATTTAATTAAAAGGACCATGATTTTCGTATATAAAGGAGCTTACCGTTCATTGTGAAAAACTAATTTATTAGTCATTCAGTTTATCTAGTTAAATCTAGTTAAATTTTGTACTATGCAAACTTTAAAATAAGTTTTTTCGATAAAATAAATGACTTAATATTGTAAAATGTGTTTATTGTACAGATTATCTAGATTACACTATGCATAATTCCAAGAAAAAAAAACTTTTAACTTGCATGAATAAATTTAAAACCTTGTAAAACACCTTCGATTAGGTTCTAAAATACTTATATTTTTATTAATTTCAATGAACAACCTTCAAAAATTATATTATAATCTTAATTAATTATAAGCTTAATTTTTTTATTATAACCATTTAAATCGTTTACATTTTAAATACTTTGCTTAATATTAGAACATTACCAGTAGGAATAAGTTTTAGATTCATAGTTTTAGATATTACAGTGTTAGATAAATTAGTAAAATTTAAAATCATATTTAAAGAAAAAAGTTGCAATTAATTTCATATTTATGTTGGAGCACAATTTTTTAGCTAGATTCAGGTATTTTAGTATCAATAACTGATAACTACGTCTAACCACAAAAATGTTTAATATTTTTTTTTTATAATGTTTAGTATGTATTTTTACTGTTTGTTACACACTGTTATACTGAGACTGTTACAAACTAGAGGCCTTCCAAGATTTATTTGTAGTTTTTAATACTCAATACATATAAAATATAATTTTAGAAGTATTTTGTTAACATATATCATAAATAAATTTAATTATAAAGCACCAAAACCGTTTTGTGATACTTACTTAGTTTAATTCATTATAAAAAAAATATTTTACAAAAGACTCTCTTACTACTTTATTCTATATATTATTAAATACAAAATAAAAGTTAATCTTAAAATCTACATTTTTAAAAGAAATATTAGCAACTTTGTGTTCTGAATTTTTAAAAGGTTTTGTTTAAATCTTAAAAAACCATAGGACTTTTCAATGTAATAAATTAAAAGTTTAAAAGTTAGCACGATTTTATTTTACTAAACTAATCGATTGAAATCGAGATAACTGCTGTAATATTATTAAAAAACTATTGAAATAATCGATTTTTGTTTAATGTATTAGTTTAAAATCAAACACATAATGTTGTAATTATCATTAAATTTGGTTACAAAAAAAATTATGTTGAAAAAATTAACTGTAATTATATACAAAAATATTTCTTTTAGTCACAAACTGATACTGACATAAAACACTTTAAATTACTGAAAAATATAAAATATAGAATGTTGGAAATGAGTTACAGTTTGTAAGTCACTGCATTGTGACTATTAATAATAAATTAAGTTGGACAATTTTACCTCAGTATTTTCAACTAAATTAGATGTTGAAACCATAATGTCGCTGTACATAAGTTTTAAAATTTAACTCAGAATTACTTGAAATCTTTTAATTTAAGTCATATGTCACTACAAAATTTAAATCTAATAGTATTAACAGACTTAAATGTTTCTAAAAAGTTTTGAACTTTGTTGATGAAATACAATTTGAAAAACATTAGTAACTACTTTAGTATTTATTTATTAGGGTGTATTATTTGTAATGAAAATTTATTTTTATTATAATCATAACTAATTCTAAAAACTTTTAAATATTATAAGAAAATTTAATAACACCTACACAATAACTATTGAAATAACAATATATTTTATCGTTTTGTGTGACCTATAAACTTTTCTAACAAAAGAAACGTAATTCTATATAACCATGATATAAAAATGGCTTATATACTTAACCTTAAATGTATATAGACAATTATCAAACCCCTGAAGTATGTAAACAACATGTTTAACAGAAGTTAGCTACAAAGCTTATAAGCGTAAAATTATTTATATGTAAATTAATTTAATTATAAAATTTTAATGTGAGGTTTGAATATTTAAGTCTATACTCAAAACAACTTATTATAATAAAAACACATTTGTAAAGAAAATTTGTGAAGGAAACCGGTGCAAAATTTATTTCTCTCGAAAAAATGTGAAGCAAACTTCAATTGTCGATTGGGCTGTGAATGTAACAATGACGTAACAATAAAATTAAGAGTTATATTTCTGGTGCAAAATAAGTATTACCTGGAATACTTGGTTTAATTTTAGTTTCCTTTGGAGGCTTCAACGGTAAAATTTTAAAAGTCCCAGTAATTGTGACTATTAATTATCATATAACGAAAACAGTTAGTTCACTTAAACGTTTAATGAGGAACTTAATGAGTTTTAATTTAAAGTGAATTTGTAAATTTAAAAAGTTTTCAAATTATTTTTAAAGTTTTAAGTTTTTAAAATATTAACTATGTTAAAAAAATTTTCAGTTGAAAAAATAAAGTTCAAATTTAATTTTGTTTAAAAGTTTAAGTAAGTTTTGGTATATTAATCTATTTTTAATTAGACCAAGCAAAATTGTTGACTTACGAAAAATTAAATATTACTATTTATTAAGAATTATAACTACAGTATGAATTTAGAAATAAACAATTTTGTTTTAAATGATTTAATTTAGATAAGTTTTTTGTGTTTTTTTTTTTAGTTATTCTCAACAAACTAAATAAATTGTAAAGTTGTTCAATATTATTATTGCTTTCACATTTTAATTTAAATAAAGCCACTCACAATTTCAAAGATTTACGTAGTTATTTTTATATCATTTTGCAATTTTGCAAAATACTATCTTAAAATTATTTTAAGCAGTAGTTTTGTCGTAAACTTAGATAAAGATAAGAGTCTTCATACAGGGTGTCAAACTATATTATGTAACTAAAATCCTAGAGTCAAAACAAGATCAGTTTTAAATTAATATATTATGGATAAGCATTTACTTAAATTGGTAATGTATATTTGGCATTCACGAATAATTTATTTAAAAAAAGTTCAAATTAACTTAACTGATGTTAGTATTATAGTTACTAGAACATATAGAAACTCTACTTATGAACTAAATATACGTAATTGTGTTTCAAAATTTTTTTCTTTATAAGTCTTATTTAATATTGTTAAATTAATTTGTCAAATAAAATTCCTCAATTTTTCCTAAAAAAAAATGTAAAAAGTTTGATTAAAACAACATTAATTGTCGAAAATAATTTAAAATTGAACAAAAGTGGTTATTAATTAGTAGTATTATTTCATACTTTAAACAAAATATTCCAAAAAGTATATAACTATATAATTGTTAAAATGATTATGAGGTATGTACTAGCCTTGAGTTTTACAAAGTATTTTGTTACTAACCTCACTTTTAAACATAAAAACAAGTTAGTCACTATTTTTGTGACTTACAAACTATTAACTTCAGACGTATACCACTTCAATATAAGTTATCCAATCATACATATTGTTTAATGTCAATATCAGTTTGTGGGTTTTCATTTTCTAAATACAGTAACTTCTCGCTAATTTACGCACATTGTGTTCTCAGAAAAAAAGCGTAAGAATACGAGAGATCGTAAAGAAATGAAATGTACTAAATATACTAACTATAATGACCTTTATTTGTAATTGCTTCTAGTTAGAAGCAAACTGGGGACTTTCCCACTTTTAACAATTTGTTTATTTTATTTATAAATATGAAAACAAAAGATAATACTACACATATATTAATAAAAAAGATTTAAGTTTTTACGTAATAATAATTATACTTGTAGAAAAACTTTATTTATTTAATAATAAGTAGAACTTATCTATATCTTTATTTAATTGTGACTTATTTGATACTTAAAATTTATATTCTATTCATTAAAAAAATTTAGCATAAATAGATTATGACGTAATTTACGTTATATCTATTTATGCAAAAAAAAATTAACTTTCATTTGTGTGCTTTGTTTTGTGCTTTATTTTAAACTTGTTTTAAGCTGATGAGTGACTAGGCACGAAACTTGAGTCCTTTTAGTTTTATATCTTGAAAATAAACCTTTATATATATACATTAATATATACATATATATATATATAACAAGGTTATTAATCAATCTTGAACACCTTCTGCTGAGCCTACATGAAGAGCTTTTAAATAACTTATTGAAAAGTGCAATTTTAAAAATACTGTAATATATTTTTCATAAAACTAGACGCCTTAATCATCAGCCAGTCAAACTGAGCCTAAAAAATGCTCAAAAACTAAAAAAAAATGTATAAAAATTCTAAAAACAAACTACACATTCATAGGGTAGATTTTAATAAAACGTGTTAAAATAAAGTAACACATGTTAAATCAAAAAATTATAATACTCTTACAACAAAATACGAAGTGGTGTTTTATGATTGTTTTAATTAAATTTTAAGCCAATTACTGAACTAAAAATGAGAAGTAAGAATATTACTTATATTTTCAACTATACGCTCATTATACTATATTAGAAAATAAATAGTTTTCAGTCTTTTCTTTAAAACTGTCTTTGAAGTAGTATTTCTCTATGTCTTATTTAAAATATTTAAATGTGTTTTAAATTGATGAAAATAGGGTTGCTATTTTATTACCAGTAAACTACCGCCATAGAAATACACCACGTAACATGGTTTAATATCATAATAGTTAACGCAGAAATACCTCCTTTAAACTGCCTTACTTAAAATCAAGCATAACGATATTAAAATATAAACTAGCTTTTTTCAAAACAATAACTTTTATTTTTAATTTCATACATTTTTATAAAAGTTTAAGACTCAAGTGTTATTTTATAGTTCACTGTGTCAAGTTTAGTGACTATTTGAAGCTTAGAAACATAAAAAAGACAGAATTTATTGACTTTGTTTATTAGTTCAAAAAAGTAGCTCTATAGTGTGAACTAACTTTGTTGAACTATGAGAAGTAATGAAATCAGTTTTAACTCGGATTAGTTTAATGTAAACTTATAAATTTAATTTTTTTATCAAGAAGTTATTAAATACTAAGATTTAAGTTTTATTAAATTGGAGAACTTAGTGCATTTATTAATTTGAAAAAAACAATTACATGACAAAAAACTATTTTTAAAAGTTTTAAATATGGCTTAAATAACACTCATAATTGTACTTATTTAATTAAATAGGTATTAAAAAAGTTCTTACAAATCAAAATTTTATCTAATTGATCATTTGATATACTTTTTTATTTTTAAAGCAAAATCTGTTAATTAATTAAAAAAAAGATCTGTTTTTACAGTCACTTTTATAATAAAACTAATAAAGCAATACAAACGTTTTTTATCGTAAACAAATTATTGTAATGATCATTTTGTATAAAAGTAGATACAACCTGTTTAAAACTATGTCTCATCAAAAGATAAAAATTTATTTGTCAATAAATAAAGACTAAATTTTATTGAAAATCAAGATTACATAATAAAAGCATTTTTTGTGCTTCGAAAGCTCAGTTATAATTTTTTGTATATATACCTCAACATTTTATAAAAATAAAAGTAAAAAAAGATGTTTAAGTAATTTAACGTGTAAACTGTTTGTAGGTTAGTTTATTATTTTATTTAAATTTACAAGCAAACTTTAAGACATTAAAAACATTAGTCACTTTTTAAGTGACTTACAAACTAGAGAAGAAAGATTTCCATATTATCACTGCAAAAATCTGTCAATTTTTATTATAACATGCTGGTATCAATTTGTTACTTTCAGCAGCTGAGTTCACTGAGAAAATTTTGTGTTGAGTTTTTAATTTACATAATTCAATTTAAATGTTAACAAACTTTTTTCATTCTAACTGTTATGTAGACAAATGCTTTAAAAAAAGTGAAAAAGTTTGATGTTGTTTATTAAAATGTTTTACAGTATATTTTATAAAACTAAAAACTCATACGGTAAAGAAGGTTATAAATTATTCAATTAATTTTGTTTTGCATATTCAGCTTATAAACTTTATTATATATTGTAACGAATATTCTATATATAATCTTATTATAAGTTATGTAAAAACCACTCTTTTATATGTTAAAAGCACGAATAGAGCTTAAATTTTTGTTTCTAGTTCTTAAATAAGCTATGAAAAAACTTGAAAATGGCACTAAGTAGTAATCATCGTACCAATTTTAGTAATGTATACAGTTTATTGTTAGTAACATTTATTACATTCTCCTTAAGATTAAATTAAACACAAGATTGTTATTGTTTTCTTTAATATATAAAATAGTTAATGATAAATTCAATTATCACAAAATATTTACCAACATTTTAATAATTAATTAAGGTATATGTGAAAAAAAAAAAAAAAATTTATATGGCTTATTATTTTTATTGAAGTCATAAAACTTAAACTCACAAATTTATACCAAACACTTTAAATACTAATTACAGAACGACTTTAACTTAACTATTAGTTTGAACCTGGCAGTTTTATAGTCACTATGATTTTGACTAATTTTTTTTTTGAAAAATAATGTAGGCGAGAGGTTAAGTAAAAATACAAAAACTTATAATTATTTTGTATGATTTTATTTAGTTTAATAACTTAACTAGCTTAATTTTAACTAAAACAACAAACTCATTATTAAAGTCTAATATTTCAGTTTGAGCATACGATTATTGTTACTTATGGCATCTTCATTCCTTAAAAAATAGAAAATAAAAACAAATTTGTTTTCGACATTATTGATTAATATACATTACTACAATATGACACAGTAATTAATTTTTCTTTTAAAATTACATTAGCCAATGGTATGCTTATAATTTAAATAGTTAATAATTGTCATAACAACGTTTGTATACAACGTTTTCAAAAGTAAATTAGTTTTTTACATAGGAGGTTTAACTTTGTTATAACATGTTATTACTAATTTTAAACAAAAATCTAAGAAGTTTTTAAGTTGAAAACTTTAAAACAAAGTAATTAGTAAATTTTATTTTATTATACTTTTATTTTTTTGAAACTGTCAATTTTTAATGGTTTGCCCGACGTAACGTGAGTAAAATTTATAAATTATCATTTTAAATTTTTTAAGATAAAAAAAATGTTGATGTTAACAATCCACTAAGTTATAATACTTTATACATGCTTAAAAAAAATTAATTTCAATTTTTTATTTTTATTTTATTTATGAATATATAATGCTCAAGTATTTACACAAATATAACACACAAATTTATTTATTCATAATTACAGTGATATTAAAAGCAAGACAAATAATAGTATTAGTAAAAATACTCAGAAATACATAGTTATCGTATTACTAAACAATAATTAATTTTTTTTTTTTTTGCATGCCATAATGAAACAACAGTTTAATGAGCTCTAATAAAAATAACTGTTATGTTTGCATATGTGTTAAAATCTCTCTTTTAGACGTCATTTTTTATTAAGACGTTATTTAATTTTATCTCCAAAATTAATACTGATATCATAAAATATAAATTTTAGAATAATCGAAGTTTCGGTATTCTTCATATAGTTTAGCAGTTTGGATGTCTATACAATTGTGACTGGTAAATTTTATTGTATTGCTTTTATCAATACATTTAGCATTCTTGGTATAATTTTCATATACTAATCTGTAAAAAAACACTATTAAATAAAATTAATTAAAACATATAAATAAGTATTTACTGTTTACGTAACCCATATTGGTAATTTTATAAATTTAAAATAACTATCAAGTTTAATAGTATCTTAAAACTGGGAGTACTTAATTAAAATCTAACTTAAAGCAAAAATATATCAGTCTCAATTACAGTGACTTTTAAACTGTATTATTATTTTGGATTACGTCTTCTACCTCCAATATCAAATTTATATAGTAAGTTTTCACTAACACAATTTGTCTGACAGACTTAACTTACGCTTTTATTAGAAAAATTAAAACATCTTTTTTATAAAGAAAATGATTCAACGTTTTATTTTAATCATAGCTATACATTTTAATTTTTAAAATAGTTTAAATTTAGCAAAAAAAAATTACTAGTTCTTAATAATTATTTAAATATATAAGTTAATAAAATTTGAATCTTATATGAATGTTTTTAGAATTTAACGCTACTTTATAATAACTTTAAACTTATCTCATGATAAATCATAAATTAAAGAAACTTCAAACTCTGTTTTTGTAACAACTCAACTAATATACTTAAAAAAAAATATTTAGTATAAGCTTATGTTTTATTAAATATTTTAATAATTTTTGCTGATCAATGGTAATATACAAGTATTCTTAATTGTTACACTATTTAAAACACTCTTATTGTTCAAACTAAGTTGAGCAATAATTAGCAAAAATTAATTTAAAATTTATAAAAATATAACACGATTAGTAACCTTTTTGTAAACACTGCTTGTACTGGAAATTTTATTTTTTAAGTCTCTCGAATTGTGAATTTTTTTTAAACTATCTCTATACTTAATCAAAAAATTTATAATTCCTTATTTACATAACCAATTGTGACCTCTTACAATTGATAAGAAGTTAAAATTTCAAACGTTTTTTTTTTAATTTACTAACAGTTTAAAATATATATTTATTTAAGTTTCATTTACTGTTAGTTTAAATTTAGAGAACACAATATATAACAAAATTTAAGTATACACACGTGAGTTAAATTCAAGTAACTATAAAATATATATATATACTACTAAAAACGTTAGAATATAATGATAATTATAAATTTCAACTAACAACAACAAATATTCACTTTACATACTAAATATTTTTTTTTTATTCTAGATAACGTAATTAAAAAGACTTAATGCTACGAAAATTTGTTACAAGTTTATTCTTATATGACCCTATAATTTTATGACAATAAATAAAAATTTACAACTTGAGATCATGATAGTAATTTTATGTGTAACCTGTTAGTTTGTTAACTTTTTTCTTTCAGATCACATTAAAACTTTTAATTATAAAATTTATTAGTCACATTTTAAGTGGCTTACAAAAGAAAAATAAAAACATCAAGCGTTGAGACTAAAATAATTTAACATTTTCTGTTACTAGATGGTAGTATTAATTTGTTATTTTTTTATAATTTTGTTAATTTTTAAAATTATTTGTACTAAGTATTACATTTACATAGAGTACTTAATTATGAAAAGACTGTTTTTATTCTAGCTTTTGAATAGAAAAACTCGTTAATAAGTTTTGAATTTGCAACTTGTAAATTTTATTTTTCCTGAAGTAAAAACTCCTATTATAAAAAATTATTTGATTAAAAAAAATTTTTTATATGCTAATTATTGTTTTAAATTTTAATTTAATAATTGTAAAGCATAGTATTTTTAAAATACATATTAAAATATGGTTACACAGTCACTACTTTAGCTGCTTTTATATCAAATAAAAATAAAATTTTTGTTAAATAAATTTTCAATACAGTTTAAACGGTAAAAGTTATTTAAAACAAAAATTAACTCAATTTTTTACTTAACGAATGAATATAACATGTCATATTCTTTGTTGTTAGGAGTATAATAATTCTAAATGAATTATTATAATCGACACGTATACGATAAGTATACGATACTTATATGTATATATACAGTAACCTCTCGCTTATTTAGGCACATTGTGTCCCCAAAAATGTGCGTAAGGATACGAGAGATCGTAAAGATATTATAGATACAAATTCTATCATGAAAAGTGTGTAACTTATATAAAAACCGATAAACTATTTCAAACAAATTATAAGTCTAAACATATTACCTTAAACTAAAAACTTAAAGTAAATAACTGATATTTCAAGCAAAACTGTAGAGCTATTAATCATATATGAAGGTTGTAGATTTTTTTTCTACATTCTAACTTGTTTAACTTACATCTAATATATATGTTTATCTGCAAATGGTTAGTATTTGTTCAGACAACATTTGATCGGTTAATTTAAAATCATGCGATATAACATGTGGTATGAGAGTTTGGTTTATGAGAAGCTGTTCTTAATTATCTTTTATTTTTCTCTAATGCTTCGCATTGCTATTTCTCTTTGGTTAAATAAACATAAAATTTTGTGAATTTGTAACTTTATTTTAGTCATTGTTTCAGCGACTTACAAACTATTTTAAAAGACTAAAGCTTAATTAAATAATGAAAAGTATGCATAAACTAGATAAAACCGTTGTAGATTGTTAGTTCAACAACTAGACGTATTTACAAGGTTTTCTTCAAATCTTTTAATTTATCAGATAATTTTCTTATAAATTTTATATAAAAACATACAAATTTTCAATTATAAATACTTTTTTCTGGTAATTATCTTTAAAATGTTGTTATTTTTATTTTATTCAGAGTATTCTACATTCTTAAAAAAAAATTACAACTTTTACTGATTTATTACTTGTGGTACTATAAGCTTGTAAAATGAAGATCTAAAGTTCTTTTAAAAATATTTTGTTTTTAGTTTTTCTTGTCAATAATGTATAAAAAAGTTTTTTTTACTTAAAGTGTAACAATAAATAGTAAAGTTTTTGAAATTTGGTTCTAGGACCTGTTGGAAGAACAAACTTTTGGTTTTTGAGCCACACACCACTTGAATACCTTTTAACGTCTTGTCTGTGACAAAGTATCTTTTTAGGCTACATAATGTATTTCTTTTACCTTTTATGAGATCTTAATTAATTAACATGAGTTAAAACTAAATAAAAAACAGTCTAAAAATAATGTTATAAAAATTTTAAAACAACATATCATTACTAATCGAGGTTCCGTAAAAATCAAATTTTTGATAAAAAAAGTGAAAATTTTTATATGTCTCTTCGTTTTAAAATATTATTAAAATATTACTTGGTAATATTAAAGTTTTAACTTTTAGGAGTTAATTTTAATTGGTTTATTTAAAACAAAAAATTGTTATATTAATTAGTTGTTTTTTAAAACCTGTATAACTCTAAAACTAACTTTTAAAAAGAATTAAATATTGTTTAACATTATTCATTATTGGATTCTAACTTATTTACTTGCTTGTTACATATGTTAAGAGTAAAATTATTTTTCTTTTTTTATAACAGGTAAATACAGATTCGAGAGCATTGTCTCAAATATCAACTATCAAAAACAGTGACGTCATGTAGCTTAAAACTGCAAAAAAATTCATTCAAATATACATATATCTGACTGACGAGAAAGCTGTAAATAAAGTCGAAAGCATTTTGCTTTTCATCTTCTCAACTGAAAAAATTTTAACAGCTACAGTAAGTGTGGCTAAAAATAAATATACTAATGTATAAAAAAGCTTTGTTTCGTTAATGACTAAAGCACCTGTAAAACGTTTGAGTTTAATATAAAACATAAATTTTTAAATCTCAAATTTTTATTAGTAAAAACACCATTTTAAATAGCAAATAAATCAGGATGCAATTCTATATTTAAAGTAAAAAACTTTTTTATATTGTACTATATTTAACAAAAAAATTGCTACAGTAACTTTTTGACAATTTAAAAAAAATATTCATATAATAAAATCTAAAAGAAACATTTACAAAATATACAATTTAACATATATAAGTTAACTAAAACTACTGTTTCACTGTTAAAATATTTTTACAGTTGTTAGAATATATGCTAGATAATTTTATTGCTAATTTTTTTATTTCAAAATCAATAATTATAAACTTACAAGTTTTTTTTTACTATCACTGTTACCCCTAACTCTTACCCTTGAACGGTATAGCTTATTTATTTTAGTTAATTTTAATTTTTCCTTTAGTAATTTTTATTAATTGTTTTTTTTTTTATATTACTATTACCCTAAACCCTTACCCTCGGTAAGTAACTTTTTTTTTTATTAAATGTTTTTGTATTTTTTTTTAGTTTTGTTTTTTTATTTTCTACTTTTTTTACTCTCGTGCAAAAATTTCAATCGTAAAATTGACCCTTAGTGCAAAATCGTCTCCGACCAATTTTGTTATCCCCTAACTTTTATGCCCTCGTGAAAATTTGACTTCGAGCAAAATTGGTTTCGTGCAGTTTTGTTCACTTGTGCAGTTTTATTCTCGTGCAATTTAGTCCCCTCGTACATTTAAGTAACCTCGTGCAATTTTCTCTTCGTGCAATTTAGACCTGTTCTCATAAAATTTATTCATATTTTGATGCATTTTAAGAGTACAATAAGTTGTCGTAGGTAAACTGCGGACTGCAGACCAAATGCTTCTCTTAAAGCCAAAATCTGCATTCCGTAAGGTACTGTTTAGCTGAAAACAATAAAATAAAATCATTTTGAAACAATAAAAAGAAATTTTTTTGTAGTAAAAACTTATAATTGTGCTGTTAATTCACTTATTACTCTATACTAGTGCTCTACTATTACTTACTTAGTCAATTTTTTTGAAATTGTTTTTTAACACTTATTATCACAACTTTAAAAAAAAAACTGTAAGTAACGATGCTACTTTATATTGTGCTACCCACCAGCATAGTTTATTGGAAAATTTGGGTCTTGACTTGTTCAAAGGCTGCTGACCCCTGCTAAAGAATGTATGTAATCGATTAAGTTTCCAGTAAATTTGTTTGGTCACAGTTACAAACTATCTTGTAAAGTTACTTGCCTTTCTGCAAAACAATAAATAAAATTTCTGAAAATATAATTTGGATATTTTTGGTATGAAGTAAGCAAACATTTAAAAAAAAAAATTTCGAATACTTATAACATTTGTTATGAAACATAGTTTAACTAATTACTTTAGGTACAGCTTAGTATAAAAAAAACGTTTTCTTTAAAATATCGGTGTAAAATTCTAAAACAAAAATGTGCAAAATGCACCAAAACTTTTTTGTATTATATTAAAATTAAGATTTTTAGTATCAGTTTGTGGTTTTTAATTTCCTTAAGTAAGTTTTATAAACTATTATTCTTTATTAAGTATCAAATTACTATTTTTAAAAGTCTTTTAATTCAAACTCATCAAAAAAAATTGAAATAAGTTATTAAATAGTTTAAGCTATGAACTTAAGTTTATTTTTCTAATAGAAAATGTTGAGTAATAACTGAAAAGTAATGCGCATATAAACAATTGTATTCGCTTAGTTGTGTATTTATTTAGTATATGAAAGGTCAAGAAAGCTTTAAAACTTATAATTTTGATACATAGTTATAATTCAAATTCATTATAAATGTTTTCAAAACATAGAAATAAATTAAAAAAAATGTTTTACTAGATATTTAAACAAATATTGATATTTTTTTGACTACTTGAGTAGATAATTACTTTACACAATTATTTATATTTTTTCAAACAATAGTTACAACTGCAGTGACTTAAAAACTGTTAACTTTGGTAATCTTTTATAGTAATATGCATCAGTATCAGTTTGTGACTTTTAACATCTTAATTAGTTAGCATAACCTCAGTTGTTATTATGTAAGTAATATTTTTGTTTACTTTAAGATTTTATTTCTTACAGCTTATTGTTATTAGGAAAAAAATGTCATCTATTTGTTAATAAAAATGTAAAACTTTGTAAACCGAAAAAGAATAAAACCTAATCATTAAAAAGAATCTAAAACTAAAAAATAATACCATAGCAAAAAATTAGTTATTAGTATGTTAATAATATTTTCTAATTTAAAAGTTTTACAGCTTCTATGCTTATTAAAATTAAAGCAACAAAAATTATAAAATTTCGGCAATGAAACATAGAAAACTTTTGATTATAAAAAACTAGAACATTTTGTAAATCCTTAGAAATAGAGAACATCAAGCTAAATAAAAATGATGTAACACCAAAAAAAAATATAATTATTAGTTTTTAGGGTAGGGCCCTATCCCTTACCGATCGAGGGGAAGGGTTAGGGGTAACATTGATAGTAAAAAAAAACTTGTAAGTTTGTGGTTATTGATTTTGAATTTAAAAAAATTAGCAATAAAATTATCTAGCATATATTCTAATATCCATAAAAATATTTTAACAGTTAAACAGTAATTTTATTTCACTTGGATATGTTAAATTGTATATTTTGTAAATAATTCTTTTTGATCTTATTATATGCACTTTTTTTTTTTAATTGTCAAAAAGTTACTGTAGCATTTTTTTTTGTTAAATATAGTACAATATACAAAAGTTTTTTATTTTAAATATAGAATTGCATCCTGATTTATTTGCTATTTAAAATTGTGTTTTTACTAATAAAAATTTGGGATTTTAAAATTTTTCTTTTACATAAACACAAACGTTTTACAGGTGCTTTAGATATTAACGAAACAAAGCTTCTTTATACATAAGCATACTTTTTTTTAGCCACACTTACTGTAGCTGTTGGAAAAAGTTTAATTAATGATAGTGATACATTAAACAGTTTTATATATACTCTATTCTGCCAAATTTTCAATGTTTGTGCTTATCCAAATAATAAAAATGATCTCAATTTACAAAAAAAACCTGGATCCGGTTTGGGCCGGATCTTAGATTTAAAAAAAAATCCAGATCATATTTTAGATCACTAGGTAACTTAGGCTGCTGATAGTTTTTATAACTTTGTATTATATCTAAAACAATGTTTGAACAACCAGTATTCTGTTTTACCACAGATCTGTTTATTTACAAAGATAAGAATAAAGATGAAGGTAATAGCAAAATGTTATATGTGTAAGCTAGTTTTTTATGTTAATATTTCAATTTAATATGTTTTAAAAATTCTTTTTTCAAGTTATTTTGAGTTCACATTATACAATCAAAAAATGTGGATCTGCCTAATTTGAAGTTAACTTCTTGTAATTCTTATTTGATACTGAGATCATTACATAAAAAAGTGGACCTATTTACTTGTTATTCTATTGTAGAGTCTAAATTCTCAAACATACTTTTTTTTAAATAACTTCAAATTTTTTTTTTTTTTTCGTTTTCTTTTTTAAATCATGTAACAATTCAAATTATCATCTTTTTACCCTCTTATCTATCTCAAAAGCTAAGGAAAAATTTGAAAATAAAGTAAAATTTTTCTGCTGTTTAAGTTAAATTTCCCAACCCCTGGTGTCACATGTAATATACTTTTCTTTAAGAAAATATCTGTATTTTTTTCTAGTTGTTTTTCAAAAATTTCAAATAAGTTTGAATTACAGTACAAATGAGTTTGAAGCTAACTTTATAAAATATATTAATTTTATAACTTATTTTATATTTTTATTAGTTTTAAGTGCTTAATTTAATGGATGAAGAGAAAAATTATATTATTAATGAAATATGCTAGGATTTAAACTAGGATGCTTAACAATAGGATTTGAACAGCTGACCATGTTATCGATTGACTTTCCAGCCGCCTTAACCACACGGCTAAATCTACAACGTTTACACTTCAGTTTTCGCAAATATATATGTAATAAGTTGAACAACTTGAAACAAATTTTTGCATTACTCGTATTCCTAGTTGTTAATTTAGTAAATATCTAATGTTATAGTTTATTACGAACTTTTTTTGATATTTATTTATTCTGAATCCAAAAAATTAATACAAACAAGATAACTTACAGTTAATTTTTACAATAGGAAATCTAAATATAATTAGTATTTCCTTTTATTTGAATTGTTATATACCGAAACAAAAGCTTAATATTTTAACTCACCAAATGCTAAAAAACTTTGTCCCTTACAATCTTTATATCTATTTTATATGGTTCTAACAAAATTTACTCTTTTTTTACAGTACACACTTATTTAACTTTACATTAGTTTTTTTAACCAAAATACTTCCTGTTTCTTTTTATACAAAAATAAATGATGGTTAGAGCAATCAAAAAAACACTATCTACAGTCTATTACAAACATTTCGAAAAAATCTTTCGTTTAAAAGAAAATAAACATTGTACATAGTTGTACAAAAAAAAATTAACATTTGAATAAACACTATTCATATATTTTCGAAGTGATTGTAAAATATTTTATATAAAAGTTTACTTATTACTAGATTTTGTATTATCCTGCTTAACTTAAATTTTAAAACATTTTTATTTAAGTTTTACAAACATCTGTAAAAGACGACCCACAGTTTTTTGTATTATTTTACTAAAAAGTTTGTTTTTTTTTAAGATTTTTATAAAAAAATAGTCTCATTTAAGTTAAACAGCTTTTTCATCTAATTAACCATACTTAAAATTTAGGATATTTTAAATATTGCATAAATATTATTTTTCTAAACATTCAATTTGCTTAATAGGAACAATGTTTGTATTTATACACTCTGTATATGATTAAAATATTTATTTAGATATTAAGATAAGGTTATTAAAAGACAATAAACAGACTATAAGAATTTTGATTTTAAGTTAAAATAAGTATAGTCTAGGTTTAAAAGTTTATAAACTTGGTAGTATATGATTTTTTTTTATTAATTATAAATAAATGTTTTTAACTTTCTTTTAAATTAGATTTTTTTAAATTATCGTAAACTTTAATTCTTGACTAGATTCAAAAATTCTATTTTCACAGAATTTTATGTTTGCTTATTTATAAGAAACTAAATTATCATGTTTCCTGCTACTCTAATCTGCTATACACAATATAATAAATCCACCTTATTTTACATAGCGTATGTTATCGATGTTTTTATATTTTTAAATCGTTCTTTTTATTATTTACTTTTGATACTTTCGTTTTGTAACTAATTTTACTCTACATTTGTAAGATCATTATCACTATTAAAGACTTGTATTTAATTTATTTACATTTTATAACATACTAAAAAAGTTTATTTCTACTTCAAAACATTACGTTTTAAAAATAGAGGTTTATATAACATTATGATTTATACTAAAAAAATAAACATAAGCAGCTGATTAAAACATTTGCTGTAGCTCAGCAAATAAAATTTTGATAAATAATTATACCATTAAATTATTCAATACTAACAAAAGAATTTACATAATTCATTAACCTAATTATAATAGCTATGTTTTATAATGCGATTTTTTTTCTTAAGCTTATTTACTTCCTTTTATGTGGTTTACGATCTTATGGTTATTTTTCTTTGCTATTGCATTCTTTATTTCATTTTTTAGCCCTGCTTTTAAATTTAAAAAAAAACAGCTATTCAAATTAGGGGAAATTTGGGGAAAACTGATCAAACTCCAATATTCAATTCTTTTTAGAAGAGTTACACAGATTTAAAAAAAAACAACTAATTAATTTTTGTTTTAAATAAACCAATTAAAATTATTTGCTAAAAGGTATAACTTTAATATTACTAAGTAATATTTTAATAACATTTTTAAACGAAGAGACATATAAAAATTGTCACTTTTTAAATCAAAAATTTTATTTTTACTTAATCTCGATTAGTAATGGTATGTTGTTTTAAATTTTTTATAAAATTTATTTTATAGACTGTTATTTATTTAGTTTTAACTCATGTTAATTAATCAAGATCTCATAAAAGGTAGAAAAACATTATGTAAGATGAAAATATACTTTGTCACAGACAAAACGTTAAAAGGTATTTAAAAACCAAAAGTTTCTTCTTGCAACAGGTCCTATAACCAAATATTTTAGACTCTAAACATTAATTCACAATTGGTTGTAGGTTTAAAATAAAAAGTTGTATTACAAATTAAATATCTTTTGTATTGTTTTGTATAGGATTTTATATTACCAACTATAAAATACTTCAACTATTTTAAAGTTAACTTATATACTAAAAATTTTATAGTCTACAAGTAATATACACAGCAGATACTGATGTGAAACATTTTTTAAAGTTTTGTTCTAACTCACTACGGTTCCACAAATAACGTTATTACTAAGCTTGCAAATGTTTGATTGATTATGATTAATTAAAGATAAGTGTCTTTAACAGTAAACTATAAATTCCCAGCGAGCTATATTTAATGTATCTAAAATAATCAGTATTTTGATTAAGCGTCTTCAAAAAATTTGAATTAAATACAAATTTTCTTTCATGAGTCACAATAAATACAGTTTTTGTGTTGGGATACAGCATATAAAACTTGAAAATGAAGTCAATTAACTTAAAAGTAAACCAAAATATTAGGCCATATTTTTGTAAAAATTTTATGAAAGTAGAAAAACATAACAATAAGAAAAATAGTAATTGGTTTGTAATACTTTTTTGAACAAAGGTAAAGCTTCTTTCATGTAAATTTGTGCACATATTTTTTTTTCTGTGTCTGTTCTAGTTAAGATTTTTTCTTAAATAAGGATTTTTTTCACAATTGTAAAAATCAGTTGAATATTAAAAAAATTATAAATTTGTGTTATATTCATAATAAGGTGATAAGCAATTTATTCGACCATTTGAAAATCATACTTTTTTTATGCACTAATTAATTATTTTTGTTTTATCAATTGTTTTTAAAGTTTAATTTAGTTTTTGTTAATTTGTATTTATCTATTTATTTTATATTATTTTAAGTGTATAAATGATAAGTAGTTTAATGACTAAAGGTCTTTTTATATTTCGCTCTTATTTTAGCGGCTTTAAACCTTTACATCAAAACAATGTACAAAAAACTTCTGCAAAGTAAATTATATGCACTCTAGAATTAAAAACTTGAGCTCGTACTTTAGAATTTCTTTATGTACAAATAATGTGTCCTGTAATTTATGTTAGTTATTTATATATAGTACCAAAACTAAAAAAAATAACTTATAACTAAACTTTTCTTATAAAGCGTTCTTTGAAATAACAATATTATCTCCTGAACAATAATTTTAAAACTCCAATAAAACTTCTTAAATAAATTAAAGAACGTATTGTTTTAGTTAATCTTTAAATTCAGTATAAAACATGAAAATAAACTTAATATTTTAAGTTAAACTATAACTTTTATAACTTTTTATATACTATATTTTATATAACCTCTATTTGATAAAACAAACTTAAGTATAACAAACTTACTAGATTAGTTTTTTCAAAATATTATTTTATGAGATTTCAATTTATTATTTAATTATTTAATGTTTAATTTGTGCAAAACTAAAATATCTAGTAAAGTGCTATAGTTATTAAAAACTTCTATCATATATAGGTAGGCTTAGATTCTTTTTTTCAAGCCTCAATTAAATACATAACTTCAGTAATTATATAGTATAGTATAGTAACATGATGTCTAAGAACATTTATTTATACATAAATTTAATAATTTTAAATTAAATTTATAGCAAATAAAAACTATTATCTAATTATTACTTCTAAAAAACACTTTTAAAAAGTTATATAAACCAAACATATTCTTAAAAATGCTGTGTTATCAATATGCATTATAGCATAAAATTAAGATCACGATCTAACGGTTAATGAAGTAAAAATATATAAAAAATGACTTAGAGTACTTAGTAGCTTTTATTAAACGACTACATAGGTTCAATTTTGATTAAATATAAATTTTAGTTATGTAGTAAAATTTATCAAAATTACGAAGCCCCTTAAACAACTTTTAACCAAGATTGGCCTGTGAAAGAATTGATTTGATAAACCTGACCAACCAAGTAAAGAGTGCACATTTCTAAACTAAAATGTATCTTTTAAATAAAGAGTCTAATTCATTATCTATCAAAAAAAAATAGTAAAATAGTTTAGCAGATTATAATAACAAGTTATGTTGTCGGAAAAACGATAACCCTTAGTCTAAACAAAGAAATTGTTATAAAACAACTGCAATTGCTTCAACTTTTAAACTAGATTAACTAAACAAGATTAACAAATTAATAAAAAAAAATCCGCTAAACTTTACTTAAGTGACTTTACAGTAAAAAGTCTCTTAATCAAAATTTGGTGTTTTAGACCCAAACTTAGACAGACATGGTTTTACCGTTTCATTTGATTTTGTTCACAGTTCATTTTAAAAAGTTTCAATTAGCGTGGAAAGCAGTACAAAATACTGATTTCACATACTAAAATTAAATAAAGTCTATAAGTTAAAACTATTGATAAAGTAACAATCAAAAAGTGCAAATAATTTTAATGATTTTTTTTTTTATTTTTAGATACTTTATATTATCAAAAAAGTTTGTTACATTTTGAAAATCCAAAATACATCTATAATAAATCGTACAGTAAAAACAATCAGTTACATAATTTTCAGTTACATTGAATTTAATGTTAAAATTTGCTTTAAAATTAGTCTAAATCCACCTAGACTTTTAATTCATGTGAGAACTTTAATTTAAAAATGAATTTATGTTTAGCTTTGAAATTGTACCCGAATCGAAACTATGCTTCTCGTTTATATTGTAAGAGAATAAATGCATACAAAATTCTATTTTAGGAAAGCTAGTTGAAAATAATTGTACACCTTCACAATCCACCCAGGGTCGAAATCCACCCGCGTACAAAATCAACCTAATTGAAATCCACCCAGTCAAATTCAAGAACCGCTTACCGATCGAGGGTAAGGGTTAGGAGTGGCAGTTAAAGTGAAATATAAACATAAAGAAAATAAATAAAAATTCAAAAATTATATAAAATAAATTAATAAATAAAGAAAATATAAAAAAAATTCGGTGAATTTTGAACGCGGATGGATTTTGATAGTATACAGAAATAACATTGATTATACAGAAGAGTAGTGTATTTAAAAATTTAAAGCAAAAAATAATTTCGCGATTTTATTTAAAGAAAATTAGACTCAAGTAAAAATTTTAAAATGACACACTAAGTTTGCATTATGTAGTTTTATAATGAAGATTACTTAAATTTCATGAATCTGATCTTTTATAAAAAAAAATAATACAAAAGGTGATACATATGAGCGTTGAAATATTTTACTTGAACAAATGAAGTTTAAGCTGCAAAATAAAAGTATATAAATCTCTCTAGAACTATCTGGTGTTCCTAAACAATAGAAAACATATTTTATTATTCCATTGCACAAGAAAAGTAATATACACGATGCGTTAATAACAAACAAGTAAATGACAAAAAGCTATCTTTTTATGTCATTAATATAGCTTAGATAAGACTTATTAACTCTACTTATCTCTTAAAATAGGTATTTAAAAATATTTTATCGATCATAACTTTATCTAATCGATAATTTGATAGACTTTTATATTTCTAAAGCAAAATCTTGTTAGGTTTTTTAGTCACTTTTGTAACAAATTTAATAAAATAATACAAACTAAGCTTTTACATATATGCTATTTATATTTCCCTATATGCTAGTAATAACATTGTAAGTATATATATTTGTATTTTGTTTTGTGTGAAATTTATCACATTATTAAATCATTGTACTGTACACTTCTTTATACTAAACAGTTTTTATAGATAAATATAACTTTAAATTAAAAAATTTTAGCACATCGTTTCTTATAATAACTAGAATTCTTGGTTTTAAATTATAGTTTTTAAAACATTTTTCTTTGTAAGTTATTATAGTTCTCTAATTGGGATTGTACTAGCCTAATAAGATCGAGTTAAAATATTAGTCACAATTAGAGTGACTAAAAAGAGAACCTTTCGCTTATAATAGAATTAAAATTTGAAAGTGTGACTTAATTATATAATGTATTTAAAAAAAACTAAATTTGAATATCCTTACTTTTAATTTCGATATAATTTTAAAACAATAGTTGTTGTAGCTTATTTGCTTTAGTTGTACTAATAGACTAAACATTTAAAAAAAGTTAGTTTACTTCTAAACCAAAGAGTATATTCACTTTTTGAAACAAGTAATGCTTTAAACAAATCTTACTAACCTAATAATAAAAAACAATTAGTTAAAACTAATACTTATAGAATCATGTTAAGTTATAACATTTATCTATTTGATTAGAAACTTGCTAAGAGTGTAAATTTTTTATATTTAGTGTAAAACAAATATTAGATAAATTTGAAGTTAATGTTTTATATCGTAAACAAATTATTGATATGATTATTTTATATTAAACTAGAAATAACCTGCTATAAACTATGTTTCATCAAAATATAACAATTTATATGTAAAAAAATAAAGACTAAAATTTAATAAATTCATGATCACATATTAAAAGCAATTTTCTGATTCGAAAACTTAGTTATAAATTTATATATATATACCTCGAAATTTTTTAAAAATAAAAATAATAAAACAAATTTAAGAAATATATTAATAATTTAACGGCTAAACCGTTTTTAGGTTAGCTTATCATTTTATTTAAATTTACATGAAAACTTTAAGAAATTAAAAAACTAGTCACTTTTTAAGCGACTTACAAACTAGAGAAACAGGATAGAACTATTTTCACTACAAAAATTTATCAATTTGTATTATTACAAGCTGGTATCTATTTGTAATTTTTGTGTAGCTAAGTTAACTATGAAAACTTTGTAATCACTTATTAAATTACATAATACTATTTAAGCTTTAACAAACTTTTTTCATTTTAACTGTTAAGTAGACAAATGCTTTAAAAAAAGTTAAAAAGTCTAATGTTGTTTATTATAATGTTTTACAGTATAATTTTTTAAAATAAAAACTAAAAGTAAAAAAAGTAATAAATTGCTCAATTAACTTTTTTTTTATACTCAGCTTTTAAACTTTACTCATATATTATAATGAATAAATAGTCTATCTATAAACTAACTATAAATTATAAACCACTCTTTTAGGTGTTATAAGCACAAATAGAGCTTAAATATTTGTTTGCAGATTTTAAATAAACTATAAAAAAAACTTAATTGTTTAAGAATTCATAACTCGTAATTTCAACAAAGAGTGTTATACTTCCCAATTGATCTAAATTGTGATTTTTTAACAAATAATTTACAGTTTCTACGACAGAATACTGATAGAAATTAATCTTATCTTTTACATATATATTTTTTTAAAACTTTACACCATAAGGTTATTATCAAGCTCTAAACAATATACTTTTAGAATTTTTTAAAACTAAAAGTAACTTACAATGTAGCTTGAATAAAACAGAATTGTTAATTAGAATTTGCGTAAACAATAAACTTTCTAATGATTACCTTTATGTTAAAAACACACATTTTTTTCTATAAAACCCCACAGACAAATAATAATAGCTTTCAATATTTTTATATAAAAATTAAAGAATATCAGTAAAATAAACTTACACGAAACAGATATTACTTGAGGCATATAACACTACTACGAAAGAAACAGATAAAAGTAAAATAAAATACAAACTAACTCTTCGAAACGGCTTTAATCTTATAAAATACTCAAAGCTTGATATTTTTGTTTAAAAAAATTACAAGACTTTATGCTTTGAAACAGCTTAGTTATTTAAATAACGCAACTGTTGCTAAATGTTCACTTTAAATTTACAAATAATAAACTTAAATCATTGTACTGTACACTTCTTTATACTAAACAGTTTTTATAGATAAATATAACTTTAAATTAAAAAATTTTAGCACATCGTTTCTTATATTAACTAGAATTCTTGGTTTTAAATAATAGTTTTTAAAACATTTTTCTTTGTAAGTTATTATAGTTCTCTAATTAGGGTTGTACTAGCATCAAGTTAAAATATTAGTCACAATTAGAGTGACTAAAAAGAGAACCTTTTGCTTGTAATAAAATTAAAATTTAAAAGTGTGACTTAATTATATAATGTGTTAAAAAAAAACTAAATTTGAATATCCTTACTTTTAATTTCGATATAATTTTAAAACAATAGTTGTTGTAGCTTATTTGCTTTAGTTGTACTAATAGACTAAACATTTTAAAAAAGTTAGTTTATTTCTAAACCAAAGAGTATATTCACTTTTTGAAACAAGTAATGCTTTAAACAAAGTCACACAGAATAAAGTCACAAACTTCTACTTACACTTTTTATTATAAAAACTGCAATATTAAATGCTTGAAGGTTGGTTATTGAGTAATTTAGTTTGTATGTCACACTAGTGACTAATTATGTCATGATTAAATAACATTTATTCTGTTCTGAGGTTGAGAAAAAAACTACTTTACTAAAATTATCAAAGATAATCTAATATAAACCTTTATTACAAAACAAAGTAAAAACTAGTTGTTGTTTTTATTTTAACAATTACATTTCTTATAGAAATACTATAACACTTTTTATAACTATATTATGGTAAAAAAGATATTATGGCTATCTTTAATAAAAATTTTAGAAAAAAAATAATTGTCACAGCTGACTTAAAAAATTTAAGATATCACGTTAATACAAATATTCAAAGTGCTTCAGTAAGTTGTACTAATTTTAGTTATTATAATTTCGTAAGTAAAAGCTACTTAAACTTTTTATTCAATATGATGCAGGCATAAATATTCACGTTTTATTATCTTTTTGAAAATTAAATTATTAAAATTATTACATAACTTATTTTTTAAAATAAGTAATGTTTCAAACGAAGTAATACACAATAAAATCAGAAACTTCTACTTACATTTTTATTTTAAAAACTGAAAAGGTAATTGTCTGTTGGTAAAATGTTATTTAACTTAGTTTATAAGTTTTGAAATTATGAATAATAAATTCTATTCTGTTTTTAATATAGAGGTATAACTTTGTAATTACATGTTTTCAGCAATTTCCAAATAGAGTTTGAAACAATTTAAATTTAGTTAGTTATACCTTATTATGAACTTATTTAGTTATTTTACTCAAAACTTTCAATTTTTTGCCCTAAACTTTGTAAGTATAACTAATAAAAACATGACTTTACTTAATACTTAAATTTTTTTAATTATTCATTTTGTAGCTTATTTGCTTTAAATTTTGGTTATTCTATAAGAGTAAGCGTAGAAAAATATTAATTACAACTATAAGCCAAAGACTATATCAACTTTTTTAATTACGTAATGTCTTAAATATAACCATACACTTTAAAATCACAAATTTGTACTGACAAACTTAAATACAAATCGTGAAATGTTAAACATTTTATTTAGTGTTTTCTTATGCAACTTAGTTTGTAAGTCATTGTAGTTATGACTAATAAAATTTATTCTGTTCTTAGGTTAAGGGTAAAAACTATTTTACTTAATTATCTTTAGATCTAAAATAAACCTTTATTAGAAAACAAAGTAAAAAATAGTTGTTATACTTATTTTTACAAGCATAATTTTTATAGCAAAACTTTACACTTATTGATAATTTCGTTTGTGTAAAAAAGTAATTAAGGTACTTTCTAACGAAAAGAATAGAGAAAGTTCATATGTTACTAAACAAGATTAATAGTACTTTATTAAACACAAAATTCAGTTAAATTTCGTTTAGTTTTATTTTCTTTCATTTTTCTTTTTGTTTAATTGATTGTTCATTACTAAAGATTTAAATACAAAATGATAAAAAAAAAACTATGTGTAGTACCTCGTAAGAAACTTTATAAGCATTTGGTGTACGACTCGATAACCGAAAGGTTCCTTTGTACACCAGGTTCAAATTTTTTGAGCGCTATTTTTATCGTTCAATAAACAATTCTAAGTATTAGTCACAGCTGACTTAAATAATTTAAGATATCACGTTAATACAAATATTCAAAGTGCTTCAGTAAGTTAAACTAATTTTTGTTAGTATAATTTTGTGAGTAAAAGCTACTTAAAGTTATTATTAAACATGCTGCACGCATAAATATGCAAGTTTTTATTATGTTTTTGAAATTAAGATACTTAAAATACAAATGTTAACCTTTACTGTTTAACCTTTTAATAATCCATTAATAATATTAATATACAACTAATTAACAGTGCAAGTCACGATTGCAGTGACATACAAACTACAATGTTAATACAAAATAATGAATTTCGATCCATTAAATCAGAATTTTAACAATTATTATTATTTTCTTTTTTATTGTTAGTATGTATCTTCATTGTCATTATTTTACTTCATTGTACATTCAATATATTAAGTCACTTAAAAAACGTTAACTTATTTATAAAAAATTATAAACGATATTATTTTATTCAATTTTAATTTAAGCAAATTTCAGATAAAATATTTTGATTTATTATTAAAAACTTGTCTTTAAAATAAATACAGAATATCTAAATAAGTAAAAACTAACCTAGTATTTTTAAACAATTTGCTTCTATAAATATTCTAATTTGTTATTGTAAAAATATATTTAAAACAAGGCTTTTTAATAGTATAAGTCCTAAAAAAAATTCTAGATTTTAGGTCATTTTAGGTTAAGTTAAAGCACGTCAAAATATTAGTAAAAAGTTTTAATTTTTTAATAGCCAAAATAAAATCGATTTGTTTTATGAAACTAGAACATAAAAATAAATAAAACGACTAAAAGTTATAAAATCAGTAGGGAGAAAAATATTTCAAAACAAATGCCAATAGTTGATCAGAAAATACTAAATAATGCCGACATAAATAATATTAAGACTAACATTTTTTGAATAATTTTTCTACTTTTAACTAATATACTGCAGAAAAAAGTTAAAATGCTAAGTTTATGTAAAAGTTTTAAAAAAAATATAGTGTTTGTCTTTATTTCATTTTCTATATATAAACCTTTAACAATTTGTAAAACATCTACTAATATAATAACAATAATCAACATGCTTTTATAAGTATGTTTTAAGTTATGTGTTAATTATAATTAAGTACAAATTAAGAATCTCGAAGTAGTAAACACGAGGGTAAGCAATTTTATTCTTTAAAAAAATTACGTTAAGATAAAAACCTTTAAACAGTTTAATTGCACTTTTTTTTTTACTCTAAATCTTGAATCTTAATCATAAATTGTCGAAATATAGTTGTATTTATAGTTTATTACAAATTTTTTTTTTTTTTTGCAATCCATAACTAAGAAAATTTTAGCCATAGTTAAAATGACTTACAAACTATAAATTTTAATAAGTGCATGTAGCTGAATATATTTTAAAACTTTTTTAAATCGATTTCTAATAACTACTCTTTTAAATTCGATTAAAACGTATAAAATCTAATCTATAATGCAAAAAATAAATCTAATAAGTTTTTAGAAATATAAAAGTTTAAAAAATATGCAATTCCCAAACTAAAATGCGTAACACAGTTTTTCACATTTTAAATAAATTACACATATAACAATCATTAACAGTTTGTGATTGTTATATGTGTAATTTATTTAAAATTTGAAAAACTGTGTTACGCATTTTAGTTTGAGAATCGCATATATTTTAAACTTTTATATTTCTAAAAACTTATTAGACTTATTTTTTGCATTATACATTAGATTTTATACGTTTTAATGGAATTTTAAACAGTAGTTGTAAGAAATATAGAGCTGTTAATTTTCATAAGTTTACCAAATACATGATTCTTGAAAATGTCCAAACTAGTAACCTTTGTACATAAATTTAGATACTTTTATAAATATTAATTTATATAGAAGTATATAGCCTGTATACATATATTATTCCATGTTTTCATATTATTGTACTTAAATGGTACTATAATATAACTACTTACTTTTAAAACTTGTATTTTAGCCATTACTTTATGTAAATGTTAAAAAGTTTACAAGTACTTATTTGAAATTAAATACTATATTAAATGATTATAGGTTTTGGTTGAAAAAAATAATAATTCTAATTTAAATTTTATAATAAAGACAAAACAAAGAGCATATAAAAATTGTCACATTTATAAATAAAATTTGAACATAACTTAAATAAATTTCAATTCCTAAAGACTTATAAATCATGTTATTACTTTTATATTAATAAAATCAAGTAACATTGATTTCTCTTTTTTTTTTGACAATATAAACTATTTCTTTAGACTTTGAGTTTTATTATCCTTTTCATCAACAAGTACATATGGTCACAAAAAGTATCTGATAAGATTCAAAATACAATACAAAATTTAAATAAAAACAGATCTAAAGTTTTTAAGTTAGTTTTTAGGTTGATAATGACTAAACCACAAAACTAAATATAAAAATTTTAAGTATGGGAACTACAACAGTCTAGTATTTAAATATGACTATTTTTTTAGAATAATACCTTAACTATTTTCAATAAAACTAGTAAAAACTTAACGAAACTATTATTTCTAGAAAAAAAACTTATTTTATAAATTTATTCTTAATTAAAAAATAGAGCTTAACGCTATTAAAAAAAATTTAAAACTTATAAGTCCGTTTGATTAACAAAATAGTTGCCGACTTAAAGGTTTCTCTAAGGTCTTAGCTATGTGAGTGAAGCTCAGATATAATGTATTAAAAATAAAATTAAAGATTTAATTAAAAAAAAAGAAAAAAAACTTAATTAAGTATAAAGAAATTTTAAGACTATATAATAAAAGTTTGTTTTAGCACAATTTTATTTTTAAATGAAAACAAGTTGAAAAATGTATAAGATTTTTGATGCTATATTATTTTCAATTTTATTTTTTCATAAAATGAAATCATTATAATATAAATTTTATATTAGTTTTAAGCCTTTTAAATTTCTTTAAACTAGAGTTGTGAAATTTTCTATCGAGTAAAAATTTATACCTCTCTATAATTACAATATACTTTTTAGTAAATCATTACACTCTATATTTACGCGCATGGCTTCAGAATACTTAATAATAATTCTAAATAAATGAAAACTAATTTACTAAATTTTAAGCCTTTTAATGTTTAAGAATTGTTCAAACATATTAATGTTTAAGCCTAGAAATTGTATATATCTAGTTCTAAAAAAGAGAAGGACTGAAATTAGGTAATTAGTGAACACAAATTGGCATTGTAGTCTTGGAGCATAACTAACTGAACTTTTCTAGAGTTCATAATAAAAAAAAAATAGTTTGTAAGTCATTACATTTATAAAACCAAAAAATTATATTCATACAATTAAAATTTTATCTAATTTAAAGTAAACAATGTTTTTAGTAATATTGTTATTTACTAGCACAGTTTTTGCGATCTAATATGTGATGATTAGATTAGAAAACTTAAAGATAAAAATTATGATGTTTAACATACGACTTTTGGCTGTCAAGTAAGTTTAGTATCATACGGTAGAAATATTAACATTATAAAATTAATGCATATTTGTACTGAGACTTAAACTAAATTACTTAGAATGGTGTTATGCTATTAGTTTTTTATTTACTGCTTTATCAAGTTAAGTGGCTTAATAAAAAATGTTTATAGTGATAGTGATAAAGTTTATATCAAAATAATAATATAAACATTTTATAAAAACAGTATTAAAGTGTTAACCTTTATTCTATCAATACAGAATTATCCTACTTTTACTTTACAAAAAAAAACTAAAAAAAAGTTTTTTAGATTTCAAACTACATTTACAAAACGATATTTAAAATTTTATTATTAATACAGACATTTTATACTTACATCATACAGAAATACTAGTTTTTAAATAATTGAATTGATTTAAAAGTATGATTATAGTACATTATAAAAGTGTTTGTTGTAATCTATCAACACAGAGTTTTCATACTTTCAAGGTTTAAAAAAAAGTTCAGAAAATTTTTTAATTTAATAATATGTTGTAAAAACATGATAAAAGTTAATACTGTTATAATATTTAAATTACAGTTTTATAGAAATTTTTATTAAGACTCTTTCAAATTGTTGGTATGAACATCTTAAATAATATATAACGTGAATTCTGCTAAATTTTTTTTTAAAAAACTTAATATTTTGTAAAAATAAATAAGTTCAGTGTATTAAAAGTAAATTTAAATAAGTAAATCTATAAATAATTATAGTTATTTAATTAGATTATCGAGCGAAAAGTATTAAATTTACACTGTTTTGTGGAAAAAAAATTATGTTATCATATAAATAATTCAAAACAGACAAATTTTATTTGTGAAATAATTAGCCGTTATATTACAAGTTTATAGTACTTGTTGTAATTATGAAGATATTTTCAAGTTTGAAAACTGTTTCAAACATTTTTTCTTAAAAAAATTAGCTTAGCACTTATACATTTATTTATTTGTTTTTTACTTCCATCAACTTGAGCACTAAAAATATTTTTTAAAGTAATAATGTTTTTATAAAAGCTAGTTTAAAATAAGACAATAAAAAAGAGTTCTCATTATGAAATAAATTTTTGATAATGCTTCAAGAAAGTAGCCACGTTTAATTAGTTTCATTTCATTAAAACATTACATTAAATTTATGATAACCAAATGCAACTAAATAAAAAAAAAATAATTTGTCTAAAATTTAATATGTTTATTTTTTTTTTTGAGGTTAGTTTTGTTGCTGATGTATAATTTGATACTTAATATACATAAGTCACAAGAACAGTTACTTCAAAACTGCTTTACTATATCAAGAACATCTAAATTCTAAAATCATTCTAACGATCATTCTAAAATTTATTTTGTAAAATATCAGTACGAATTCGCAACTTAGCATTGTTTTACTTCTTAATGTTAAAATGTATGTGTAAATTAACGTTTTATGTTAATCAAACCTCATTAGAACGTATATTTTAAGTTATTAAATTAGTTTAAATCTAAAAAACAAAAACCTTCAGTTAGTTATAAGATATTAAGAAAATGTACAAATGTATTAAGTTTGACTCTTGTTTAAAGTTTAATCCAAACTTAAGTTACTTTTTTAGTAACTCTTATTGTTTCAAAAATATATAAACAAACTTTAAACTTTTAGTAGGTGAAAATGCAATTTATAAGAATAAATAAAAAAAATATATATAATATATTTCTGTTTTATCACATATTTGTTTAATTCTGTTGTTTATATAAACTTATTTTAAGAAAAGTAGTTTCGTTTTTCTCCGAAAATTAATAAACTCGGAATTCACATCCGTCACTTACTCAGTGACTGTGACCATAACTACGTAAATTACAAGCGTTTTTATATGAAGCGATTTATTAAGCTTAACAGTACCAAAAAACTTTGTTAATTTATATACAAAATAAAAAGTCAATAGCTCGTACTTAATTATTATGTTAGTTAACAATATTAACTGAAGTGTGAGCTAATAAGTATAATGTTGAAGTTGTAGTCAAAAATTTACCTAAGTTGCGATTTTTTTTTATTACAATGAAATTTTCGTACCTGAAAAGTATTATATTTTACATTGCATAGTTACTTCGGTATTTCATGCGTAAAATGTTTGATTCAATTTTATTCAAAATTGTTAAACTTATAGAATATTAATAAATATGTTAAATTTAGGCATTTATAGTTTTTACTATATTTTTTAAAAGTAAGTGTTTTATATGATCGAAAAAAAAAGCTACACCAAAAAAGTTCTAGAGTATTTTAGTGACTAAGACTAATAAAACCGCTAATGGAAACTGATAACATTTAAATCAAATTAATGATAAGAATTATATAATAATCTGTATTTAGGTTAAAAGTTTATAAGTTACTGCTATAGTGGCTACAGTATAAAATTTATAAAATAAGAACTCTCTAAATCTTCAATAAATATTAAACAATACTTAATAAAGTAAACTATTTAACAATAATATAAATAAGTTTAACTATACATCGAAAAAATAGTACTTTGATTGCTTTCGAACGGTTTTCGAACTAATTTGCTTGATAACACAATTTACTTCATTAATTTTCATTGAAAGCTTTACAATAGTAATAAACTAATAATTATTTTTATAATAAAAATTTAATTCTACCAAACCTTAGAAAACCATGAATGTTTTGCATAACTTACTTTTTGCTTTATTTTGTTGTCAGAAAAAATAAATTCCAAATAAAAAGTGCAAGTAATACCTTATTGACACTTAAAAATTTAAATTTAGAAGATACTACAGATTCGTGTTCTTATAAAGAAAACTTCCCTTTGGTTTTTGATCTTGAAACAGACTTAAACTTAAGTATACACTTAGATTTTCTGATCTCCCATTTCATGCATGACTAATTAAGCTTTTAAATTTTTATAATATTTTTTCAATATTTTTTTTTAATGAAAAACAACTATGCTTGTACTTTATGCTTAGAAATTAAAAAAAAAAGTATTAGTCTTTAATAATATTTAACTTTTTACAAAAATTCGAACAGTGAAAACAATTTGTAAAAATTTTCATACTACTTTAATAAGTATTAATTACTTGATCGAACTAAAACGACGTCAACCAATTAATAAATTGCTGATACTTTTAGTTTTGAAAGTGTTTACTAGTTTAGTTAGAAACTGAAATTTGAAAAAGTTATTGAATTTTGTTAATAATATTTAAAGCAACAAACTGGTACTAACATGTAACAATATATTTGCACAATCGTTATCATTAAGTATAGATTGTCAGTTTTGTCAGTTTGTTAGTCACTGGAATTGTGACTCTTAGTTTTTTTTGTTATAGTATTGTGAAATGAAAACTACACTAATAAAATAAAACTAATAAGTTTATAAAAACTATTAGTTTATATCAGTAGCATCGCGTGGTATTTTTGTTAGAGTGCTACAGATTGACATTGTTAAATTTAGAACTTCCCTAGCTTGAAATATTTAGTAAGAACCATAAAGTAATATAAAGAAATACCTGAATTTTCAGAATAATTAACATGAATTATTTATTTAAACAAATTTTTAATAAAATATAAATGAGTAAACTTATATATATAAACATATCTTATACCTTTGAATATCATTACCCATTTTTAACAACTATAGTTTATAGTTAATAATAATTTATTAGTTTATAGTAACTAAAATATAATACTATAAGTTACACAGATCTTTGACTCGTAGTCTTTCATTTTTCTTATTAGTTTTAAGTCACTAAAATGTGAATAATATCTTTAGAATGTGTATTTTAAAAAAATAGTTAGTTTAAAGTACTCAGATAGTTTAAATACTTTTCGAGGATTTTAAGAAATAAACAGAGTTTTGTTTTTTATTTCGATTATATTATCTTTTAAAGATGTTCTAATACTATTTACCGTAATTCTTTTTATAAATCTAGGTATAAGATTTAGAGTTTATAGCAGAATTTAAAAAAACAATAAGGTGTTGTAATAAAGCAACTAATTATGTGTATGAATAGTATGGATATTCAAGTTTATATCAATACTTCTGTCTATAAAATGTTTTTGGAATAGTATTTTGATATGTTTTGCTGTAATACTAGTAGTATTTTTTAATTAACACATATTCTTAAACATGAATTTTTTGTTATCTCTGCTAATAAATATTGCTATGAAGTAATGACATTCTAACATTGAAGAATTTACTAACACAGCAGTGGCTTAGAAAATAGCAATGAAAACACAAATTGTTTTTTCGGTAAAAATGATAGGTAACGTTTGTATACACTTACAATTTGTTACTTACTGAATTCTCAAGTTAAAAATAAAATTTTATCAGTTTGAATAATTATATACTTGTATCAGCTTGTGTCTTTATACAAAATAAGTTTTAAATTACCTTACCATAATCTATTTACTTAAGTACAGTTATTAAACATTATCGTTTTTGTCTTAAATCGGTATTTTAATACTAGTTGATAGCTTAATTTGATACCACTACTTTAGGAAAGTGTGTAAAAATTTGATCAAATAAAAAGAACTACCTAATGTTTTCACAGATAGGGATTTATTTTCTTAAAGTTTTTAAAACGTAATTTTAATTTTACTATCAACATTTAATTGCTTTTTGTTTTAGAGTACTAAAGCCACATAAAACTTTAACCTGTCACACTTAAAACCAAAAAGGTAGCTCACATGTCTTATTTATTCTGGGATGTTTTTTTTTTTTAAATATAAGTTATTTACCAGATAACCAAAAGTTTTTTTTTCAAAACTGTTGTATAAATAACAATCTTGTTACTTTTAAATATAGAGGCTTTACAAGTAGTTGAAGTTTTGACTAAATACTTATGAATACTATGCACATAACATAAAGTATTTGTAAGTTATATCTATACCCAACATCAAATAGTAATAATTCCTGCACCTAATTAAAAAACTACACTCTAAAACTTAAATATTAATTAATAGTAGTATTGTTAATTGCATGTTCTTATAAAGTTTTTACGTAGTTAGTACTTTCTCGAAACTAAGAGTTTTCATCAAAGTTATTCAAACAAAACTTCATTTTTTTTAGTTATTACAACTAAATAACTTTCTATATTTTCGATAGCTACGTCACAACTAAAATTATATACATTAGAATGTATTCTAACTAAAAGTCTTTTTACTACTAATATTTTCTGTTTTATTTTTAAAATGTTTATTTTGAAAACTCACAAGAAAAAATATAAATACTTTTAGGTTTGTACTATACTAATTATTATTTTATTATTAATCATTTTCATTTATTTTTTTACTTTTTTACTTGTTTTCTAATTCTGTTACCCCTAAGCCTTACCCTCGGTTGATAACTGTTTATTTTTTGATTAATAACATTTAAGAGTTTATTTATTTTTTTTAGTTTTTTAATACCGATTTTTTATCTTATATATAGTTATTATTACTGTTATCTTTTACCTTTAAACAATACTTTTTGGTTTTTATAATTTATCATTTTAAATTGTTCATTATATCTTTTAGTAAACTTATTATTAATTTTAAAAAAATTTTTTTTTTGACTTTTTTTGCTAAAATGACCCTTCGTGCAAAAGTAAAATTTATTGCATATCTGACCCATTTCCGTAGTTCCTGGTTGACAGAGACTAATTTTAATTACATAACTACTTTAAATATAACTGTTGTTGTTTATATTCTCAGTTTATATACTAGTTTTTTTTTTTGTGTTTTGTTTTACATAAGTACAATATTCTCAAATTAACTGCACACTTCTTTCAGTATTTTAACTTTAAGAGTTAATAAAGATAAGTTTAAGGTTTTGTAGGTTTAAAAAACAGAAAAACATCTAATTCGACTCAAATTAAGCATTATCGAAATTTTAGAGATTTTAACCTATTTTAATAGACTTTTAGTATTGACAATAACTAAGTTTTATACAATATACATTGCTAATTTGTTTAATATTAATATAAAGTTTGGATGTTCAACAAATAAATAGTTTAAAAAATAACTTTTAAATACACTAATCTTTGTGACTTCATCTAACAATTTTAGTTTTGTGTATGCTGAGGTCAGCTATGACAAATGGCTTAACTATTTAATAAATATTCTAAATACTTTGCATACAATATAATTATTAGGTGGAACCGATTTTAAATAATGTCTTTCATCGAAGCTAAGCAAAAAAAGACACAAACTTATACTAAAGCTTTTAGTATTAATTACTGAAAACTTTAAGATAAATGATCTAATCATCCTTTTCAGTTTGTAAGTCACTACAAGTGTGACTAATGCTCATTAGACTTATGATTTTAACTATGGTTTACGTTAGACCACACTGTTTTTTGAATTACCAGATATGCCATTTTTTTCAAAACTTGTATCAAATAATTTTGTTTTACACATGTAATTGCAGTGTAAAATATTTACATATATATTTATTATTTAAGTATAGACTTAAAACTTTAAAACTTGTAAAAAAGAAGTTAAATGTGGCAATTTTAATATTTAATTGTATATAAATAAGCTATGTTATCATTAGTCGGTTTATAATTTTTACACTCATGTGAGAAACTTGTATGAAACAAAGTATTGTAAAATCGAAGAAAAAACAAGTAAATTATGAATAATAGATTAGTTCAAGTGTAATAATTAATCTCATTTTATGAGCTAGATCGTAAACTAAGTTTAAAAATGTGTCAGTATAATTTTTCTAAATATATCAGAAAATTCTCTTTAACAAAATAAACTATACATGGTTTACTTAGATCAGTTATAAATTATTTTAAGTTTACAAAACGTATTTTTTTTGTTATACTTAACTTACAACTTAATAAGTTTTAAGAAGTTAGTTTTGAAATATAAATAAGTTTTCAATATTGATAACTACAAAAAACTTTATTAAATAGTGCTAATTTTGTGATTATTCTAAAAAAAAGGAGGCTAAAGAACAAACTTAATATATAGTACAATCTTTAAATATTACAAGTTATTTCAAACAAAATTTCATAGCTTTGTCCGTTCATTAAAATTTGATCAAATTTCATATCTTACAAACTATAACTAATTATAAAAGAATGTGAAGATAATCGGAACTGTTAGTTTTACAATTCAAACAAAATAGCATATCAAAAAAACTACAAAGTTCTTAAATATAAGTTTTTTGTTCATTTGATCAAAAACAATTTACTTCGAGAACTATAAGTCCTAAATAAGGTAAGGTTTTTTTTTAAATCTAAAAGCCTTGAAATAAACAAAATATTATAAAAATCATTGAGCTTATAATAACAAAATATTAAAAAAAAAAAAAAAACATTTAAATACCGTTACACAATGGGACGTTTTAAAATATATTCTACAATTATTTTAAATTGTTATTCTATTAAATCTTTTTTTTTATGTTTACGTTTAAATAAAAAGATTTAATCAAGCTTGGAGTTTAAAAAAATTAATGGGTAAGAAAATTAAGGAAGTTAAAACTGTTCTATAAAACTAAAAATTTTTACAATAATAACATTTAATGCAACATAGTTACAAAAAAAAATTATTAATATATTTCATAATCAATTTAAAACATTTTCTCAATGATAAGGTAGTAAAACTCACAAACTTAAAGTGAATTAAATGTATTAGTTTAACGCCTCTTTTCTAAACAGCCTTGTTATTTAAAGTGTAGAGTTTTTATGTCACGAAAATGAGACTATATTCTTGGTTTTAAACATATATATAGACAATTTTTCAAACATCAAAAGAATGTTAACAACTTAAGATTTGAAGAATTTAGTAAATCTGTTTCACGGAAGTTAGCTACAAAGCTTACAAGCATAAAAATATTTATATGTTAAAGATAATTTAAATAAAAAACTATAATGTGAGGTTTCATTATTTAAGTCTATGAGCAAAACAAAATATTATAAAAAATAATACATTTGTTAGGCAAATATGTGAAAAAAAATGGTACAAAGTTTATTTCTTCCAAAACAGTGAAACAAACCTCAATTGTCGGTTGTACTTTGAATAATATAGTGACGTAACAATGATTTAAATGGAGAATTATATTTCTGTTGCAAAATATATTTTAGCTAAAATTCCCAATTTCACTTGTTTGAAATTGCAAGTTGACAACGCTTAAATTTTAAAAGTCACAGTAATTGTGACTATTAATCGTCATAGTATAAAACCATTTGGTATACTTAAATGTTTAAATAAGAAACACAAGTTTTAATTAGAAATGAGTTTGAAAAATTTTAAAACTTATCGGGCTATTTTATATTTATAAGTTTTTAAAAGTTGCCTGTGTTTAAAAGTTTTTCACGTTAAAAATTACAAAACTGTAAATATAATTTTGTTTAGAAGTTTAAATAACTTTTGCTATAATAATATATTATTACAGAAAATTTAACATAAGTTTTGTCCTAAATAGAAATAAAAAAATAAAGAGTTAAAACTACAGTAACATCTAAAAAATAAAACCTTGTTTGAAATATATTTTGATTTAGATAAACAATCTATATATCTTTTAATTTATCTTCAACTAACTGAACAAACTGAACATCTAAAAAATAAAACCTTGTTTGAAATATATTTTGATTTAGATAAACAATCTATATATCTTTTAATTTATCTTCAACTAACTGAACAAACTGTAAAGTTGTTTAACATTACAAATGTTCTATCGTTTTTTTATAAGTACAATTACTAATATTTGAAGGGTTAAATAAAATAAACTAATATCATTTTATATTCTTGCAAAGTACTATCTTAAAACTATTTTAAACAGTAGTTTTGTAGTAAAAATGTTATAATGTTTTGTTGTAATACTGTGTTAAAACTAGTTCGATCATTAAAAGTTTATATTAAAAGTTTTATGTTGCTATCTTTTTGTAAACACAATAAAGTATTAAAAATACAAGTTTAACAAGTAGGTATTTTTTGTAAAAAAATAGTCTGTTAAGGTATAAATAACTAAAATAAGTTAATTAAGGTATAATTAAATAAGTTTTTTAAATGAATCTCGAATTCATTAAAGAAAAAATAAACTATGCTATTTACAAGTTTAAAAAAAGTATTTTATAGAAGTAAGTCATACAAAAAGGTGACAAAATGTACGTAAAAAAGTATATATTGATTTACATTGGGTGTTTTATACAACAAACTGAAAACTACTTTTCTGTTTGTGATTAAAAATATTTATTAGATTGACTACTTTTAGTAATATTGTTTTTTTTTAGAATATACAGCTAGTTTGATTTTTATTGTAGTCATGTTTTTTGATTAAAACTAGATTTTAAATCATTAGACTACACTTACAGTAAAAATTTTAATTTTTTTAAGTTTTTAAGTAAAACCTAACATTTAAATTTAAAATTTTATAATATTTTTCTAAATTAAAAAAGGAAAATATCTAAAAACTAATTTCGATTTTTATAAAATGGCCTAACAATAAATTATTGTGCAATACTGGTATGTGGCAACTATTTACAAGACATAGGAAAAACTTTATTATTTATGTTTTAGGTTTTTGAATTTTTGACTAAAATATTTCGTTAAAATTAAGATTAAAAAAAATAGTTTTATTGATTTGTTTTCAAGTGTATACGCAACGAAAATGTTAGAGGTAGTTTTAAAACTAAAAAAACTCAAAAGGCGGTATTTACTGTCCTCATTCTACTTAAATACTCTAAACTTATAATTGACAAAAAAAGACATATATTGTTTAACTTCAATATATATATTGACTAGATGAAAATAAGCTTTGCAGTTTCTAGATATTTTAAACTTTTAATATAAACACTACATATCCATTAACAGATAAGCTTATTTATTTTCATAGTGTAAAAAAAGTATTAACTCATTTTATTCTAAATATAGTAAAATACCTAGTTTTTTATACAGTTAGTTCACTTATAAGCCTACAAAAATTATCAAACTTTAAATACTAAAGTTTAAACCGTCCTGCATAGTTTTGTTTGAGCTTAAAATCACAAATATATGCAACATCAATCAATACAAATTATTAAGCTCATATAATCATAATAATTAACGTAAAATATTGCAGTTTTTAAGTCACAACAACTGTGACTAATATATTGATAAGTATCCAGAGACAAAGTTCTAAGAAATGAAGTGCTCTAAAAGTTCCTAAACTATATGAAATTAAAATAAACATCATATTAGTTTTACTTTATGATAAAACTTTATATCGTTTCTCAAAGTTTATTAGTTTGTTTAAGTACTTCATAGCTTAATTGCCTCTCTAAAATGTAAGAAATAATAAATGTTAAACGTAAGGAAGTTTAATTAAGTAAACAGGCACTTACAAACTATAATTTTTGATAGTGGACGGACTTTATAATGACTCAGTGAATTTTATGCTAAGATGTCAGTATAAAGTTGTGACTTATAAGACCTTTATCAGTATAAATCAGGGTTTCTCAAAGTGGGCGATTTCGCCCCCCTGGGGGCGATTTTAGTAATTCGGGGGGCGATAATTAGTAAGGGGGCGAAAGGGTGGGCGATAACTAGTAAGGGGGCGAAAAGGGGGCGATTTTAAAATTTTGGGCTGTCATAAGATTTTTACTTTTTTTCTTGCTATTTTACTAACTTTAGCTTGTTATTAATTTTTTGACCCTGAGGTAAAACTTAAACTAAAAAGTTTATTTTATTTATGTAAAAAATTGAAAAAAAAACAAGTGCTTATGACTCCTACTTTTAAGTAAATACTATATTTTCATTCATATATTTCCTTATTTAAGAATTACATAGGTCATATACGATTGGAATCTCTAACTATTTTATAACCTGACATATAAGTTATTTTGGATCATAAATGGTTTGTAAAAATCTATGTTATTTATTATTAACTATGACCACATGATATTTCCAGTTGTTTTTTGAAAAGTCACTAAGTTAGACTAGGAAATAAAACTATACAGGGTTGCTAATTTATCTAGAAACCTGGAAAAACCTGGAATTTGACAATTCAGGCAAAAAAAAAAACCTGGAAAAAATCTGGAATTTTTAACAATTTAAACATATTAAGTAGTAAAGTTTAGATTTGACACAAAAAAGCTACCCTATAGATAAAAATATGGATTCCTTCGAGGCAGATACTTTTAAAGTAAACGACTTACAGGAAACCTTCTCAGACTTACAAACTGACCTTGAATTTAAAGTAAATTCTTCCAAAGAACGATATGAAAGCTTTTGGACTCAACAAAAACAAAGGCAAAAATATCCAATCATTTGAGAGGAATTTAGATTGTTGTTTATAGCTTTTCCTTCCAGCTATGTTGTTGAAAAAGCTTTCAGTTCAGTTATCAACATCTTGAGCAAAAGATCTAATCTAGATATTTATAAAGGAGGTCACTTAAGGCTCTATTTTACTGATTAAGAATCAGATTAGAAAAAACTTGCAAGCAGTCATGAACCTCATCCTTCACATTATATTAGACTTCAGTCGCAGACTTTATTTTATGAAAGTTTTTTAATTTTATTTGATCTTTTGAAATATTTCTTTTTTAACCTGGTTTGTGTTGTATTTGAGTAGTCTTTTTAAAATAACAACTTTATTAAGCTATTTATTCTACAACAGGTTTGCATAATGCCTAATAAATATTAATTACGGTAGACTTCCTCTTGAGTTCGCACTTTTTACCCAAAAAAAGTGCAAATTTATATTTTTCTAAATTTAACTAAAGTAAAGTCTATTACTAACTAAATATTAATAAAACAAAATATATATAATATTTAATAGTTTATATAGATCTATTTTTTTAATAAAAGCTAGTTTTTTGTTTTAGTGGATTTCATGTTTTTTCATAACATTATTGCATATAACATATTGAAATTTGTCATTTTGTAAAAAAAGTATGGTAATAATTTTTTGAGTTTGCACTTTTTGATTTTTTTCAAATCAAGCGAAAGTCTACTATATCTTTTAAATGGTTTATGTTTTAAAGTTTTTAATACTTTTATTTTGACCTGGTTAATTTTGTAATTCATATTCGTCGTTTTACATTAGACTAAAAGTTTTTTAAGCATAGTGATTAAAATATTTGTTTGAAAGACCTTTATTTGACAGGTTTTTGTTATTACTTGTTTAATCTGTATATAACTTATATCACTATATAACTATTATCTGATTGTAAAATTTTGATAATCATTAAAGTTTTTATTTCTAAAAATAATTTTTTGGTTTTAAAAGAGTATAAATTTGAGATATCTTTTTGAAATGACTTCTACTTTTTCATTTAAAAGTTTCTTAAACTCAATTTTATTTTCTAAATTGATTTATTATTGTTAAAAAATTTATTATTATATAAGGAGTTTTAAACTATTAATACAACTGTTTTTTGTTTTATCTTAATTCAATGTATATAAGCAATTAGAATATACTTAGTTTATTTTAATACTTCAACACTAGCTTTTAGTTTTTCACTTTTTTCCTCTGTTAAATTATTAAAGGCTAATAGCTAGAAAAAAAATTTTTTAAACAGAATTAAATAAGCCATCAAGAAGACTGCTACAGTTACAAAACAAAATTTTAACCTAATTAAAAGTTTTTTTTTGATTGATTACTTTCTGTTCACAGAATTAACTGTAAAACATTGGATTTTTTTTGAATTTAAATGAAGAAAAAAAATTGTTAGAATTCAGGTTTAGTTCCCTAAAGATTATTCCAAGTCGAATACTATTTCATGGTATTCTACTACGAAACAAATAGTTTAAACTGTTTAAAATTAAATTTTTAACTTTACCAACTAATTTGCTTACAATATATCTTAGCATTGAAATTAATAAATTTACTGCATTTACTGAAGCTGTTGATGAAACCACTTTTCATGTGAGATAATCAACCAGTCGGTCAAACTTCCTTAAACTAGATCAGAAATTATATTTTTATTTTTATTTTATTTTTTGTAAAAAAAACTGTTCATTTTTTTATAGTTTTTAAATCTCTGGTATAGTTATTTTAGAATATGCCTTTTAATAAAATAATTTAAGTATTTTGTCCGTTTTAAATAAGTTACTTAGTATTAACTTCTAAATGTCCAAATTTGTTATATGAGATGTTATTATTATGTCAGGTTTCAGTTAAGATTTCAGATGGGTAACGTACAGCTCAGATCAAGTCGCAGATCCAGTCGAATTTAGACCCGCTAAGTAAATTGAAAACTACTTGTGCAAAATAAATAAAATTTAGTTTTTTGATACTTAATATTTTGAAATACGCTTTCATTTCGTTTTCAGTTCACAATGTATTTCCTACATCACAATAATACTAAGTCATTTTATTACAATTTTGTTCGAGTTTTTTTATTTTCTTTTTTGTTATTTTTTTTAAATCATGCAGCCCGCAATTACATTTTTTAACGAGTTGAAACTAGAAAGGAAGTTTTAGGAAATATGAATTGCTGACTACAAAAGTTGTCCACCACTGACCTAAAAGTTTCATTAGTTTCAAAACAGTTCATATTTAAACAGGATTGATAACAGATTACACAAGGCTTTTTAATAATTAAGTATTTTAATACACTTTACTGGGCTTCTAAGAAAATAACTGTAAATTATTTTCTCAAGTCCTGTAAACTACTTTGAACACAAAAGTGCGTGCATAAGAAGTACCAGACAAAAATACATTTTGAACACAAGTTTTTTTAGCTCAAAAGTTTGTACTCAAAAGAAAAACTACTTTGTAAAATCGTCGGGGGCGATTTTTTTTCAAATTACTGAAAAGGGGGCGATTTAGTAAATGAGTTTGGGAAACCCTGGTATAAATAAAAGCAAATTTATTCGATACATACAGTAAAATAGAATTTTTAGTTTCTTTAAACATTCAAATAGTTTTTAGTTAAATTATGAAATCTGTAGTATTGTTTACTAATTCAAATTGAGTAAAAAACTTTTAGCTTAAGTTTTTAAAAATAAAAATTTACGAACTTATTAGTGAAAAATTTATTGTAGTACAAAATAAAATAATTTTATCAACTCTACTCACCACAAAGTGCTTATTTAGTTGTAAGTAAGTTTTTAAGTTAAGTAAACAAAACGTTTTATGGAAAGTGTTGACGCCTTAAAGCTAGGAACTGTAAACTTTAAATTATATTAAAGATTACTTATCATGATATCATCACATTTGACAACGTCATCGAAAGGATCCTGACTTGTTTAACCTGAAATGCTATATATCAAGTTATTTAATCATATTTTAAACCTTGATCCTTCGGTATTTTTAGTTAACTTATAACTTTGTTGTTAACCTCTACAACGGCAGTTTTTTTATGTTTACATTAGGCAATGTCAATGTTAAATTCTTTTAATTTTCTAAATCAAACAAGATAAATTTGAAAAAATTATACTGTTTTTAATGTTTTTACATATTAATTTGTTATATAACATATATTTATTAAATGTATAAACATTGTTATACGCAACAAATTGATACCTACAACCAAAATTTATAATTTATGAATATTTTAAGTATTTATGGATGAAATATTTGTTACCATTTTGTAAGTTACTGCATTGTAGATAATATTTAATAAATAGTTTTATAGTATTTTAACAACTTTTTAAAATTTTATATTTTTTTTTTATATGTCTATTATATATTATATACAATTATTTTTTTTTTTTATATTTTTGTAATAATATACTTATTGCCAAAGCTGTTGACTTAACAATTGTTTTTAACAAAATAAATATATCCCAAGATCACGAACAAAATAGACCATGATTTTATAGTAAACTAATAAGATACAAACGAAGTATTATTTTATATTTGTATACTAAATGACTTTTGAAAAACTATAATTTTTACTCTATAATAAACTTTTTTAAACTACAGTTATCGCGTTTTGATTTGTTATGCAGACTATATCGAATATTATAGTTATAAGAACTTACAACAAAACAAGAATTTACAACTAACAGGCCAAAAAAAAAAAAGTTTCATATTTCATAAGATTTAACTTTCACAAAGTAAAAGGAGATATATTTTTGATTTCATGACTTAAGATTTTTTTAAATTTTAAACACCTTATATTTATTAGACCGGTTTCATTGGAATTTTAATTTAATTGATTACTTCATTCGAGAAAATGTAACGAATTATTATAATGTATTTACTTTATAAGACATACTTAAGCACAAAATTTTTTGGTAATACTGTAGTCGATTAAGTGAACTTCTTTTTATGTTTAGTATTGAGCAAGTTAGACAGATTAAAAGACGTAGTTTTAGTAAAAGATGTAATTGTTTTTTTAAAACAATAGTAGCTATCTCTTATTTGAATACATTTTTTAATAGTGTAATAGTGTTCAGTACATATATATAAAACCTAATTATATAATTTTAAATTAAAAACTAAAAAACTAACAAAAAACTCATAATTAACTAAGAGAAATGGTTTTGGTTTATCTTTAATATAAACCTAGTAAGAAACCTCTTGATAACCATTATAATACATGTTATTTAATATTAATGTTATCAAATCGGTATATCTTTATCATCACACAGATATCTGTAGTTTTTGACAACCTAACTTTTAATGCAATTAGTTCACTAAAAATCTTACAAAAATTACCAAACTTTACATACTAACGTTTGAACCGTCCTAAAATTTTTGTTAATTGAGCTTAAACTTACATACAAAAATATATTAATTAATACAAATTACTAAGCTTATAAAACCATAATAATTAGAGTAGAATATTTAAGTTATGAAGTCACAACAACTATGACTAATACTTTGATAAGTGTCCAAAGACAAGATTCTAAGTTTTGAAGTACTCTAAATTTTCCTGTATTGCTATATAAAATTTAAAATAAACATTATACTAGTTTTACTTTATAACAAAACTGTATATTGTTTCAAAAAGTTTATTCAAGATTTAATAGGACTTTTAGAAGGTTACGTCTAATTTGTGTTGATTATACCTCAATAGCAATGTCAATTTCAAAGAAATTAAGTCAACTATGACTGTATCTTATACTGTTTATATCTAAGTTTCAAATAAAATAGTTTATAAAACCTTAACAAAAAAGTTATTTTACCTCGTTCAGTAAAAGAGGATTCATGAAATTTAACACTTGATTCGTAAACTGGTGTTTTGTTACAATTTAGACAAGCAAGTATACTACCATACTTTAAGGAAAAACAACTTATTTTACGTAAAACATTGTTTATTTTTTGAACACATTATAATTCATTTAAAACGATTAAAAATTAAGCATCGTACAGTTATCAATATGACGTCGCATTTTAGTTGTTTTAGAAGCAAGTGGAGTATTTCTCAATAAATTGATTTTTTAAAAAGACACAAGTTGACACTATAATCTTATAATACTAAAAATAAATAAATTTTAACCCGTTGCTCTTTCATATTGTCTTCAGTTTGTAAGTCACTGCAATTGTGACTAATGTTAGTTTATGAACAAAGCATAGATAAAATTAAAACAAAGAACTAACTTTCTTAACATATAAAAGTTATTAATAGTTTGATCTAAATATAAATTATTATTTTACTGTGGAAATATTTTTCTTTATATTTTTACTAAGAAAGTTATATATCTGGTAATTTTTAATATTTTTGTTATGTTATGTCAGTAATAGCTAATAAAACCTTAGTAATATACCTTGTTTGAAATGGTGCATTAAATTTTGTTTATCTAAAATTTTTGATACTTTTATTAAAAAGTTATAAACCTTTTAACAATTTTATTTACTATTCAAATTCTTATTTAGACGTTTTCAGTATACTTACAATAAATCAACAAATTGATATAGCTTTAAATATTCATAATGTAAGCATAAATTCAAACAAAGCTTTAATTTCTTACTCGAGATAATTAATAGTTTTAATAAATAATTGCATAAGTTATAAATACTAAACTTATCATGCATAAATATAAGATTAGAACTTCATGTGAAATTTATTGGATGATTTAAAAGTGTCTACTCAAGTTTGAGACTATTTTACATTTTAAAAAGTAATTATATGAAAGTTTCCTTTATTAGTAAATAATTTCGTAGTAACCATGTTTTTAGATGATTTGAAATGAAGTGTTAGTTGCAATATAATTAATGTATAATGTAATAATAAACTGTGGCAGCAATAATTTCTTTAAACAAAGATAGTGTTAAATTAGTAAAATTGATAACATTGAGTAAAAAATTAAAGTTAAATCAAATAAATCAACTGATCTACTACAAAAAAGTTTATGAAGGAATAACTATCATTATTTTGGTATATAGTAGTTGTTCTTTTTAGCTAACTATTGTTGAACTTTGAGTTTAAATTTTCAAGTTTTTTTTTACTATTTATACTGTAGTCACTGATAACTTAAGAATTAACAAAAAAATTAAACGTTTTTAAAATTTTTGTTAGAATTTTTTTTTAAAGTTATCAGTTCCTATCTTTATTTTCATTTTATCTAGCTATTAAAACATTCTAAACATATATTGTTTCAATAAGAGAACACAATCACTTATTTGAAAATTAAATAAAAATCATTAGAAAAAAGAATGTCAACATATATCTTAGTTTTCTAGAAATCTTACACTGTTGAACGATGACTAATTTATAAACTAATAATTAAATACTGTTTGTTTTAGATTTCAAACAAAACAAAAATATATAAAGTAAGTAAATAAAACATAAATCTAAGCTAAACCTTATCTACAGCTTCAATAATATATTTATAAGTTTTCAATACTTAAAACCTTTTGTTAAATTAAATTAAGTACAAGCTGTAATTAGAAGGAAATGTAACAAAAAAGATTCTTTTGAGTTGGTATGCATATTAATAAAACAGGAATGTTAATGTAATGTAAAACAGGACAAACTTAATAAAATAAGTTTATTTTTTATAAATTTCAGTTTAGCTTCTTTTATGATAACGTTATTACAACAGTAATATTGTATAGTTTTTATTAAAAACATCAGTGGTTAGTTTTGAGTTTTTTACTTTTTATTTATCTTTATTTGTAGAAGTTTGTAACTTAGTAAACAAGTAACCAGGCTTTTATGAGTATCTTGACTAGGGCCATAAAAAAAATTAGGGGTCATAAGCAGCAAGAAAGGAGCCACAGGGGGCAACAAAGTTGTTAAACTTTCTTTAGATATTCTGGATCTACAGAATTCTGTCCGAGGAGCTTATAAATTTTTTAAGGGGATTCTTTTTTAAAGTATTGGAAACTCTGATGTAAATGTTGTTTAAAAGAACACTTGCTGTTATGAATTGAAACAATTATGAAATTTTGTTTCTATATGTAAGTGTTGAACTATTTAAAATAAATTATTTTTTGTTGTTGACGTCAAAAAATCCCAAAATTTTTACCAAAATACTTTTTAATTAAACTATTTACTGCTTTAGTTCATAGAACGTCAACCTGTTAAAACTCACAAAGTATCAAAGTAAAAAATATCCAATTTAAGTAGTTTTCTAGTACAGTGTCAGTTTTTATATGAATTATTTTGTAAGTTACCATAACTGTAACTTTAATTTTATGTAAATGAAACGTGTTATGAGTTTATTACTAGTTCATTTTGATAAACTTAGAAACAAATAGTAAATACTACATTATTTTTATAAGTCAAGGGTTATAAATTAAAAATAATTAAGGTTCTTGTACTACTAATAACCACAATTTTAGTTTAACAATGTCTACTTTAAAAACATTCAAGAAAAAAAAAAGAAACCTGCATTTAGGTTCTTATTATTGTTTTAAAATGACTTATTTCTACAAATAGTAAGATAGTTAAAGGACGTTCTCTTTAAAGTTTTTAGACCTAAAACATAGTTAGTCACTGTTTAGTGACTTATAAACTAAAAGTCTATCCGTATATATATAATCTAAATTTGTCAGTAATAAAATATTCTAAAAGTTAGTAAGAGGTTATTGATTTTTGATAACTTGACTCATGAAGTATTATGCTTACTTCTAAAATATTTTTAGAAACATACTTAGACCGCATTTATTATTATCGTATACTTAAGTCTAAAATAAACATCGAAAACTAAACGTTGCTATAAACAAAAACTTCATATCCGAAATTCAAAAATTGAAAATTACAGAAAATTCATGTCCTACAAATTTTATTGAAGTTTGTAGAATTAATAATTTACTTAAAAAAAGAAGGAAAAAAGTTAATTCAAAAGTTTGAGAATATTTTTGCATAATATCAACAAAGTTGATTGATACCACAAACATATACTAACATAAAAAAAATTACTTAACTACTCTAGCTATCATGTTAAGTGTTATCTTATTAATTTAAAAGTCGAATTGTGACTTTATTTCTTATTATCAGTTATACAAAGTTTTTTGTTTACTTGTTTAAAAAGATTTATTTCAATAGTTTCTTGACCAAATAAAAATCTTCAAAAACAATAAGACCTAAAAAATATTTAGATTATTTTAAAATAAATTTAAAATCTTCAAAAACAATGAGACCTTGAAAATCATTAGAATTATTAAAAAAACTAAAAATTTATAAAAAATGGCTACTTCCTTATAATAAACTAAGTAAGTTATACTAAGTTTGTCTACAAATAATTCTGCAGAGTTATCACTTCGCAATTATAGTTTTTTTATAAGAGTTTTAAAATAAGAAGTTTAAATTGTTTTTTTTTTGTATAACTTTGCGCTGCTTTTGAAACTTATAGAACCCAAAATATTGAATTATGAAATTTTTAACAAATGATTCATAAAGATTCAGTTTATAACCTAAAATGAAGATAACTTTTTTGAGCTAAAATGCTTATCTAGTTGAACAAGTAGCACAATGAAATCAGAATATTTGAAAATCACAAGTTGATACCGACTGCTAATAGCATAGTTTACTTTATTGTAGTAGTAGTTCACTTTTTTTTAGTTTGTAAGTCACTGAAAAACTGACTATTGATTTTAAAAATTTTACAATCTGATAAACTAGTTATACTGAACTAGTATTGATGAATTACTAGTATTAACTAGTATTGATAAAACTTACTGCTGTAAGCTATTGTAACCAAAAAATTTTTCAGGATGTCAACTACGGACGTTGCTCAACAAACAATACTAGTTTGACTTTCTATGGGTAGATTGTCAACCTGACCTTTTTGTTAATACGTTTACTGCAGGAGTGGTGAAATTCTAACAAGCTTATATTCAGTACCCGCTGTAGGCAACTTATCATTTAAGTAATATATAATAATTTTAAACTACTTTTAAGTGCTAACTTGTAAATTATCAGTGGACACTATTTATAAAATACTAAATGCTACTCTAAGCTAGTTTATATAAATCAGACAAGAAAGTTTAGAGTGATATTTTTTTATATAAAACACAACAAGAAATACTAGCACATACAAAATTAAAGAATACTTTTAATAACTCTTTTTCAATATAATTTGATAGCTATTTAAATGTATTTCAAAAGACTTAAAACAATAAACTAAAAACTAAATAAAACTTTTAATAAGCTATAAACTTAAAAAAATTTAATAAACAATAAAGCATGTAAATTTGGTTGAAATATTTAAACACTTAAACACCAGTTGAAATATTAACTTTAAACAAAACAATACTTACAATCAACATTCATAAAATAAGTTCAATAGAAGTTGTTGCTTCCAACTGCACACAAAACTAACTGACTGAGTACTTCTAATGCTACCTGTATGTCATGTTTTGATGTTTTTTTGCATCAGTATTTAACTTGACACATATTGTCATTGTACAAATATGGCCGTCTGTTGTCTGGCTCTTGTATTCAGGGTTTAAACAATGAATGATGCGAAGAATTTGTAGCCTTTTATTACGTTTCGTCAAACTAACGTCATCGAACTATACTCATAAGCTTTTGAAAAAGCTAACAAATTGAAATACTAAATATTTTTGTAAGAACGCTTGAGCATAAAAAGGCAGTTTTGTGGTCACTATAGATGTGGCTAATAATTAATAATATTAATAACAAATTAAAATACCTTATAATAACTAATATTGTTTGTAGGTACCTTTGCTTCTTTATGTATTTCCACAGAAAATAGTTACATGTTACTTCAAAGTCATTGTTTGATTATGTGTGTGTTAGTTTACCTTACTATTCTTAATGAAATTATAAGGTACTAGCTAGTAGAACAATACAACTGTAAAAACTTATTCTAAATAGTTTAACTTTTCCTAAACAAATATAATGTCTTTAAAATTTGTTTAAAATTTTCTGATACACCACTAATAATTCGGCTAAACAAAAACTAATTTATTGTAAACATTTTAAATACAATTGCTTTGAAAGTTTAAGTAAAAAATATAGTATGTTTTTATTTTTCTTGTTTAACTTGATTTGAAAAACAATAAATTTTTGTCAGATCGGCATAACTTAAATACCAGATGATTAAGATCCGATTTAAAAAATAAATTTATGTTTGAATATGTATTTTGTTTTCGTTAGATAATTAAAATATATAAATAAGTCTTAATTGTTGAACAAAATACTTACTTGATTGACAGTTTGTCTTGGATTTTACAAGTTTGTAACACTACATTATGTAATTCTGGTTATTGTTCCTTCAAATTAAATGCCCTTTGATTTGTAATAATGAAAATTTACCAATGTTTTAGCCTTTAATATATCTTTTGAAATCTTATTTAATCAATAAAAATATCTTTAATATAGTATAATTAATTGAAAATATTTTTTTTTAAATAACATAACACAATTAGAATAGTTCAATTTAACTAAACATACTGTTAGTTTTAGAACTAAATAAATAAAATTTCCGTCAAACTTATCTTAAAATTTTATTACTAGGGTAATATATAGAACTTGAAAAAAAAATTATTAATTAGCCTTACTCATCGAAAAGTTTTTACTTAAAGTTTTATTTCAGTAAACCTTGAAAGTTTTTTATTTTCAATTTATTTTATTTCAACTAATAAGTAGTTAAATACTTTTTTAATACTATTTTAAGAATAAAATTAGAGTTAAACAATACAAGAACAAAAAGTTTAAATTGCTTATTAACATATAACTTAAAATATTGAAAACGAAGGTTCAACCTGCAAAACTTCTTTATTTTTAGAGTTTTTTTTTTCTAAAATAAAATTATTTTTTCGGATTGTAGCGTACAGTTTATCCTATTCATTCGTCGCTGAGATTTGAAATAAAATTTTAAACTTTAAATCAGATAATATATATAGAATTTATTAAAAGTAAATGTAAAAATGAAACTTGTTTCAACTATAAAACAAAAAAAGGCATCTTAAGCGGTTATCTGTTTTCCCATATCGTGACTTTTTACTCAAATAGAAACCTTGTTATAGATTACAAAAATTCAAGTAATAATTTTAATTAATAATCACAATGCAGTGACTTATAAACTGTAAAACATTGTATCGCTCATTTTGTTTCAAATGATTCGTTAAATTAAAAATTATATGTCAGTAGCAGCTTGTGGTTATGAGAAACAATGTTAAAATATATTAAATTGCGACTTTTTTATATACATATTTGATTTTGGAATCGAAACTAATAAAACTAAAAATTTAAAAGTTTTTAGTTTTATTAAATATGTTTTTACTTTAAATGATATTAATTTTAGTAAGTTTTATATAATTATAAGTAGATTTATTGAATTCACAAGCTTGACATAAAAATAAAAAACTATTTTCTTTTAACATTTTATTTATCATATTGCAATGTTTTAACAGTTATATTAAGGTTTAAAAAAACTAAACATAAAGAAAACAAAGCTGTAAATAATTCTTTAAAAGTATTGATAGTTCTTTTAGTCTCTTATAAAAATTATAAAAAAAAATCAATAAAGTATTTTATATTTAAACTGTATTTTTGTTAATCGTTTAATTTCAATAAAATATACAAAATATATAAAAAGTTTTCTTACTTAAGTTAGAACTAAAGGATTTTGGTCACCCAAAAAGCTACTTAAAATGTTATATATAATCTAAGCAGATGTAAATATATAAATAAAATTCTATACTTAAGTACAAAATACTAAAGAAAATCGCTTTGAGAACCAATATTATATAAATAATAGGTAATAAATATACAATTTAATAATATTATAAAATGTGTAACTTGTTTAAAAATATTGTAATTAAATTTAATGTGTAAACATATTACCTTATATTAAAAAATATAGTAAATAACTGAATAACTAAGCAAATTGTAGTGTTATCAAAACTTATTAAAAGGTTACAGCTCCAAATCGTTTCTGCATTTTAACTGTGTTTGTTCAATTTTTTTAGCAGTTTATATCTTAAAACGTCTTTTAGTAAAATACACTAAAAAATTTCTACATAATATAGGGTTACGAGTCACTATTGAATCACCAATGTTGACGACTGATTACCTGGATGTGAAGCTCGACTTGAATGAACTCTCCTATATGCCTTATAAAAAGCAAAACGCAAAAATTATGTATATAAATTAATGTTCTAGCCACCCAAAAAGTATTATAAACCAAATACCAAAAATTATTAATCAACGTTTAAATAAAAGATCAAGCAACGAAGCAAATTTTTTAAAGACAAAGCAAGATTACGAACTAATGATGAAAAAATGCGGTTACAATGATAAACTTAATTTTGAAACAACGAAGCAAAAAAAACAAAACGACCAATAAAAGTAAAAGAAAGCGAAATATAATTTAGTATAACTCCCCATTCTGTACTTTAGTTAAAACAAACATCGGCAGAAAATTTATAAATCTAGTAAAAAAACATTTCAACAAAAATAACTCATTATCAAAGATATTAAACAATTATATAATGCGAATCATCATGTATGGCGAACTTTCAGAGATTAATAAAGTCACATAATCAAAGGATTTTAAACAAAAGTTATTTTATCAAAAACCAGTGTAATTGCGCTGGTGGCTGTAAATATAATTTGAAGGGGGGCAATTGCCGGTCACAGAACATTATTTACAAGGCAACAGTTAACTCTGACCTTGAAAAGAAGTTCTACATCGGCTTATGCTCCACTCAATTCAGATTTCGGTATGCTAACCATAACAAACCTTTAAACGTGGTGTATACGAAATTGAAACTGAGCTTTCGAAGTATGTTTACGGCCTTAAGCGTAAAAACATTGATTTTAAATTAACTTTGGAGGTGATAAAAAGAGCACAGCCAATAGCAGATGGTAACAACCCTGTTTGTAGGCTGTGCTTAAAAGATTCAACAGCTGTTATGTATGCGTTAAAAAAGGAAGGTTTTTTAAATAAGAGGAGTGAATTCATATCGTCTCGTCGACATATGAAAAAGCTCCTCTTAAAATACAATAAATTTTGAAGTATTTTATAGTCAATTAACTGTTGTTTTCGTTAATTTTAGTTGTTTGATTAGTTAGATGGTATATCGATTCTTGTACTGAATATTTGTAATGTGAAATGTTCAATTCTTACGTCATATTGTTTTTTTTTTTGGTTAACTTTTGCATCTTTGTTTACCAAAATGCTTTTTATTTTAAATTTGAACTGGCTCAAGATTAGAGACAATTTTTTTTTCTTTATGAAACATATGTTCAAGTTTTTTCAAAATCGTCATTTCAATAAATTATTTAAAAGCCCTTCAAGTAGGCTCAGTATAAGGTGCTTAAGTTTGAATATTAACCTTATTGTATATATATTTTTGTTTTAAATGAGATATACACATATCATAGTATAAATCAAATACTATATAATAAGTTTTAAGTAATACAGAATAAATGAAATTAATAAATCACGAGCATTAAATTTTTAATTGTTAATATAAATTAGTTTATCATCAATAACAAAACAAACTTTTTTAGTCAATTTTAAAAATGTATGTTAACATTTATTAACAATTAGTATTTTAATATCACATTTATAAATATTGTATTAAAAAATTTAAAATTGCTTCAAAATTTATTGTGTTATCTCAAAATTTCTTGCAACTTTAAAAGAGTTTCGTCAACCCTAAAAATTTCGTACACCCAAAAAAAAGTTTGGTCTACACTAGTGTGCACTAGCCTTGCTTAAAACAAAGCAATTTTTTTCTAATTGATATATTTTTGGTAAGTTGGTTCTAGAACTAACTAATGAAACTTTTTAATAAACGATAGTGTAAACTGTTTGAAAAAAAAAGTAATCCTTTAATTTTTTTTTACATCATTTTATACTGCTTAAGTTCAACAAACGTCATAATTTTTAAACCCACAAAATTTTAAAGCAAACTATATTTAAAAATAGTTAAATGATTAAAAACAATGTATTTTTTGATTAATTAAGTTCATAAATACTATGATAGTAACTAAAATTTTATATAAATGTTGTGAGAAAGACATTAATTAAAGTACAAATAAATAAACTTTAAAAACTATTTTATGACAAATATATTTTTTATTTGTTGTTTTTCGATTCATGTACGAAATTGATATCTCTATTGTCAAAAATTTACAAAATGTATAGTCACAATCTCAGTGACTTATAAACTAACAAAAAGTCAATTATCAAATTATTACAAACAATACATATTTTATGATTAATTCTGTTATAATTAGTTTGTTGTTTTAAGTTATATGGTGACATCACAAAGTTCTAAATATAATTTTTAACTTAAGTAATAAGAAAATGATTTTTTAATAGTTTTAACAGTTTCTTAGTCCCAGCAATTTTTACTAAACTTTGCTTCTTTTTAAATTAAAGATAAACATTTGGATGTATTCAGTGCTTTATATTTATACAGATTAAAGTTACAAAAAAATAAGTAAAATTTTCATTTTTTAAAGATATAAAAAAAAGCCAAACTAAATATAATAAGTCATTTAATTATTTTATTTATAATAAAACTAAAATTACTCATATAAATTATTGCGCTTTTTTGACTTTGAACATAAATTAAAGATCATCTTTAAATAAGAAAAATAAACAATAAATTTATAGTGGTATATTCAATACAAAACATATTTTCCTATCTTTAAGTGTAGTTATCACCTTATAATTTTGTTATTTCAATTTACGAGTTGTTTTTTTAAATATGTAATGTTTTAAATCAGTTTCCAATAATTTTAAAAGTTGTACAGAAGAATATATTGCTCTTTACTAACATTTTCAAAAAAAATTAATTTAATATTTATATGATGTTTAGTTTTGTTTACATTTTTAAGTAAAGTTTAGCAAAAACATTGCATTTATAAAATACTAAATATATAGTTGCAATTATTTAGTAGTTGTTAATTAATATTAAAAACATACCTAGACATTGTAAAAACATAAGAAGAATACACAAATAATTACATAAAAATTCACATTATACACCAGCTATTTTAATTAAGTTTATTATTTTGGTTTTTTAATACGTCTAAAACTCTAAAACGTTAATGGTACTTATATAATAACAATAAATATTTTTAGAATTTTTTTGTGAACAAAAATTTAAAGTATGTATTTTAGAAGTAATTTCATTGTATATAATCTTAAACTATACATGGCTTTTGATTGTGTTAAATTTAGGTTAATATAAGACATTTGATGACACTTTTTGCTTTTAGTACTAATTTCTAAATCATTTAAGTTTTTTACTTTGTAGTTCGCAACAACTACGTCTAGTTATTTTTTAGTTATTATGGTAGCTAAGATAAAACTAAAAGTCTAAAATATATATGCTTTTTTTTTTAAGTACAAAATGTGTTTTATAAAAATGTAAAGCAAACATAATTTAGACAGAGACATTGTTTTTAACCAATACAAGTTTCCTTTATTGTCGAAGTAATACGTAATAAACTTAAATATAAAAATGTTGCTAGCTTTTTGATTAATAAATATATTTTCAAAAAAATTTGTACAATTAAACCATTAAAAAAACTTATTAATTATCTAGCAAAATTAGTAAATATTTTATACGATGTTTTCAATAATAACAAAAATTAAAATTAAAAACAAAGTGTTTCTAAAACATACACTTGTTGTTATTTATGATTTATAAACTGTTAGTTTTTATAGTTTAAATATAACATGTATTGGTTAAACCAATAGTTATACTAGAAAGAAAATTTTGTATAATATTTTTGAAAATTTTCCAAGGTAAACTTTTTGCAAAAAAAAATTATTCAATTAAATACATGGTTAATATGTTAATGAGTTATTCAAACGATATTTATTGATACGGTACATTTAAAAAATTCGTTTACTTTAGTGCTTTAATTAGCAGATTACTGAAAGCTAGAATGCATTGTTTTTAATTAAAATATTGTAATTTATTCTGTCATTGCTATTTTATTAGTTATTGCACTTTTGGCTTAATGTTCTTAAATCTTCTATATTAAAAGCAAAACTAAAATATTTTATTTATTTTTTTTTTTTTTGAGGATAATTTATTTTCACCAACTATATATTCATATTTTTTTAGAATTTTAACTACTTACCAAATGAAATAGAATTTATTTATAATAAATAAAATGTTTTATCCCAGTTTTAAATATTTTTGAAATATATTTATTTTAATTGATTGTAATGTTATTTTATGTAACTAAAATATGCAAAATAACTATGATAATTTTTTTTGATATTGTTATTTCCCTTTATTACTAGTTATCGTTTAGGACAAAACTATAAAAAACCTAAAATCATACTTTTTGCTTTTACTGAACAACTTTAAAAACTTGGTTGATTAAAAACATAAATCACAATTGTAGTGACTTACAAATTCCAACAGGTTCCAGTTATTATTTTAAAATAATAAATATTATTTCAACAGATAGATGTCAGTATTAGCTTGTGGCTTTTAATTTTTTAAGTTAAATAAGAAATTCAATGTTTAAAAATCAGTATGTTGTTCTTTTCAATAATTTCAATTTTCTTTTCGAGGTTTGTTAAACTAAATTTATTTTATAGGAATTTAATTTTAGAAAAGAGATCTTAGGAAGAGATTAATGTTAACCTAACTACATAAGGAATGAACAATTATTTTCCTTCAATAAAGTTATAATTAGAAGGTTATTGTAAATTTTAGTCAAGTTTTTAGTAACTAAGATTTAATTCTAGCTCTACTAACAACTTTTCAAACAAGTTTGTCAGCTGTTTTTTTATAAGTTAACATTGTTAATATTTCTAAAAGTATTGATTTAATTGAAAATTGCAGTTGTTTAAATTCATGGGTGCTAAAGAGTAAAAGGGTATAAAGAGATATAGAAGACATATTTGATAAGGCGATTGTTTTTTAACAGATTAAAAAACACAAAGATAAATAATAATTACAATTTTCGTGTTTCATTATGACTTATTATTTCCAAGCATAAAAGAAAACTACATGAAGTATTTAGTTTATTTTTTTTTTAATTTAAGAAACTAATTTTTTTAGTAGTTTTTGAATACAAAATTTAAAAAAAAATCATACCGTTAACTTAAGTTCTTTAAAAAACTAATATTTATTACTTTCAAATTGATTTCATAAATAGAATTATCATCTAGATTTAAAAAAATATATATATTATTATATCAAAAAACTTATATTTTAGTTTGTTATACTAACCACAATTATAAACACTTCAAAATTTATATTGTCTATAGTAGTCACAATTGTGATCACTTACAAAGTAGTGTTGAAAGAGCATTTTAAAACTTAAATAAATTTAGAAATTGTATCTAAAGTTATTAATTATAAATTTGTGACTAATAGTGAAATGACATCATTTAAAAATCTACACTTTGAGGATTTATTTGTATATATTTTTCCTTATTTTAAATGTAGCAGTTTACTTAATTATACAAAATTTAAAATCACAGGACTTATTCGCGAAATACTTAAAATATGTAAATAGATTAAAAAAATTATTATTACGCTGAAAAACATTTTTATTTTTGAGTTAACCAAGTAACAAAAATATTATAGGTGTATAATCAACTTCTAGAACTATAAACAAAGTTTACAAATTTTTGTTTTTCAATTTCCGTTTGTTGCTTTAAAGTAAGACTTTTTATAAATATTAAATAAATATATTTATAACAAAATTTACATTTTCACTAACACTCAATGAATTTATTAAATAAATATATTTATAACAAAATTTACATTTTCACTAACACTCAATGAATTTAGATTTATAAAAAGAATAAAGTAGTTATTTTATAATAAGAATTAAAAGACATAAACTTGTACTGACAACTAACAAAATAAATTAATTTCAAAATATCCATATAATATTTGGATTAACAATCTCATTTTGTATGTCACTGTAAATGTGACAAATGCTTTTTATTAGTAACTAACTTAGGTCTCTTAACTTAACCATTAAAAAATACAAACTGTTACAAACTTGATCGAAAGTATCGTAAGTTTTTATTTAAGTTAGTAGTTACTTATTTAAATTTAAGTCGGATTTTTGATTGTAATGTATAAAAATTTGGATAAAATATGTAATTACAGTTTTCCGAACATACAGTTTTAATTTAGTGTTTTCCTTCATTTACTTATACTACACAAGATTTACAATTTTAAAAAACTAATCTGTTTTATCCTATGCTTTAATTTTAAGCCATCCAAAAGACTACCGTTGTAGTATTACAAGTGTTACAAGTTTACATAGAAATATTTTTGTTACGTATATCTAATTAAACCAACAGTTATACATTAAAGTAGTACAAGCTGCTTTGCTACGACAAGTTTAAAGTTGTCTATTAAAATACAAAAACTCTACGTGTATACACTTAAATAACATAGTGTTTATATGACACAATATGACTGTTTTTGATGAACAATAACATCATTATTTTCAATAGAATAAATAGAAATGTAACGAAACTATAGTTTCTACAGTATAACATTTTCAAAATTATGTTAATAACTGATATAATTGAGGTTAAACTTAAAACAGATAGATTTTCAAATTTATAATCACGTTTAATTAAGAAAAATTTTGCCTAATTAAAAGTTTGTATAAGGTTATTGCTGTAATGAGTTAAGCTCAAAAGGTCATTAAATGTATAACGGATAAAATTAAAGGGTAAGTATAAAAAAATTATTAATCATAACACAATTGAACTTGATAATATTCTAATGCAGTCGAATAAAACTATGTTTTAGAACTGTTTGATTTTAAGTATTATAACATAATATAATATATATTTTTTCAATTTTTAATAAAAGAATTAAACAAGATATTTTAACAAAGTAATTCTTATATATTTCAAATATTTTTAATTCTTTAAAGTCGGAGTTGTCAAATTTGCAAACATCAAAATATTTACAATGTACATTTTAGTAAAGCAATTCAACCTATTTATTGCGCTTGACTATAGAACACCTCATGAATTTTTAAATAACTAAAAAATAAATTAATTAGTTTAAGACTTTTATTTTTTTATATGTTATTTGTTTTTTAGATTTTCAATATTAAAGCGTAAAAATTGTTTATAACTAGCTCTACAAATGAGGAAGACTAAACTTAAGTATCAAAATATCACATGCTGCCATTTTGGTCTTACAGTATAATTTAAAAAAATTATTGAGAGTTATTTCAATCTTAAAAAATTTTGAAAGTCACAAAAATCGTGACGATTGTATATTTTAATATTCTTACTTAACTGTCACACTGTCACACACATCAACTGAATAATTTTTCTTTACAAGTTTACTTTTAGGTAAAACTAAAACACTAAAGTAAAGCTTAAGTTTAAATAAATTCTAAGTTTGAAGTGAAAAATTTATACTTTCATTAGTTAATTCTAATATATTAGAATTTATCTAATTTTAATATAATAGAATAAATTAAACTATAAATAACTTTTAGCACAATTTACCATAAATATAATAGCCACATTTTGAACGTTTGTGTTGTGATGTATGTAAATATCAGTTTTTGGCTTGTAGTATTTGCTTTTAATGTGATAAATTCTTATTTTCAATAATTAATATACTTTTTTTTTTTGTTTTAAGGTTTGTTATTTGGTTCTAAACAAATTTAACAAGTTTAAATTTTCATATTTGTTTTCATAAAATATTTACAACTTCATTTTAAAAGTGATTGTAATAAACTTAAAGGAAGAAAATTCTCTATTTACATCTAAAAAGATTTTTTTTCAAGTTTTAATTTTAGTTTTTTGGTGATTAGTTTGATGAACTTAAGTAAGTTTTCAACGGTTTTTTTTGACCATAAGTGACTAAAATCTTATATTTCTTCACATACTTGTACAAAAAAATTTTTCAATAAATTAAAACGTAATATAATATGCATTTTGCTAAAACTCTATATTTTATACCATAATTGTGACTGAAATATTTTAACCTCAATAAGATATTCGAGATAAGTGTAAAAAGTAAAACAAAAACATATATGAGTATCAAAAACATTGAATTAATATAACTAAAATCCAGTGAAAATTCTTTTTATTGAAATTTTTAACTGATATACTAGGTTAATTTTTAGGATTAGATTTTGTAACCAACTTAGGAATAAGTTTTTCAAATAAAAGTTCTAAGTTTTTCTAAATGGACAAAATTACTTGTAGTTAGAGGTATTAAGAACGTACATTAATCAGTAAGTCAAAAAAAAATTAAATTAAATATTTTTTTTTTAATAATTTACTATAATAGCATATAAAACTTGCTCCTAGTAATGACTAGGCAAAAAATGATGAACGAACTTTTAGTCAGCATTACTTTTGTACGGAGAATCATTTTAGCACATAGGTGTTATTAAAAGTTATATAAATTTTATCACTAATATAAAGCGTTTTGTCTAAATGACGCAAATTTTTATAAGGTATATACTAATTTACTTTTATATATTACATACAACTCATAGTATTTTGTTATACTATTAATAAAAAAAAAATCAATTATCATAAAGATTACATAACCTACATACTAAATAGTAAATTTTAGTGTAACCTGTAAAAGTAATACAACTGACAAACTGATACTAACAATTAAAGTTATAAATTTATGAATCTGTTTAGAAAAATGCATGTGGTAAGGTAATCCAGTTTGTAAGTCACTACTTTGTGACTAACAATTGTAAACAATAATTTTCAATCACAATTAATTTGATAAAGCTACTTTTTTTCAAAACATCAAAAACGATTTACAAACGATCAACAAAAAGTCAATTTTCAAAAAGTTTATAAGGTAAAAGTTATTTTACATTAAACTAATTTTAAAAATAAACTTCAACCAAACCAATGTATAGTACATTCCTGAGGATTTTTTATAGTAAAATATAGTAATTTTTACAAAGAAAACATCAGTTTTTAAGCAAATTGACATTTTAGTTTAAAACTATAATATTTTAAAGTTCAAACACGTTGATTGTTTAACTGTTTTTTGTATGATATATGCAATTGCGACTTAAGTGCTCTTTTAATTGGTTTAAATGATGATACAATAAAATAACAAGTTATTGAAATGACTTTACAAAGAATTATATTAAGTAGAACACACAAACTAACATTGAAACTAAAAAATACTAATAACTGAAAATTTTTGGTAAAATGTCTAATGTTTCACCATAGTTTGTAAGTCACTGCAACTGTGACTAGTGATATATTCACATCTTTATAATTTGAAAAAAAATAGTTATAAAAAGCATATAGGTGACAAATAAAAAGTTTTATTTAATGATGAAGTTGAAGAAATTTAATTAAAGATGTAAACATTTTTAAAAATTTAATTTTAAAGTCATTAAAAATGTAATAATATAATTACACACGAGTTTAAATAGCTATCGAAAAAAGCGTTTGTTTGATTATTAAATTAGTTAAAACAAAATTGTTAAAATCTTAAAAGAATATTTTCTTATTATTATAGATATCTTATAGTTTTATTCATTTAACCTCTATTTGAGTAAGCGTGAGCAATTTACTCATAAATAAAATATATTTAAGCTTTCCTGATTTATTTCAAAGCTAATTTTATTTTAAATATTTTGTGTTGTTAGCTTCGAAACTACTATAATTATTTTTACAGAATAAATTATCATAATCAATAAATATATTAAAAGCCACAAATTAAGAGAGACGTTTATGAAATTAAAATATTAAATCAGTATAAAATGCCTGTTATTGACTTCGAGCTTTAATTTGTAAGTCACTGCTATGCGACTATTGTTAAATGAAATATCTTTATAATACAAAGAACTTCAAAACTTTTGCTATTTAAGTTGTTTGTCCACCTATTCACGTTTTTATTAAATTTTAGCTCGAAATTAGTATAAAAGTTTAAAACAATTGTTCTAAAAGATTTTTTATTAACATATAAATAATTTAAGCTTTTACATAAACTCTAGAAGTTAAAATTTTAAGATTTTTATTGACAATGAACAATATATATAAAAACAGAATACTATACTAAGATCACATGGAAAAAATAATATTTTTATTTTATTTTACAATACTATTAACTGCTGAATCATCATACAAGTAACTAATACTAATTTTCTAACCTTATAACACTTTCTCTTAAATCAATAACTAATGAAGTAGATAAGGTCGGTTATATTTAAATTCTTAACAAGTTTAATCATTGAGAAATATCTAAATTTTTAGAAGTGTTTTATGTTTATAAAGTTTATAATTTAGGAAACCTGTACAGATAGATGTATTAAACTAAATAAGTTAAAATGTATTAAAAGAACGGATTTTATTTAGTCAATATATAAAGTTACTAATATAAAACAATTTTTGTATATTGATTTTTATGAACTCTTCACACTATTAGTATTAGCTTCCAAAAAGTTACATAAAATTTTTATTTTTTACTATAAAAGGTTTTTAATAACTTTCGATTAAAATTTTATGTTAAAAAATAGATTAAACTAACATTTAATTAAAGGTATTTCTAGCTTTGTATCAATTTATTAAAACTTCTTACTGATTTATTTTTCCAAACAGCAGAAGTATATAAAGTAAAATAAATATATAATTTGCCTCATATATTGAATGAATCAAAAGTTCTACAACACATTTTATGCGCTAATAGAAAACGTGATAAACACTATACTATTTACCTTTATACTATAAACTGAGTGTAAAATTAATTTTTTATAAGGTCATAACAAAGCCAATGTCTTTTTTTTTAGATTTTATCTCTATTTAACATATATGCAAAATAAAAACACAAACTTATACTGACAGCATTCGATGCATATATTTGTCTTTAGTAGTTGTGTTACTGTTAAGTACGTTGCTAGTTTGTGAGTCACTTATATGTGACTAAAATAATTTATTATGGATTAGACTGAGTAAAAGTAACATCTTAATAACTTTTCACAATTTTATTTTATTTTTTTTGCTTATTGTGTTCAATTACAATTACTATTGAAACAAAATATGCTATATCTTTTTGTATCAGAGACGGTTTCTTAAGGTGTTATTACCTATAAACGTTTTTCAAGTTTTTTTTCATTAATCTATACCTAATTCTATAAAATTTTCTTAATTTAAATGCTGTGATGTTTATTTATTTATGATTATTTATAGTAATGAAAGATCCTAGTTTAAGTCATGAAAAATGCACTCTTTTATATTGCTCTTTTATTCTCACGCAGATTAAAAAAAAAACTCGATAAAACTTAAAAATAAACATCAAGTTAATTCTAAAAAACCTTAACATTTCATAAATTAATTTAGTCAATTTTTTTAATTTTATAGTTGTTAGAAAATAAAATATGAATCAAAAAACTTTTTAAACAACTATATAATGCTTACTTCAACATCAAAAACGAAAAGTAAAAATTAGTTTCAATTTTTGTTTTTCTAAGCCCTTCTAGAATAAGTTCATTTTTCTGTTAAAAGATTACCGAAATTGAGGCTATTTTATTTAAAGTATTCATAAATGTTTTAATTTAAAATTTGTAAAAAAAAAATGTAGTTGTCTAGTTTATTCAAATAAGGAATAAAAATATGAACAAAATGAATTGTAGTAGGTTATTAAATTGTTTTAGGTAAAACTTCAAATAAAAACTTTACATTAAAACTTCATTTAAAACAATAAAGTTTTGTTCCAAATAGTTTTCGTTCAAAATCGAGTTTTATATAAGTTGATAAAAATAAAATTTTATATATAATTAAAAAATATTTTTTAAATAAAATTAGAAGCGTGCAAAAGTTACAATGTGCAAAAGTGTACCTTCGTGTAAACGTGACACCATGCAAAATTTTACGCTCGTGCAAGTGTTATCCATTGTGCAAAAGTGATGCCGTGAGAAGTATCCCTTCGTGCTAAAGTGACCCTCGTGCAAAAGTGTCTCTACACGCAATAGAGTCGTTGTGCATAAGTTTTCAGTGCAAAAGTGTCCTCTCGTGCAGAAGTGACGCCGCGCAAACTTATTCACTCGTGCAAAAGTGATCCTGCGTGCAAAAGTGTCCCTTCGTGCTAAAGTGACCATTGTAAAAAGAGTCGCCGTGCAAAAGTGTCTCCTCGTGCAATAGAATCGCCGTACAAAAGTATACTAATGCAAAAGTGTCCCCTCGTTCGAGAGTGTCACCTTTTGCAAAATTGTCCACTCATGCAAAAGTGACACTGACTCATAAAACTGATAAAAATAATATAGACATTTAAGGTTTTGGGTTTTTTGCTTTATCTAACTTTTGATAAACTTAAGCTGGTTCGATATAACTGAGGCATTTTTGCTTTGAATAGTAGCAACTACGTATAAACCTTTTTTTTGATTATTAATAATTTTTTTTTAATGAAATAATTCAAACCTTAGTTGTGTTTAAAAATAGATTTAGTTTTTTTTTTACTAGGAAAACGTAGAATTTATTTTAGTTATCTAAAATATATTACTACATTTATGAAAAAGTACAAATTAGACATTGTTACGTCGAAAGTTTAAAATGTTGAGTTGTATGTAAATACAATAGTTTGAATCACATTTTTTAGTAACTTACATCTAAATTTGTTACAACTTTTTGTAAAAAAATAATAACTTATTTTTATCATTTGCATAAGTATCGTTTAGTGTTTTTAATTAGTTAATCACTTTTCATTTTTTTTTGCATTAATCCTACTTTAATTAAAGTACTGAGTAAACAAAATTTATCTAAAGTAAGCAATGGTCTATTACTAAATTGAGCAATTATTATTATAATTTTGTAAAATTAAATTATTGAGTAATTGTAAACTAATGCTTAATTATAAATTGAATTTGCTAAGTAGAATAGAATATAAATGTTAAGTATCAAATGAGTCATATATGAATAAAGATAAAAATAAAATCTACTTATTATTGAAATTAGTAAAAGTTTTCTACAGGTATTATTATTTTATATAAACTTATTTTTTTTTAATAACAAATGTATAGTTTTATCTTTTGTATTCATATTTATAAAGAAAGTAAACAAATTGTTAAAATTGGGAAAGTATACAGTTTGCTTTTAACTAGAAGCAATATCAAAATACAGCCATTATAGTAATTTTTTTTGGTACCTCTCGTATCTTTACGATCTCTCTCATCTTCACACATTTTTTCTGTGGACACAATGTGCGAGAGGTTACTGAACTATTTGATATAAACTTATCTATTTAACCTGGTGGTAAAAGAATATGAAATAAGAAGATAAAAAGAGAAACACAACAATTAATTTTCTCAATCAAACTATCTAAACTACACATCTTTTCATATGCGTATTTTATTATTTTTAAGCTTTTCCTAAACTTTATGAACTTGAATTATGAACTTTTAAAAATTGCACTTTTTAACAGATTTTATAAGCTTTCATTTAATAAGTTGGAAAATTGTTTTGTTTGACCTAATTAAATAATGAGCAAAATGATTAATTCAGCTAACTGACAGCCACAAACTAAAACTAATATCAAAAAATATTAAATGTTGTTTATTTTTAAAATAAATGTTTGTTTTTTCATTTTAAGTTGTAAGTCATCAAAACTGTGACTAGTATAACTTGTATTCTACGCAGAAAAAAGTAACTATTGTAATATTAGTAAAATTTTTTTATATCAAATTAGTTTTTGTGTACAAATACAACATTTTTTAAGTGACCCTGGTAGTAACTTAAATTAATCGATTTATCTCTATGTAGTTGGTAGGTATTTTCATAAAATTAAAAGCTTATTTTACCAAAACGCATTTAAATTTTAAAATTAATTTTCTTAAGTTAAATTCTTAAAAGATCTGAAACTACAACAGTAAAACATAGCTGTTATAAATGATAGAAAATATCGAGAAATCAAAAATATTTTCATCTTATATTCTTGCTAACTAAATTTTACTTTAAGTCAGATTGAATTTTAATGTCATATACTGGGGAGTCATGAATTGTAACCAACAAAAACAAAATATATATCACTTAAAATTCTAAGTTGTGTTTAATTGGGAAAAATTAAATTGTTATTCACTTGAAAGTGTTTGAAAAAGTATAATTTATTTTTAGGAGTTTGCAGATAGCATTTCATCATTAATAACTGTACTTCGCATTTGTTTTTCTGAAAGCATGTTTTAACTTTAAGTTTCAGAAAATATGAGGTTACTAAATTAAACATAACTTTTATAAATATTATAAAATAAAAACATATAATTAAAAATCTTCACAGTACATACTAATTAACTTCATCAGTTTTTACATTAAGCTTTACATAAAATACTTTGAAACCTTAACTGAAATACAAAAAAAAATACAGTATATGTCAGTAGTTTTAAGGTTTTGAAATGCTTAAGTTTAAAAGACTGTAAGTTACTGCGTGACAAGATAAATGATTTATTTAGCAGCTATTTTTGTAGATATAACTTTAAATTAAAAAATTTCTATTTAAACACATTTGAAGTTTGAAAAGAAACTTTTAGCGTAGATAAACTTATAGTGCTTATTATACCTCATTTATTATTACACTTAATTGAGTTATCCTATAACAATCTTTAATTTTAACTTTGCTTAAACTTTAAACCATTTTTTTTACTTAGAACAAACTATCTAGAAAATTTATAATTCACAACTTTTGATCGATTAAAAACAATAAATTAATATATTTAAACTCGAAATATCCAACGTAAGCTTTAGATTAATTTGTTTTTCTAGGTATACCAATTTTAATAAATGTCTGTTTATGATTTGCTCTAAAATAACAAACTTTAAATAAAAGAAGTAACTTAATTTTAAATAATCAAAGTACTTATTTATTTTTAATTGGTATATTTCTTAAATATTTACAATTTTATTTTGTTTTCAATTTAAAGTTTATAATTTAAAACGGCTATAATGTGACATTGAGCTTAGATTTTTATAAATTTTTTAAAAGTTATACGTTTTGTTATTAAGTTATTTTGGATACTTAAATTGGATTATACTATGATTCAAAAAAAAGTGTAAACTATTGCAGAAGTTTTATGAAATTGAGAAAAAGTTCAAATTCATTATACACTTGATTATTATAAATATGCTTTACTCATTATACATAAACTTTGTTTTCAATCAAAAGATAAAACATATATGCTGACTAATTTTAACTATTGTATTCGTTTTAAACTTAATTGTTCTATTAATAGCTTGTTTATTAAATATTATAATATAACAAGTTTTTCTTTAAAATAATTTAATAAAAATATTTATTAATACATAATACATTTAATCACAAGCACTAGTCACAATGATAGTGACTTACAAATTCAACAGTACAGATGATGCATTAATTCAGAAACTGTTCAGTTTTTAATAATTTCTGGTTTCAATGTCACTTTGTGTCTTCGATTTATTTTTTCTGCTTTCGATATATATCCGAATTTGTTATAAAACTTCTTATTATTTACAAATCATTTTTTTTTTTGTATAATGATACTTACTCAATTTTTGAAAATATAGTTTTGATAATCTCTCATAGTATTTTTATTTAAAATTCTTGTTTTAAAAGGACAAAAATATTTAAAATTAACATATAAACTATTTGCAACCTACGATATTGAGACTAATCTTTTTTTTTCACAAGTGTTCTCAAAACTATACAACTTTCTTGTTTAATGGTAAATTTTAAAAGAATTTAAAAATTTTGTTTATTGAAAAAATTAAAAAAATAATGTTTAAATATGATGTATAAATAAGTTTAAATCAATAAAAACTTTAGAGCTTATCAAGTAAAACTAAAGTTAAGATATGTTATTAATTAAATTATTAATTATTATTTATTTAGTGCTATTTGCGTATTTAACTTAGATTGCTCTTTCTCAATCATCATTGAATATGGGCTGAAGAGAATGATTTGATTACATCGTTTCAAAACTTTTAAGTTTTGAATAAGTCCAGAGTTTTAACAGAGTTTGAAATTGATTATGATCAAAACATGTGTTGTTTTAATCTATTGTGCAGTGGTCTTTAATTCGTTGGAAAAATTTTTGTGATGTTTCTCCTATTTTTGAGATGATGCGATCTGCAGAGTACATGTACTTATAAATATAATTTGCGTCAAATACTTCTGGGCATTTACTTTGTTGCTAAAGTGGTCAACTACTTTTTTGCTGTTGTAGGCCTGTTTAAAAATAATGTTTTGTTTTTAAAATATGGATGCTTTTTGTTTTTTGAATCTTATTGGACAACTACTAACGTAAACTGTTGTAAAATAACTGTAGTTTAGATTTATATATTTTTTTATTTTTTTGTGTTGATATTTTTATTTTATATTGTTGAGTTGTCAGTTTTTACGGACCTTAAGGATTTGTTTATTTTGGACTCTGAACGGTTTTCTTGGTACTGATTCTTAAGAAATAAGTTTTCAATCTTTGTAAATACTCTATGAAAGTGGTAAAATTTAAACATATAGTACCACTCTGTATAGCTAAAGTTTATTAAGCCAAGTTTTCAAGATTTTTGACTAATACTAATGTGTTGCATTATTAGTTTCTGGTGGTTTTATATACATGTTTGTGTTTAGTTTGTTTAATGCTACCATTTTGTAATGTTTCTTGTTTGAAGTTCCATGTTTCACAATAAGTTTATGAACTTATTACAGACAAATTAACATTTAAGTTTAACAGTATTAAATGCTAAGATTTTTCTTTTTACATTGTGTCTACAACTGTCGTAAATTTGTATGTCACTGCAATGGTAACTAGTTTTTGCTAGGGTAATAGAAAGAATTGAAAAAAAAAACTATTACTTATGCTTGTTAGATAATCGAGCAATCGGTCAAACATACTCAAACTAGATAAGCAATAATAATTTTAAAATTTATTACATTATGTGTAAAATAAACTGTTGACTCTTTTCTAGTTTTTTAATCGATTGTATCGTAGTTTTAGAATATGCCTATTGATAATTAATATAAGTATCTTGTGTAGCTTAAATTAATTACTTAGCATTAACTACTAAATATCCGAAATTCGTTATATCAGATATTGTTCTAATTTTTAGATTTCAGTTAAGATTTAACATGGGTAACTTACGGTCCATATCTAGTAAATTTCGGCACGTAAAGTAATTTGAAAACTAATTGTGCAAATCTAATAAATTTAAGTTTTTTGATACCTAATGTTTTAAAATAGTGTTTAATTTAGTTTTCAGTTTACAATAATACTTCATAGACCACAATATAACTAGGTTTTTTTATTACAATTTTGCTCGAGTTTTTTTAGTTTTTTTAAATTTTATTTTTTTTTATAAAACGCATCCTGCAAGTACATTCTTTAATAAGTCGACATTATAAAATATTTTTCAGTATATATGACTTGCGCACTAAAAAGTTTTCCACTACTAACTAACATTAATTTACATTAAAAAATCAAAGTAAGCACTTAAATTATCAATCAAAACTGTAGAGTTAAAAAGATTTATATATAAGTTGTTTCTCAGATTCTTTTCAAAAATAAAACTGATGTGTGTTCAACATACGGCTAATAGATGCTGTTTTCTGTGGATGGTTACTATGAAAACAAAATTTGATCGGTTCATTTCCGAATAATGCGATATAACATTTGACATGACGGCAGCTGAAGTAATTAGAACTGTGCTGCTCTTAATTCTGTTTGTACTTTCTCTAATGCTTCTCATTTTAATTTATTTCTATTAAATTAAAATAAAAAATTGACTCAAGAGTATTACTTTAGTCATAGTTTCAATGACTTACAAACTAAAAAGTAAAGATGAAACTTTTTATTATAATAATAAAATATATTTTAACTAGATTAAACCGTTGCAGTTTGTTAAATAGATAATCATGACGTTTTTACGAGGTTTTCTTTAATTTGGTTTATTATTTAGACATTTTTTCTATGTTTTATTAAGTGTTTTAAGTTGTAATTAATTTTATTTCGAAAATTATTTTTTAAGTGCTATTATTTTTACTTTATACAGAGTAATTTGCATTCTTAAAAAACATAATACAACAATTAATGTTTTTATTTTGTACCTTTATAAGCATACACAAAATAGTATACAGTTCTTGAATAAATAAACTATGCTTTACTCAATATTTTATGCTTAAACTCATGTTAGCTTTCTAAATTGAAAACAAAAGAAATATGTAATTTCTAGAATGTTCTATTTACTGTATTATTACAATATTTTTTTAAATTGAGTAATTCTAAAAATATTTTGATATAAAATGTGTAAATTTTTCGCAAATTTAAAGTAGTTTTTACATTATTTTTATCTTTACTTTGTAATGTTAGGTTTTTAAAACTCTGTTTTATAATTGATAAATAACTTATGTATTCAAAAAATAATATTCGAGAAGTATTTTGTAAGATTCTTTTGTATTTTTTATTTTGTTGTAACTTAAAATGAATCATTATAGAAGTTTATTAGTTTTTAAAACAAATCTAAACTTTAAAAGTTTATTCATTGATTTATTGTGTTGATTGAAATTAATTTACTTGAAGTTATTCAATTAATCGAAAATATCCAAACGTTTAACTTAATATAAAAAAAAAAACATTAGCCCGTACTTAATTTCATTTCAATTATCAATTTTAACTGTAGTGAAAGCTACTTAATATACTATTGGAATTGTAGTTAAATTTTAACCTAAACATAGGTGTTATTTTTTATTATTTTGAAATTATCGTACATATAAAATAATTTGTACAATCATTTTGCATAGATACATGCGTATTTAACTAGTAAAACGGTCAATTAATTACTACTAAAAAATGTTAGATTTCTAGAATATCGAGATAAATGTTAAAACATTGCGATAATGTTTATACTTTATTATAAAAAAAAGTAAATTTCTTTAAACGAAAAACAAACCTCAACAAAAAGTTTTAGAACATTTTAGTGACTAGAAAATGAAACCACAAATGGAAACTGATAAATTTTAAAATATAATAATAACTTCTTTAAATTATTCAATAAATGTTATATAATACTTAATACATAAAATTATTAAATCATAATATAAATGCATTCAACTATGTATCGAAAAACTGGCACTTTGATTGCTTTCGAACTTTTTTTGTACTAAATTGCTTGATTACACATATTTATGTTATTAGTTTATATTAAAAGTTTTACGATAGTACTAAACTAATAATGATTTTTATAAAAAAAAATTAATGCTAAGAATGTACTTTATGCTTAGAATTATAAGAATTAGAGCTATAGCCATTAAAATTGTTTATCATAATTTAACTGATAAATTCTGAATAACAATTTGAGTAACGAATAAAATTGTGAAAGTGAGCAAACTCTTTTGGTAAGTATTAATTACTTGGTCGAACTAACAAAAAACTAAATAAATTGTTTATACTTTTAGTTTTAAAATTGTTTACTAGTTTAGTAAGAAACTGAAATTTCAATTTTTTTTTTAACTTTGTTAATAATATTTAAAGCCACAAACTGGTACTAACATGGAACAATATAATACGCACAACCGTTATAAATAAAGAATATATTGTCACTTTTGTCAGTTTGGAAGTCACTGGAATTGTGACTCTTAGTTTTTATCTTATAATTTTGTAAAATAGTTACTACACTAGTAAAATTAAACAAACTTATAAAGGTAATTTAAAGTCACAGCCTTATAATGGAAATTAGTATAATTAATTATAAAACGTAGCCAGGTTGTAAGTCCCTGAAAATTGTGACTAGTATTACCAAGTGAAACATTTCAAGTAACTATTTAACTAATAATAACCATGAAACTTTTTACATTTACACTCTATTTTAAAAATTTCTTTGGTATTTTGATACAAAAAAGCTGTTGTAAAACGAATTATAGCCATAAATTAAATATCATCGTTTAGCTTAAATAAACAATCACATTTTTATACGAAGTTTACGATAAAAGACATTTTAATCAATAAAATCTTCTAATCTTATAGTTCAGCTAGAAATTTCAAATTTTAATAACAAAACAATGTTTCACTCGCTTGAACCAAATCTAATGAGGTCATCAGCAGAATAAAGTCTGTAAAAATTTTTACAAAACTAGCAAAAAGACAAAAGACTAAATAAGAAATTGAAAGAAATAACTAAAACAAAAACTAAATAAAACAAAGGGTTTAAAACTATCAATTTAAGATAGTCACAGTGTTTGCAGATTAGTTTATTTTAATTTTTGAGTAGCTACTTAATAATGTTATAACTTTAAAACTTAAACAAACAAAAAATATACTTACTATTAGCAGCTTTGTAAAGTTTGTGAAAAACAAAAAAAAAATCCACCTTTTTGCGAATCAGTAAAGAAAAAAGTAGTAAAAATGTTTTTTTAAATTAAAAAATGAGCATTTAAAAAACAGCAACTGATGAAATAAGTTAATAAGTAAAAACAATGACAATTCGTCGTATAGTTGTATGAGCAATATAAATGAGTTAATTCAAGGACACAATAAAACAATTTTTTATGATATAAAAAAATGTAAAAGCTAACACGGAAGAGCCTCTCTGCAATTACATAAACAAAAACTCAAAGACTAATGCCTACCAAGAACGTAATTTTTAAAGCTATGGTTACAACAAACAAAAATAAAGCAATACGTCGGAAGCATTGTGGGACCTTTTAATACATGGCCATATCAGAGATATGGAAGTTTATTTTTGGCAAAACTTATGACAACACTATTTGTATGCTAAATTATGACTAAAATATCAGACATTTTTTTTATTCTTACTAGTTAAGGTTTAATTAGAAAGTAAATAATGTTTTTCTTTCTTAATTTTATGTAGTTTGTTAAATACTGTCTTCTCGTGTGATTTGCAACGCATAAAATAATGTGATAAGCTATAACACAAAATTAATATTTTAAAAGGACAACAAATGAACCTTTTCACCATTTTATGAGTTCAGCAAATTCAAAGCCATAAACTGATACTAACATCTAACAATATGAAGCGTTAAGTATTTATTAACTAATTAAAGTTTCAGTCATTTTGAATTTGTAAGTCACTATAAATATGACTAACATTTTTTTATATTATACGCTGTAAAACTATTAGCTGTTTTATCTTTAATAAAAATTTGCAATTCACTAAAACAATTACCAAACTTAAATTTTACTTTAGTAAAACTGTTGGTATAGAAAAACTTATGTCTTAATAAATAAAAACTTGTAGTACAAAACTAATCAATTAATTTTTATTTTTTTATTAATGTTTTAAAATAATATTCTTTTGAAATTTCAACTATAAAAATATTATGGAAGTTGAATTTAGTATATTAAAAAACACAAACTGATTATGATATCTAACAGCATATATTAAAATATGTTTTTTAACTCCTAAAACGAACGGACAGTTAGTTTGTAAGTCACAATATAGTGACTGATGTATACTCTGAGTTATTAAGACCTTGGAAGGAAACTGAACTAATAGTATTAAACTAATTAAACTAAAGTACTTTAATGAAAATTTATTCGTTTACGTACAAATTTCATTAGTTATTCATATAATAATTTTTATGAAAAAGTTTTTTTTTAATTTTAGCTTGTTTTTATTTCAAAAATACAAATGTAAGTTTATAGTTGTAATTTTAAAATAAATTAAAGTTGTTTTTCTCTTAAACTACTTTAATAAAATCAAAACAAATAAAAAAATTTGAGAAAATAAATATCAACTATAAAAAATTATTTTTTTTGAACTTTTACTACTAACAAGTTTAAAATCAAATAATATTATAAAAGCATGTTTTATCCAACTTCTAGGATATTAAGATATTATTAGTGCTAACCGTAGTTATAAATAGAAAATAAATTGAAAATAGACAAAATATGCTTTATCTTTAAAGAGTATAAATGGGATAAAACTTTGTTTAGTTATAAAGCGAATAACGAATATCATGTATATCTTATTAATTTCATAAAATAAAACGTGTGCAAAACGGGCCGTGACGCTTAAGTCTTCTAAAGAAAATCTTTTTCAAACTTTTACATAATTAAAAACGAAATAGACAATTGATAAGTACCTAAAGAATTTATGCAATCTTTTTTATGGCATTCGATAGTTTATAGCCTCTTAGACTTTAATTGTCTCATAACGTAGTTAGCACATAGTAATATATATTAATAAGTTTATACCTCTTTAAATTAACTTACAAATAAACATATAACCTATACTGCTTATTTTGAAAACAATTTAGTTATAAGCAAACTAGTGCAGCGTTATCTATAATAAATACTTTTAGTGACATGATCAATAAAAAGATTATAAGCTGCAAAAATATGCTTTGATATAAATAAATGCTGATTTTTCGCTTAAAAATATGTAAGATAACATAAATTAATAATTATTAATATCTAATAAGAGTAAGAACAAAAATGAGAAGAATAAATAAATAATATTTTGATACTACAACTTAGTTTCTACTTACAAAATACTAATAAAAATTTTTTTTAAGCATTTTCACCAATGTATAAAAATAAATTGTAAGTCACTTCAAGCTTGACTATTATTTAGCTTTATCATTTTTTTTACTTAATATGTTTAAGCTTATTCAAAGGCTCTATTAATTTTGAGTATTTAAGATATTCTTAGTAAACGTAACTTAAACAAATTACATAAGTAGATTAAAATTATTTTTGCTTTTAGGATTTTACCGTTTGTTGACTTATTTAATAAAGTATAACTTTTTGATCAAGTAAAAATTTAAATTTATTAAAATTAAAAATCCCTACAATCTACAAAACAGTTTGAAAGTGGTAACAAGTTTAGGGATTTTCAAACAAATAAATATTTTGTCTTAAACAAAGTTTCCCAACAATTTTTTCACATCATCGATGAAATTAAACAAGATTTCTAAATAATTAACTTTTTTTTTAATCTTTATCATCAATTCCAGAATTTCCTTCATGTCTCCCTATTAGTCCTTTTGCAGCATTTGGCACATTTTGGGTCTAAGTATTTTGGGTCAAAGTATTGTGGCTTCTCAAGTTTTGCATTTTTCTGTGATTTTGAGTTGCTTTTAAATATGTCATTCAAATTTTCTCGACGCTTTGGTTGATACTTTTGTAAACCTTAATTACATCACTACAGAGTTTAAAATACAAAGACTTGTTATAAATAATTAACTAAATATAACAGATTAAAACAAATTTTAAAGGTCCATAAACATGCTTTAATGACTAATGATGATACTTTAAAAAATTTCTCACAGCTTCGTAAATAAATTGTAAAAAAAAATTCAAAATAGTCTTTATATGTGTTTTAAATTTTTTCCAGTATCTTGTTACTAAAAACTATCACTACTATAAATTATTACGATTAAATAAATTAAAGTTCAAACAAGTAAGGATTTGTATAGTTAATTTAAATACTTAGCTAAAGTTAAATATAAAATACTAAGTAATATTTTAAATTATAAATTTAGTTAGTTTAAATTGTTTGTAGTTATCAAATATAATTAAATTTAATGAACTTAGTTTTTTAGTTTTATCTGCCCTATTTCCACTCAAATCAATTCCAACTTAACTAACTCTTACCTCAACAACTTCGAACTGAATCTATTCCGACCCGAAAAATTTCCACTCGAATTGATACCAACCTAAAACATTCTCACCCGAATCTATTCAAACGGTGTACTAGCATTTCCCACCCGCGCTCAATTCCCACCCACACGATTCCCACCCGCTTAATTCCTACCAGGATCAAATCCCAACCGAATCAATTCCCACCCGATCAATTCCCTCACGTTCAATTCCCACCCAGGAAATTAAAACTTGAATAAATTCTCAATTGACTCAATCCAGTTCATAAATATTTCAAATGAAATAATTATCAACCTTTATATGTGTTATACGGTTAGTTCAGATCAATAGTTTTATGCATGAATCCTAATCCGTTTAATTTTTGTACATGAAAAGTTTAGAAGAAAGATTGATTATAAGTTTCAGTCGAGTTCCGTTCGTTTTAAGTTTAAAATTTCATATTTCCTCATATATTTTATTATAAAAGTTTTCTTTAATAATTAATGTAAACATTTTTCTTATATTCTTCATTATATAGACTTTTTACCTATTTAATTTATTTTTTTTACACTTAATAAATAAAAATCACTATAGAAACGTAAAAATGTGGCCAAAATTAAATGACCTACAAACTTAATTAAAAAAGAATTGACTACAATAACCGTTGACTCATTAATTTAATTTGTTAATGTCAGTTACAGTTTGTGACATCTGGTGAAATTTATTTCAAAGTATTTTTTAAATGTTTTTTGGAATTTGAATTTTTTACATACAGAAGTTTTTGATAACAAAACAATAAAAAAATTGTTTTAAATATTTTTATTTTGTTGTTATTTTCTAAGAAAAATTGAAATTTTGTTGAAACTTAAGTTTGAAAAAGATAAAGAAAATTATACATATCTCTATTTTAAATTATTAAGTTTAGTATTTTTTATTTAATAATATGTCTTGTCAAATTTCGTTGACACTAAGAAAACAATAGCTAACTATTTTTCAAACTTAACTCAATAAAAACTTACTTTCTAACTTAGTTTTAAGTTTGTGATATGTTCAGTTAGGATCAGAACAATTTTTAAACAGACAAACCAAGCTCTTACTAAATCAATTCTAATTCGTATCAATTTTTACCAATTAAGTTTTCATATCACTTTTATACAGAATCACTTTTGCATTAAAGTCATTACTGCACTGTGTCAGTTTTGTACAGGTGTTATTATCTAACAAATCTTATTTATTAATGATTACCACTAAGAGTTCTGTTTGCATGACGTCAATTTTTCACAGTTGTATAAAAGTTTGCATTGTTTAGATTTTGTACAGATTTTAAGATAATTTGTGTTAGATTTGTCAAAACAAAAATAAAAATGTTATGAAAGTATTAACTTTATTTTCTTATATAACTAAGACTTACATATTTTAAACACTAAGTAGCATATTTAAAATAAGTTAGGGAAGTGCAAGCAGCAAACTGACAATAACAACTAAAACTACAAATTTAAGATTCTGTTCAGTAAAATTGTGTTTGATTAGCTACTCTAGTATGTAAATCAGTACATTGTGACTAATAATTGTTAACAATAATATTAAATCTTTTTAGCAATTATTACATTATTTGAAATCTACAAATTAGTTTAAAAACATTACTAGTTTTATAAATATCCAAAATTATTTAAAAATTATTTCTGAGTATATTAACAAACAATTTTGCAAAGTTTTGCGGAGCATGATTTCCTGTACAAAGTTTTTTTCAAACTAAGTTGTAATTTTTTAGTACTTTTTCAACTTACTTTATTTCTATAAAAAACCAAGAATTTTTTAAAATACTTACCAGTTATCTATAAAGATTTAGTTTACAGTTTTAATCTATGTATACTTTTCAAAAAAAAAAGTTTAAGTAATTAAACAAGGAGCAAAATATGTAAGAATGAATTCAAATAATATAAAATCACAAATTAATAGTGACATCTAACAATATAAATTATTGGAGTTTTGTTATCATGCCATTAGCACTTTGTGTCTTAGTTTGTGAGTCACTGAAAATGTGACTAATGAAACTTACTTCTTGATAATGAAGTAACTATCAACGTTTATCAATATTCTGAAGCTCAAATTTGAAAGTTAAATAACAGTTTTGAGTTAAATTTTTCTTATCAAAGTTAGAACAACTTTTCAAAATAAGTTTCAGTGATAAAAAATTACAAACTAAAACTTACATTTAAAAAAAAAGATTTATATAAAAAAAATGCACAAAACCAAGAGTTGCCGGCTTAAATTGTGCACATTTTGTTTTTTTATTGTTAGGAAAATAGATTTCGTTTATTAGACTATGTTTAACTATATTGAAAAAAATTACCGTCTTTAGTTAATGTTTTGTAAATTAAATCAGCTTTTAGATTCTAAGTCACCGCAACTATGAATAAATTTATATCTAAATCTTTTACTAGATAATAAATAAAACATTAAAATTTATTATACTTCATAATTTAAAAAAAAAATTAAGCTTAAATAAAACTAACGTCATTCGAACTCGTTGAAAAATTAAATAATTAATAAAGTAAGAACATTATACCAGCAATCGAGTTAAAGTAGCCAGTGAAATAAGCTAAAGAAAATTTTTTTTTTTAATTATAAAACTTCATTTAAGTTTTTTTAGTTTTTTTTTATTGTTATAATATCTTCGGAAAAAGCGTTAAAAGATGGTATGTTTAAAGTTTAACCTTACTTTAAAAACCGACTTAGATTGAAAACTTCATGTTTATAGTTTTAATCAAAGAGAAAGGTTTAAAATGTTTTTAAGATTTTGTATAAATTTCCAAAATCAATAATAGTATTAAAAGTCACAAACTAATACTAAAATCTAATTACCTCAATTACTCAATATTTTTGATACACGATAAGTAGCTAGGTGTCGTTAGTTTGTAAGAAACTGCAATGTGACTTTTAAAGTTAAAAAATCTCAAGTAACTAAAAATATTTTGATATTTATTAATAAAACATATATAAACTGAATTTTTTTTTTGTGTTTTTTAAGGACATAAATTGTCGTTTTACACCCAATTAACTTTAAAAACAAATAATTGTTGAACATGTGGTTATACATAGTTTTAAATATACATGTTTGTACCGACAATTGATCTTTTATATCTTTTTCGTTAAGTTTTGTTATAGTTACCTTCTTATTAAAATACAATTAATGTTTCGGAACATTACTACACGTAAGCTAGTAAAAAAAAGGAAAAGCTTAATAAGAGACTAACAGGTTAATATCTTCATCGAAACTGAAACCATTTATATTTTTATACTTTTATTTACTCAGCCTGATGAGTCCTAATAAGGACGAAACCTGTCGTAGGATTGTTTCGGATGCTGTTGTTGTTGATCGTGCGCTGAAGTTAATTGTTTATATATATTACTTATTAAAGTATTACCTTATATTTTAAGTTTAAATGACCAAAAGAAGTACAACCATAAAAACATTAAGTTTATTGCATCTTAATTTTTAAAACTAAACAATTAACTTTTATGTGAAATAAAAATATTTACTTTTAAGAAAATTAAACTAAATTGAAATTTTTTTTATTTGTTTCTGCTTAATCTGAAATGATTCTACAATTTTTGTTTTGAAATTTTACTATCAGTGTCAGACTTTTAATTTTTCTAATTCATTGTAAAAAAAAATTCATAAAACCTTAAAACATATTTAGATGAAATGTTTGACTTTAGTTTTATTTTTTAATTCTAAGAATCTAATTGTTTTAAAAGTTTTTAACTATAAGTATTTTGAAAAAAATCTATACCATTTACTCAATTTTTTCATTTAACTCATATTTATAACTGAATGCTGAATTTTTAAATGCCTTTTTCATTTGGGTAAAATAAAACCAATTTTTTGAAAATTTCATGAATTTAATTCTGAAATTTAAATGATATGCTACAATTCCAAAACAAAATTGAAAATAACTACAAACAGACTTGTAATTAAATCTAACTGAAATGTTGTTAGATCTATATATCTTTATGCTTAGAAACATTTTACAATGATTTACGAAATTTTATTTAAATAAAAATATCTATTAAAGTTAAATTTATAAATAATGAAACAAAAAAAACTCAGTATTTGTATGTGATATTTTATTGCATTAAACCTTAAAAAAATACAACTTAAGTTTAATTTACAATTAATTCTATAAATGATAGAACTAGCATTAATAAGAGAGATTACAAAATACTTATTTTCTAAAAATCATAAATGCTTATAGTCAAAATAGTTTATTTTTTAATCTTCAATTTTTTAACTAAAGTTATCAGTAACTTCTGTTTTAACACCGAACTAGTATAAGAATTAACTAGTTTTTAACATAAAAGCATCAACTAATTTATTGAATAAAAAGTAAATTCATTAATGTATAGATAATTTAAATTTAAGTACAATTCAGTTTCATATTTAGAAAAATATATCATAATGAACTTTAATAAGTTTTAAGTAGTTATTCAAAAACTTCATTATAAAGTTCCATTAAGTATTTTGTCAATAAAAATTTAATAGTAGAAAACTTATAAAGGAAAACACCGTAATAATATTACAAATTTTTATTAATTTAATTTATTGTCCTTAGATACATTTTACAATTATTTTTAGCCTGTAGTCTATTATCAAACACTAAATAGAACACAATGAATTTTCAAGAAGCATTAACAGTTTTGTTATCTGTATGTTTAAAGTTATTCCTTGAAGTTTTTAACAAATCAATGAGCATTGCAATTGGAAAAATTAAATTTGAAAGAATTTATTTGCTCTTTATCTAAATCATTAAGTGGTTTATTTGCTTATTGTTATTAGAAACGTAATAAATAACAAATAATAAAAATTTGACTACACTTAAATGAATTTGAAAATTACTGTATTCATGAATATATAAGAAATATGCATATCCACTGGTACTGAAATATAACACTTGAAGTTACAAATAGTTTCTATTAAAATGACACTTTTTAAGTTTCTCAATTTACAAGTTACTACTTTATTTAATATAATGTTATACTTGATTATTTTAAATTATATAAAAAGTAAATAATGAAAAAATATCATTATACTTTTTAGTTTGTACTAATAAAACTAAAAGAGGTTTTGAAAGCATATATACTATGTTAGTTTGTATTTTTTTAGAATGAAAGAGCAAAATTTAAATTTTTTTAAGAACTCTCTAAATTAAGATATTCAAGCTGTCTGTGTTTAGAAAGGTTTTTATTTCTTTTTATTTTATATTCTTATAACGAGTTTAAGTGTTTAAACCATTCACAAAACTATTCAAGAACTCGTTTCATAACTTAATAAGAAAACTATTTTTAATAGTATTTTAATTTTGACATCTAACTGTTTTTGATAATAAATAAATAACCACAAACTGATACCAATATTGAAAGATAAAACATAATGAATTTTTACAATAGACGAAAATATTTATAATTTTTAATGATGACTTTCATAAATTGTGCCTATAGTTTTTTTATAAAACTCAAGTGTCTTAAATACAAAACTACTAGTAACAAAATTCAAAAATTAAAAACAAAATCAGCTTACACAAAAAGTTAAATAAAAAAAAATATTTAAAAGATATAGTTTTACTTACTTCGAAGTGCTTTATTTAACTTAAAATTTAGGTAAAAATAACAACTTTTTAGTCAATTATTATTCCTTCTAAAGTTAAATTGTTTAATACTTTATTTTAACAAGAATACAAAAATATCTCTAAGTAATTATTATTAGTTTTCTCTCGCTGAATCATTCTTTCTTTTCGTAACGTCATATATGTTAAGCCGACAAAAACTAGCTCTATTTTTTTTTTATATTCTAAAAAAACTTTTGATAATGTAAGTATGTAAAATACTTCCGTTTGTGTGTATCCAAATTTTATAAACCACTGTAAAGTGGTTAACAATTTTGATATTTCTCAGCTTTTTTAAATCAATATTACAAAATTTGTCAATATAATGCTTTCAATTAGTATCTATATTTTTAAGTTATAATACCTATGTTCTTTGATTGTTTAATTAATCTTCAGATTTTTATAAATACTTTGATTTTAATTTTCCTTACACCAGTTACAATTATGATGACTTACAAACTAGAATATAAAGAACCATCTAAAATTTAAATAACTTAGTATAACTTATATAAAATTATCACCTGTTAGTTTGTGACTAGCAATGACATAACTTCATAAAAATGTTGCACTTTATGCATTTAATTGTGTACAACTAACCTTTATGAAATCGTAGTAGTTAACTTAGATATACCACATCAAAAATAAACAGACTTCATTACCAAATATTTAAAAAATGTAGATAGTAGAAAACAATGGATTTTTTGTGAAAATTTGTTAAATACGTTTAATTTTTTTTTGTAAAACAAATTTTAAATAGATAGATTTCAAATATTCAAATTTTAATAGTAGCTTTCCTGCTGTTTAAGAAGAATGGAAACTATTAGTTACAATTGAAGTGTCTTTTAAACTTGATAGATTTATCTCTCATTGAAAACATTACAAATATGTTTATATAATTTTTGTTGGTATTTTTCTTTTTTACGTTCATGTTATAAACATTATAGCTGTTACATTAATATCGATTTTATCAACAAATTACGTTAAAATTTCAAACTTCATTGATATTTTTAAATTTTTTAAGTAACTAATGATTTATTTTAACTAAATACAAATATTTATTTAAATTTTTTAGAGCTCATTCAATTAGATCGAAGAATAATCACAATTTCAGTGACTTAAAACTAAAAATGTTAGAATAGATAGTTTTATTAAAATAGTTAGTTTTTAAATTTACTTTATGTAAGTAGAAGTTTGTGATTACAAGCGGCCCCAAAAAAAAATTGGAATATTTAGTTATATAATTATACTTTTTAACTAAATTGTTTAACAAACTTGATAGTTTTATACGAATTGTTAAACAAATATATATAAATCACTGCAGCTGTTTACAAAAGTTTTATTTATAACAACGCTTGTAACAAGTATAGAAAGTTTATGCATCTTTATACTTTAAACTAAAATATACTGAAAGAATTTTTTACAATTGTAATCATAAATTGTTATTAATTTATTGTTGTATTAGTTTTTACTTAGTTTAAATTCATTCTTATAGTTTTAATTTTGTTAGTTTTTTTTGTTCGTTAATTTCTTTTAGTTTAAATCTAACAAGTTTTAATAGTACATACGATTTATATGGCTTTATATTTTCATACATTTATTTAACGCTTCTTTTTATTTTATTTAAAGTGATCATAAAAAACTATTACTACCGCCATCGAAAATTTTTTAAAAAAGTTTCGAATTATCATTGAACTCTTTTTCTAAAAGTAATTAATTTGCTTTTTTAAAACTGACTAGATAAATTTAACTAATCAATTTTTTTATTTACTGAATACATTAAAGTGTTTTAATAAAACTAAATTTAGAGAATTTTATTTTAGTTTTTTCCAATAACTTCTTATTAAAAATTTGCAATTATTATAATTTGCTTCAAGTTTTAAATTAGATTATTTAAGGTCACCATAATGCTTAGTATAAAATAAGGTTTTCTATTTTTTTCAATGTCGTAATATCTTTTATACATTTATGTGAATTGTTTACAAAATTTATCTGTGTTTCAAAACTGGACGTAAAATACTTTAAATGTTTGTTTTTGCTTTGTATTCTACTTTACTATTAAAACCTTTGTTGTTACCTTTTGTTAGTTTATTTCAAACTAGGTTTATAAACACACTAGTTAGTTTAATAGTTTTAAAAGCACAAACTAGGTTATTTCTATCTAAGAATATAATAAAAACTTAGGTATTTGTAACAGTTTGTTTAAACTACTTTGAATAAATTTTCGATTAGTCATAAAAGATTAAATTTTGATAATTGTTTTTTCTAGCCGAGCTACATATTATATGTTTTGAACAAATATATACATGTGTTATAACTTTTTTAGTGTTTAATATATATGTATAGCTTAAAAAAACAAAAACTATAAAAAATTAACACTTTTTACAAAACTTTCTTGTTGTGAATGTATGTACAACTGTGTTTTTAGCAACTAACAAGTTTAACATAGTTGAATGTAAAATAGAAAAAAATATTTCTAATTAGCTGATATTGATAAAAATTAATACTTAAAAACTAAAGAATCTTACAAAATAAATTAATATTTTTTTATTATTAAGGTATAATATTTAGATTTAACAAAATAAAAACTTGCCACGTTGCGTTCGTTTAATACTTCTTTGAGAAAAAATAATAAAATAGGCTATCATAACGTTATTTCAACTTTATGTACATTAGAAAATTAGTAGTGTTTTTCATTTAGTACGTTTTTTTAGTTAAGTTTAAGTGTATTTAAAACTTTAAAGTTCATTTTAGTTTTTATATGACTTAAGAACATTTAAGTTTTATATTGCATATTTCGTAAATGTTAAACATTGTTCATATTTATAAATTTGCTTAAATGAAATCAATTTTCAAAAAGTTTAAACGGTAAAAGTTATATTATACAAAACAATATTTAAAATCAAGTTTTAACCAAATGAATGATTAACCATTCATTCAAATTTTTCTAGTAAAGAGTAGTACTTTATACAATGAAAACATCAGTTTATAGCAAATTGACATTTTTATTTAAAAACATAATCTTAAAAGTTTTAACACGTTGTTTTTAAAACTGTACAATTGATATGAACTATGCAATTGCGATTTTTTTTTAATAATGCTAGAATGGCAAAACAAAATATTGAAAAAACTTTTTAACGATTTAATTTGTGTAGTACACACAAATTGGCATTGAAATCAAACAAAATTAATAATTGAAAAAGATTTGAAACACTGCCACGTGTTTCGCCGTTAGTTTGAAAGTCACTGTAACTGTGACTAATTATATATTTACATCTTTTTATTATTTGAAAAAAAACTAATCTTAATAGATATATAAGTGAAAATTCACATTAATTAAAGTAATTATAATAAAATTAATTAGAGATATTAAAATAAGCATCATAACTTAATTTTAAGTTTAATAAATTGTTATTTTAAACTTAAGACACGAGATAAAGAATCTATTAAAATAGCGTTTGATTAATTTTTAAATTAGTTTAAACATAATCGTTAATTTTTTTTTCATTTTTCTGAATTTTGTAGATAACTTATAATTTCATTTATAAAACTTTATGGGAGTGAGCGCGAACAACTATTTATTACAAACATTAAGTGTTTTAAGCTTTAAAAAAACTGATATATTTTTGAATAGAACAAATTACTTTAATCAATAAAGATATTGAAACCCAAAACTGATGGTGAAGTTTAACAAAATAAATTATAAAACAGTTTAATATTTTAAATAGCAGATATTTTTTTCAGCTTTAATTTGTAAGTCACTCCTATGTGACTATTTTTAAGGAAGCAACTAATTTTGAATATCGTAATAGTTGTTTATTGACTACAAACAACAATTATAAGTTTTGGTTATAATAAAGATTTTATCTAAATAGGTTATAATTTTTCAAAACAAATAATATTTTGTGGTATAAATAAGATGCCTCTGTATACAAAGAATTTCAAAACTTTTTCCATTTAAGTTGTTTGTGTGTGTTTTATAAGTACCTTTTTACATATTTCTTAAATTGTAGCTAAAAATGATTATAAAAGTTTAAAACGATAGTTCCTTTCAAAACAAACAAAAAAAAATTCTCTCAATTAAAATTAAGAGTTTTAAGTTTTTATACGAATTTAAAAATTAACATTTTCAGTTTTTTTTTTATTTAGTGTTCACATGTATACGCAGTACTATACTAATATTACAATAATAAACTTAATATTTTTTTTAATCTTAAAATACCGTGAACTACTGGATTACAACACAAATACTGATAATTTTGTTATAATTTTTAAAATAAAGTCTTAAATCAATAACTAATAAAGATAACAAAAACGATTTCAATAAAAATATAGACAAATTATTAATTAAAACATCTAAATCTATATAAATATTTAATGCTGTTTACTTCTTCAATGAAGGAAATTATTAAAAAAAGATATAGTAAGTTAAAAAAGTTAAATTTAAAATATTATCTTATATAGTCAATTTATCAAACATTACTTGTGAACCTAGTTATTACATTAATTATTTTCCTTATAAACTTTTATGAATTCTTTACATTACTGAGATTCTAGTAATTTGCATTAACTTTTATTATATACTTTAGCTATAAGTGGTTTTTAAATTACTCTCGATTTAAATATTACATTTAACAAAACAATATATAAAAGTTATTTAAAACTGTTTATCAATTCTTTAAAACTTTTATAGTGATTTAGTATTTCAAACAGCAGTAATGCTAGATTCAATATTTAATTTACTTGGTTTTTTTCGCATCTTAAAAAGATTCCGAAAAAGTCTGTAAAATTAGCTTATAAGTTTATGCTGATTGTTTTGTATTCTAATTAACTAATCAGTTTGCGTATCATTATTATAATACTAAAGTTTGTAAGTCACCATAATTATGACTTAATTTTTCTTTTATTATAGGTCGTAGAGCGGTTTAAATAGATCTGAATAAATCTGCATGAAATTTTTTTTAAAACTGTTAATACCTTACTCGTGTTGTACTCAAATTAGAATTATTAGAATATTAATCAATTGTTTTGAATATGCTTAATGAATTTTTTCAACATAAATTTTGTTCAAATTAATGTTACGTACTATTTTGCAGCCCTCAGAATTTTACTTTCTAGGCTATGATTTTTGATTTAATAAAAATTAAAACGAACTTTTTTTGTAACGAAACTGTCTTGGAGTTAATTTAAAAACTTGTTACTAAAATACATATAGTTTTAAAAGTTTTTAACTTGTTTACTTGAGAACTTTTACTTGTTTTATAAAAGTGTACATTGTTGCAGCAGTTTTGTCGTATAGATTGACACTTATCTACGAATTTCTTCAAAGGTTGATGATGTTAATAATGAAAATTTTAACAAAAAAAAATATTATGTATTCCAAGTTAAGTTTGCACTGTAATATTAGCTTTTTAGCAACAATGACGTATTTCTCTAACTAAGTAGCAGATAAATAATCAATCAATTTTAAAATCAAATACTTTTTGATATTAGATTTTAATATTTGCCTTACATTCGCTAAAATTTACTTCATCAAACAAAAAATCACAAACTATCATGTCAACTAATATTTTAAATTTATTTATTGTTGTGTAAGCACGGAAAGTTTTTTGAAAAACAATTTGAAAGTCACTATAACTTTGACTAAACAATAATACTGACATTTATATCATCTTTTTTTGTTTAATAAAAAGTTATTTTGTATTCAAAGTTTATAAGAATAAAGAAATTTTATATTTTTACCTAGTGGAGTTTTTTTTTTATTAATTTTATAAAGAGATGTATAAGAAAAAAAGTTTGTAAGTCATTTCAAGTGTGATTATTTTTTAACTTAATGATTTATTGACTCAGAGTATACTTTATTAATATTTTTTAATTAATTTAAGCAGATAAATACTTTTATTTTGTTTTTATTTGACATAGCTTCATTTTACTATTGATTTTTCAAACTGTAGCTTAAATTTATTTATTTATAATTATTTTAATGTTATAGCTCTTTTTTATTAATATTTTTTTTTATAACTTAAAATAAGTTTACAGTATAATCAACGTTCTTAAACATACTTTTTAAAAAAGCTTCAAATTTACTCTTTAGCTATTAATATAAAAAGAATTTTTTTAAATAATATAAAAGTTTATTTTAACTGCAACAATTATTGATAAATTTTTAAATTGGAAAAAAAAAATTCTTCTGTTTAATTTTATTCAATAAAATATGTACCCTAATTTATAACTAAATTAGTTTTAATTATGAAATAAATAAATTTTTTTATGACGGTTCTTCTACAAACAACCAGCATAAAAAATGTTAAGTTACTTTGTAGTTTTTTTATAAACTATTAGGGCATAAAAGGCTTCCGAAAAAATACAATGAGTTCATGTCGATTAGATTTAATGGAAACTTAGCCATTTTCTTTAAGAACACTTTATAAAAACTAGCAATGACAAAAATATGTATGGTTTATTCATTAATTGTTTTAAATTACTTTATACTTATTTCTACACAAAATTCTTTATAGTAAAAAAACTACATTAAGGATATATGTTTTGAATAAAATTATTGGTTGTCTTTTACTTTTATTTCATTATAAAGTATTTAGATCAAGGTTTATTTAATATTTTTCAACGTTAGACTAAAATAGCTGCAGAATAATAAATTTAAAGATCTTATTGATAAAAGATTACCGACACCTTGTCAAAAATACCAAAACAAAGTTGTAAAAAATTTAAAAATATTTAGTCACATGTACATTGACTTACAAATACCTAGAAGATCTGATGGAATTGTAATCAAGTAACATTCAATTTATTTGATATGCTATTCAAATTATTTTGTTGTTTTTCAAATAAAACGTCATTATCCTTTACATAGTTTAAAAATATTTCAGTTTATTACTTTGTCACCTTGTATAAAGAAGTTTAAACGAATCATTGAACTTTTTTCGTGTTTCTTTTAAAATCAGTAAATATGTTATAAACGTATGTTAAAACTTTTTTTTAATTCCAAAATGTTTTCCAGAAACGATTTTTATTAGAGTTTTAAATGTAGACAATATTTATTTATAGTTTTTGTTAAAAAGTTCCAATTTTCATATCTATTATAAAAACCTTATTAACACTTATTCAGTACTTAAAACTTATACAAAATGTTTTTTCAAAAATTTTAGTTGTTAGTATTAGTTTTTTTTCTAACTAGTTTACAAATTTTGCTAGTTTGTGTTTTATTTTTAAGCAGAAGAACGGTTTAAAAGTCCGTAAGATAACACTCAGTAACTGTAAATATTTTTATTAGAGTTATCTTAATTAACAATCGTCATAAAAATTTCTGATGTTTTTTTTTTAATTTTTATATGAGGTCAAAACTCATAAAAAAAAAAAACTAAAATGTTTTGGATGTTTTTAGAAATAATTTTTTAGATAATAAATTTAGTTTTATTTAACTTTTACTTATCGAATATCAAACCTCTGCTAAATATTAATATGACAAATTTATAGATCTTTAAAATAACAAAGCAATTAAATAGAAAAATTTAAAATTAGTTCTTGATATATGTTTAAACTAACGAAAACAAAACTATGAAAAAATTGAAAATTAGCTTTTTTTTGAAAACTTATTTATCAAACTAAATGTATACCTTACAAATTATTCTAACTTTGTATGTGTTAAAACACTTTCCACTTTTCGTCTTAATACAATATAAAAATTTTTAGTCACTTGAAGTGGTTTACAAGCTATTGAGACAAAATAGAGCTTTTAATACGTCGCATTTGTGTTTATTAAACCTCAGTGGTAATGTACTTGTTTTTATATAATAAATTAGGTATACTGTTACTGTATCATTTTTTTTATTTGTTCTTCGGTGTAAATACAGAAAAGCTACAAAATAGCCTTGTCTAATAAAACAATAACTAAAACATACTGAAAGAAAAAGCGTTCGTCCTTTATTTAGAACATTTTCAATGCAAAAATATGGCTGTTAAAACAAAAATTAAAATATAAAATATATATAAAAAAAAAAATTTTTAATTGATAAATGACATCTATAAACAACAAACAAAACACCCTTTTTTATTATTTAATTTTTTTTTTATTTTTTCAACTTGGTGTTATGTTTGCTGTAAATAGGTGTCATTTTATCAATTAAAGACATTATTTTATATATATTTTATATTTTAATTTTTGTTTTTACAGCCGTATTTTTGTATTGGAAATGTTCTAAATAAAGAACGAAAGCTTTGCAATAAGTTTGTTTTAGTTATTGTTATATTAGACTAATTATTTTAAGGCTATTTTTTAACTTTTCTGTATTTGAAAATTTTAGTATAGTTTTGTCTGTAACAGTAGTTAAAGGGATTTGTTTTTGGACCCCGGAGTATGGCTTATCTGTTTTCTACTGTTTACAAATTAAAGTCAAAGTATGTACGTAGTTTTAAAAATTTTATTAGCTTTACTGAAAAATTGTTTATTAATTTTATTACTTTGTTCACAAATAGTTGTTTTATTATAATTTAGACAAGCAAATATACAATTTTACACCTGTTTTAAATACCTAAAAATACAGGTTAAAAAAATTTACTTTTAAATTTTTTTATATCTATGGTTTTTTTTTTCAGTTAGAAAACTATAAGAAATATTTATCACTATTGCAGTGACTTACAATTTAGTGTATTTAAACATTCACATCATTTTTAAATTGTTTAGTTACTTATATTTTTAGATATCAGTATCCGTTTGTATATTTATTTAATTTCGAATTTCATAATCATGTTTTGTTACATACAAACTTTTAGTAATAAAATTTTTTATAAAAGTGAAGTAGTATACAGCTATATGTATGTTTTACAAACATTAATACTCAGTTATCGGTTTTAAAATTTTTTGTTAATATTGATATAAATTTTTATAACTTTTTAAAAATCTGTTTACTTTTTGAATTATCATATTCTTCTTATAATAAATAATTTCAATAAAGTTGTTAACTATGTATATTAGTATACCTAATCTACTGGGACTACTAGTCATAGCTAAGTACTACTTTATTTAATTATTGTCTTATAGACACTATTTTTTTAATTAGATTATGAAACTTATCCGTGTTTTAAAACTTGAAATAAAACAATTATCTTTTTTTGATTTAGTAGGTTGTCTCGGATATTGTTATTAATGGTCTTGTTGTAAATTTTATTAGTGTTTTTAAAATGAATCATCTACAATGAATGATTTAATTCTGTATTAGTTTACTTTGTTTATTTAAACGGCGAGTTTTTGTTTATATTTTTTTTATTCTTATTTGTTTAGTTAGATATAAGAAAATTAATAACTTATAAAACATCAGTTTAAATCACTACTATTTTCCGTGATTCACAAATTAAGAAAAAGAGATCTTTTATAATAGCTAAACAAGTATATAACTTTTCTGTTTAATGCCAGTATCAATTTGTTGTTTTTATATTGTCTGAACTCATTGTCATCAATTTACTCATTTGAGTTATAAAACTAAATACACTTTTTTATGTTAAAATTTTCAAATGTTTATCAATTAAAAATGATTCAGGCTTGTATACTAATTCTTAAAAAAGTTACTTTTAACGTTTTTAATAAACTGGATTTTTTTTAACTAGAGCTTAAATATAAATAGGAAATTATAAATATATAAATAGAAGGGACGAGTTCAAAATCCACCCGCGATCAAAATCCACCCAGTCAAATTCAAGAACCACTTACCAAACGAGGGTAAAGGTTAAAGGTAGCAGTGATAGTAAAAAATAAATAAAGACAAAGTAAAATTTAAAAAAAAAATATTCATAAAATATATAAAGTAAAAATTATCAAGTGGATTTTGAACGCGAGTGGATTTTGATAGTTTACCAAATAAAAACAGCTAAAATAGCTTGAATTTTTATAACCATTTGTACTTGGATATTTTAGTTTTTAATTATAAAATATAATTTTAAAAAAATTAATGTTTGCGAAAATTATTATTTAAATAATACCTTTAATAGTTTTTATACACGTTTTATATTGTTTTAAAATTTATTTAAATTATTTGGACGTTCTGCATGCTTAAATTAATCACGTCGAGGTAACTTAAAAACTTGTGATTTATGTACTATCAGATATCTTAAAACTATTTGGTATTTTATGTTATGAGATGCTATTGTCAGTATGTTACTTTAAATACCTTTTTTCTCGGAGAGTTTACCATTTTTAACAATAATTTTAATATACTGAGAGCTGTACTTCTTGTTTTAATAAAATAATACAGTTCAAAAAAGGAGTTAGTTAAAAACTTTAGAATTCAATATCACTTTTTTCACTTTTTAATACAATAAATTTTCAATAAAAAATAATTAAGACCAAATATTTTTAAAAGTCACAAGTGAAAGTTTAAACTTGACGTGTCAAATAAAGTTTCCTAATTTTCTTAAAATACACATTTGAGTTTTTTATTAAAATAGTTACGATTGTAAAAACTATTAAAACTACTTTCAAGTTTAAAATTAAGATTTTTTTTTTCTCTATCAATAAATAAAAAATAATTAAAATATTGTTTTTAGATCTATAAACTTATTGTATACTACATAAAACGTTTTCAGATAAAAAATCGTCTTGAGTAAACTTATAATAAACTATTAGTACTAAAACACATTTTTGTAACTAAGTAAAACATAGTAAAAATGTAAACTATGACATATTTAATCAAAGATAGTTAGCAAATAAAAAATATTATAAAAGTGTTGATCATCTATACAAATCTAGTTCTAGTGAATTAACCAAAGTAGCAGCTAAAGATACTTTATGTAAAATATTTTGAGTAGTTAAATACTCAATATGGTTTCTTAAGTACTTACTATTATTATAATTTAAGTAATTTGTTGCTTAAAAGTTTTTTACTTGAGGTTAACTAGTTTTGTCTAATTTCAGCTTTTTTCAAAATTGTGTCAAATAAAATAAAAACAATAACAAAAAATATGTCACAATCTCAGCTACTAATATATATATTTATAAGATTGCTTGTTGTACTTTTGTAGGAGCTTTGACATGTTAAGTTTTTTAAATAACTTTTCATTAGGATTGTTTATAGTATGAGTAAGTAATATTGACTTATAAAACTAGTGTGAAACAACAAAGTACAAACCTTTATTGAACATAATAAAAGGAGGTTATCTTGTATTTCCACAAAATTTAAAATTATCTTAGGTCGTGAATTTATTTTTTAATAAGTTTTCATTCAGCATTAAACAATACCTACTTACACATGTTTGTTTACTATTTATTGCGATAGTTGTTATTTAAAATAAGTTGCTTACAAACCCGTTTGTTTTAAATCACATTTTGTATAAACTAAAATGATACATATTAAATTTTAATAAAAAAAAATTTAAAACACATAAACAAGATATATCTTTAAATAAGGGTATGTTAAACAAAATTTTGAAAGAGACACAAAGTAAAAACTGATGCAATTATAAACACATGAAGTGAATTGAACCACTTTAAGTATAATCTCGGTTTCTTCAGTTTATAAGTCATTAAAATTTTTTTTATCGTTTTATTCGTGTTGTAGAAAACTAAAGCTAATATTTTTAAACATTCAAACTATTTTTATTTTATATATATACATTTAATTCTGGTTGTTTTGATGTAACAAATGTAGTTATTGACAAACAAAATAACAAGTTTTTACCATGCTAAAATTAATTCATACTATCATTAATTAAACCTAAATGTAATGATAATGATTTAAAATCCTTAAAAAAATAAAATATTGATCAAAATGTGAAAAACTAAAATTTTACAACACTCATCTAGTACCATTTACAGCGACCTACGAATTAGCCTAACAAGACCATTACGAATCATATGTATAACAAATGAATTTACTAAATAGTCTTTTCTATAAATGATTTGTGAGCTTCAGTTTGTTGACGTCAGTATGAGTTTTTTTTAATACAAATTTACGAAATAAAAGATAAGATATTTTTTATGTGTTAAAAGTTCAAGTTCTGTTTATAACTTAAATTTAAGTTATTCTATTCAACAAAAACCAGCCTAAATTTAATGAGTTAACCAAATATTTACTTACAATATTCAATTTAAAGACTTGTGATATTTTGTTAAGGAAATTTAAAAAAATTTAGCACTTTCTTTAGTTATTTTTTTCTTAACATTTAGTTTTAACATTTTAAATGAATTCAATAGCTATTTTTATATAAGAATAATATGATTTTTTACATATGCATTAATTAAGTGTTACTAAAAATGTCTCAAATGCTCAAACTTAAATAACAGATTAAGCTGAATGCATTGAAAGTGATTAATAAACCCAATTAACTTTGCAAGGTTTTTAATGAGATCTCATATATAGTTTTTAAATGTGTAGTTAAATCGAAAAATGTGTGCCACTTACCCACTTAGGTATTACAAAACTCAATTTTTTGCAATTCAATATTAGTACAAGTATAGTAACTAATCTATGTTATTTTTTTTCAAGCGAAAAACTTAAAGCTACAATAACATTAATATTCAAACTAATTAAATATGTAAATCTTTATGAAGTATACCCTTAGCAAGTAGAACGTTGTGGTATGTATCTTATTTCTGTATTTATTTTTGTCATCGTTAGGTATGTAAATCATTTTCTAATGTACTATTTTATGGTATAAAAATCATATAAAACTCAAAAACAAACACAAATAACCTCTAGTATAAAAATTATAAAAAACAATTTGTTGTTAGACTATTACAGTTTTTTTAATAACATTTGCATGAATTTCTTTTACAAATTTGATTTAAATCTACAGTATGAATGTGTATTTTATATGCATATTTTGATACATTCTTTTTAAGTTTTGAACATTTCTAGGCTAGCACTATATTATAAATACTAAATATTTTAACTTTTTATTACTACAAAAATAAAAAACTTGCAAATTCTTAGTTCAATTTTTTTTTATAAATTCAATTTATCGTAATTTTTTAATCACTTAATTAGTTTTAATCAAATTATTATAACAATGATAACCTAAACTTAGTTTTTTTAATTTACGTTTGTTGCTTTATATTCGGACCATTGTTAAAATATTAAGTTGTTATATATACAACAAAATTTACACTTTCACTAACACTATTTTTGAGTTTTAATGTTGTTGTCTAGCTACTTAAATTTAACTTTGCAATTTAAATGATATGCTACAATTCCTAAAAACAAACTAAAAATAATTGTAAACAGGATTTAACTAAAATCTAACTAAAATAGTATTACATCTATCAATCTTTATGTTTGGTAACATTTTACAATGGCTTACAAAATTTTGTTTAAATAAAAAAATCAATTGAAGTTAAAATCATAAGTATATAAACAAAATAAATTCAGTCTTAGTTTGTGATATTTTTTTGCTTTTTTTAATAAGAACCAATATATCTAAAACTTATTAAATACTTAATTTAATAAATGATGCAACAAGCATTAATATAGGATTTACAAAATACTTAGCTTCTGAAAATCATAAATGCAAATAGTCAAAATAGTTTTATTTTTTAATCTTAATTTTTTTAATTAAAATTATCGATAACTTCTGTTTTAGAACCGAACTAGTATAAGAATTAACTAATTTTTAACATAAACTCCTTCAGAAAACAAATAATAGACTCATTAATGTATAGATAGTTTAAACTAAATAACAATTAAGTTACTTATTTTTAATAAATCTATTAATATGAACTTTAATAAGTTTTGAGTAGTTACTATAAAGTATAATTAGTTTCATTTAAAAAGTTCAATAAGGAATTATGTCAATAAAATTCTAATAGTTGAAAACTTTTAGAGGAAAATAACGTAATAATTTTACGATTTTTTATTAAATTAATTCATTATGCAAAAATACAGTTTACATTTTTTTTTCTGCCTGTAGTCTATTACTTAATACTAATTAAAACAAAATAAATTTTTAAGAAGTATTAGCAGTTTTGTTATCTGTATGTTAATATAGTTTCCTTGAAGTTTTTAACAAATCAATATGCATTGCAATATAATAAATTAATTGTGAAAGAACAACTGTGCTCTCTATCTTAATCAATTAAGCGATTTATCTGCTTTTTATTATTAGAAACATAATAAATAAAAAACTATTAAAAATAAATTTTACTTCAATAATTTAAAATTAACTGTATTTATGCATATATTAGCACTTTTATTGATAACTACTTGTACTAAATATAACATTTTAAATTACATAGAAATTACATTTTATTTTCGAGTATAATGATCCTTATTAAGTTTCTCAATTCTTGAAGTTACTGCACTGTGACTTAATTTAATATAACATTATAATGATTAACTTAATTAATATAAGAACTAAATAATAAAAAAATATGATTATACTTCTTATTTGTTACTATTAAATCTAAAAAAAGTTTCAAAAGCGTATATATTTTGTTTGTTTGTATTTTTTTAGAATATAAAAGCAAAATTTAAATTTCAAAAGGGTTCTCTTAACTAAGATAATTAAGATATATGTGTGTGTATAAATTTTTATTTCTTTATTGTTTTACTTTTTGTTAACGATTTTAAAAGTTTAAACCATTTACAATACTCTCGTTTTATAATTTTAAATGTAAACTAAATTTTAATAATACTTTAACTTCAACTTTTTATGGAAATCAATAACCACAAATTAGTACCGAATTTAAACGATAAAATTAATGAAATTTTACAATAAACAAAAATATTTGAATTTTTAGTTGATAAGTTGCTTAAGTTGTGCCTAAAGTTTTTCTTATAATAATAATGTTTGAAATAAAAAAGTACTAGTGACGAAACGTAAAAATTTAAACTGATAACAGCTTACATAATAATTTAAATGAAAAATTTAGTTTAAAAAGGTTTAATATTACTTACTTCGAAGTTTTTGATTAAACTTGAGTTTTAAAATAAAACTTTTTTTTACAAAATATTATTCCTTCTATAACTTAAATTACTTTTTACTTTAACTTAAAAGGAATACAAAACATCAAATCAAAAAGGCTATAATATAGCTCATAAACAATCTGCAAGTGAATTACAAACCGAAATAACATTTACAAACCTTTCATCTATTTATTAGACATTTTCAATGTAACAAAATCAACGGCATATTCATTATATTTAAATAGAACACAAAACATATCTCTAAGTAATTATTAGTATTAATCTTTTAGTGAATAGTATCATTCTTTCTTTTCGTGACGTCATATAAGTTAAACAATAAAATTTAGCTCCATTGTTTATTTTATATACACTAAAATATTTTTAAAGATTTAAGAATGTAAAACGCGTCCGTCTGAACACTTAAACTTTATAAATCACTGTAAAGTGGTTTACAATTTCCGAAATTCTCAAATTTTTAAACAAATATTACAAAATTTGTAATTATATGATAACCTATAGACTATTTATTTGATATATATTATATAAAAGTAAATCATGTTAAACTATAAAATATTTCAAAATGGTGATAAAATAAAACTTGTTTATAAGTTATTATTGAATTAAAAACTTTATTGTATACAAATAACAATATAACATTGTTCAAATTTTATTTTTACAGAAAAACTGTTAGTTAGATTTGAGAAATTAGTAAGTATCAAATTATTTAAATGCACAAAAAATTATAAGTCTTTAACAACAAACTAATCAATATTTATAGACACGCTTAAACAAGTAGACGCAATCAGTAAAAAAAGTTTTTATCGTTTTAATGGAAAAACACGTCGGATTTAAAACTACTTTTTAACTCAAGTTTTTAAACATACTCAAAATACAATTTTTGACTTATTATACACCAAGATCCATTTGTTAGTAGAATCTATTCTTTTAATTAAACCAATAAAACTACTAGTAATAGTCACGATGCAGTGACTTACAAACTAACTAATCGCTTTGTATATTTTTAACCAATATGATTAAATTATTTATAATACGGTAGTGTCGGTTTGTGACTACTAACATCTTTTGGTGTTATCATTGTAAATCTAAAAGCTTTTTTTTTGAACAATGGTGCATTTCGTTATAGATAACAAAATAAAATATCTTGAATTTGTTAAATAAATGCCTTTATTAAAATTATTAAAACAATTTAATTCTTAAATAGGTATGTTTTAATTAGTAACTACTAACAATGCTCATTAGAGTCAATCATATTTTTTTTAAGATATGCAAAAAAGTTAGTAAAGTACAGTTAAAATATTTAAGCTAAGAACAAAATGTTAGCTTAAAATGTTTAACTGAGCACTATTACATTTAAAACTGCATTATTGCTTTTTTAAAAGATAGATTTACTTGAAGACTAAACTAAAACATAAAGTTATAATTGTTTAGTTAACTCTTTCAAACTATATAACATTAATAACTTTAGTCATGATTTTTATTGACTTTAATAATGTAGTTTTTAGTAAAAATAAATAAAATGAATTGGCTTTTTAATTTAAATTCTTGAGTGTCAGCATTGCTTGATGGTTTTAGTTAAATAAGCTATTGATAAATACTTTTCTACTAACATAACGTACAATGTTGTTATTTCTCACAAATGATTAAATCAAAGTTTTTTAAAAAACAACTTTTTTAATTAAGATTTTAATTTATTTTCATAAGTTCTTTTTTAAACTGTTCTAAAGTATATTTATAGAGTATGATCAACTTACTTTTTTTCTTAAAATTTAATAGTTTAAGACGTAAATTGTAGACTGAGATTTGAATATTTTTGTAACTGTAAATTACATTAGTAAGATTTAACTTTCAAAACTATATTGCTTTATAAAAGCATATAGCTACCTAAATGAAAAATAGAACTGTTTTATATATATAGTTAAAACCGCTATCTTTTAGAAACTCACAATGCAAAATTTTGAAAACTGTCAAATAATTTTGTCATTTATATTTTATGAAATTTAAAAAAATGGGTTCACGCAAATTGATAAATGTAGGAATAAAAAAATCAAATTGAAACTATGTTTATTCAAAATAAAGTTAATATTAAAATCATATTTTAAGAAAGCAATAGAAACTTAAGTTTTTTTTTAAATAAACTTACAATTATTATAAGAATTGTTTTATAAAAATTACGTTATTTTAATAAACCCTAGTTAAAGACCTCCAAAAAACATTTTTACTGCTGAAATAAATAATATTCGGGTTATATACAGTGGATAAAGATAATCAATGGTTAATGAACCATTTGTTTTTTTTTTTTATAAAATATGTTTGAGATACTAAGGATGCGCTTTAGTAAAATTTTACTTTGAAATCGTTATAAGTTATTCTAAATTAGTCATTATCATAATAATTTCAAATTAAACACATTTGATGGTTAATAACATATCAAAAACTAAAAAACATATAGCATAATTATATAGGTTACCATTTACGACCCAAAGTTTATGATGTAAAACAAACCATATTTTAAACTTAATCAAGAAAGTGATATGAATAATTTTATTGTTATGTTTTTTTATGCTTAATGCTGATAAAATTATGCATTTTTGTTATTATATATAAACATATAAACGTGCATATTTGTTTAACTTTATTAATAAATACACGCTTGCAGTTAAAATTATTCGAGTTAAAGTATGAGCATTTATAAAAACACCTAAAATTTCAAACATTTTTTTGTCTTTTGAATTGAAAAACTAAAAGAATATTTATTCATAACTTATAAGAAACTATAAGTTTTGAGTAAAAAAAAAATATATACATTTTTGTTGGTCTTCAAAATAATAAAAACAATTAACTGTTAATTAAAACTAGTGAATTATGGAATAGAAAAACCACAGCTAAAAAATAAAACCAATAAAAATTATTTTTTAATAAAGAACTAAAGAAGTTAAAAAATAACTTATAATATAAAAAAAACTGAAAGCTTGGAGTTACAAAAAATATAAGTACAGTCAATTATTGATTAAGATAAGTATTTACGATTTTTTTTTGTCTGTTTGCACGGAAGAAGTTATGTAAGTAAAAGTTTAAATTAAACAAAAAAAAAATGTTGCTTTGTAAATTGAATTTTATTTTAATTGATAATTTAGTCTTAAATTCTCAAAAAGACATATAACAAAACTGTAATATCGCTTTTTTTAACTTTTTTAACCATGCAATTTATTAAAATTACAAAAAAACTCAAGTTTTTTAAATTTTTTTTTAATTAGTGATGACTGAAAGAAAGTCAAGTTATGGTGTTTTGTTTTTCTTATTATCTAGAGTTGTGGGGGTTTTTAGGTCTATTTTCATCTAGTTGATTCTTAAGTGGTTTGCTTTTCTGAAATCTTTTTATTTTTATTTTAGCTTTAATTTTGTGTGTTTATATATCTACAAGCTCTTTATTTGTTTTTTTTTTACTTTGGTTACTTTAACTTTTTCTAAATCTTAGCAAAACTATTAATTTATTCCTAAAGTAAAAAAGAGAGGTTTACTTATTGTTCTTAGTAAAAATGTTAGGCATTTCGGAATTAAAATCTGATTTTAGCAGACAACAGGCTAAATTGTTGAAACACAGTAATGAAAAAGTACATGATTTTACCTAAAATAACTGAAAAAAAAACGATATTTAAAATCTTGCCTGTCACTAAAGTTTTAAATACTAAACTTGTAACAAGAAAACCTTTTTTAAGGTAAGAGTTAAAAGTAGTATTTTTTCTAAACTTCGTTTTATCAACTTACTTGAAAAAACAAGTAGTTAACCTGCGACTAAAAAACTGTAAGTATAAAGAATAATAAAAACTTGTTTGCATAAAATTATCTGAGATAGAAAGTTAGTAAAAATGATTATTTTTAGTATATTAACTTTTAGAGTATGTCAAACGTTTTATCACTACTTATCCTTTTAATAATCAGCAAATCTTGATAAATATGTGTTCGTACGAGCTTAGACTTAATCTTTAGTCTATATCTTTCTATGTTTATGAAGTTATTTTACGATGCTTGAAAAAGGTTTCATTCTGACACAATAAATTACAAGTTTAATAGCAGTTATTTGATATACGATAATTTATTGTTCATTTATGTTTCATTAATTTTATTCTGATTACTATTTTTAATATATTAAAATTATAATTTTAGAATGCATGAACTTTCTACACATGTTACAATTGATTTTTTTAGGATAGTGTTGTGAACAAAGTCAGTTTCTTTTAAATTTCGTATAAACTAAGAAGGTTTAAAAAAAAATTTAGTAAAAAAGCAAAAATAAAGGGTAGAGCAATTTTAAAGCCGCTTCTATTCACAAACTTACACTACATAAAAAACAAAAAATATTTAACCACTATAAAATTATGATCAATTGAGTTTTTTCTTAGTTTGTGAGTCACCGAAGTTGTGAGATCTGTTTTGTTTTTTTCAGTGATACAAAAATTTATTTCCAATATTTAATATTTCATATTAAAAAACAGTTAAGTACGTTTTAGAAAATAGAAGTTCACTTATTGTATTTCAGATGTCTGTTGAAAATGTTGAGTTATGAAACTATAGTAACATTCATAATCATGTAAAATTGAGGATCTTAATATTACAATTTAGTAAAGGTTGATCAAAATAAAAGCAATAAATTTTAGTTTAATACTGAATAACTAAGAAACAAAAAAATATGAATTAAGTATATTAAAGCCGTAAACTCTTACTTGCAGTAAACAATTCTTAATGCTGACAAAATTATAATAAACATGTATTGTTGCAATTTAGTTTATAAGTCAGTGACTAACTATATATCAGATTTTAAAAATTTATCAGGAAACTTCACTTTTTTTTAATTAATTTACACTAGTCATTAGTTACGAAAAAAACCGATAGTTAACATAACTTGTTATTTAACTTTTAAAGATATTTTATTACAGTATATTTAGTTTGTAAGGTTCTACAAAGTTAATTTTTTTTCAGAAATGTAAAAAATTCTCTAAGGTAAATAAAGTAGTTATAATCTATTCGTAAACTTTATATTTTCTTTATATTTACTGTTTATTTAGTTAAAGTACATTCTGAAGATAACAATTTTATTTGAACTTATTTCGTTTACTTAGAATTAGGACATAATAAGTTCTAAGGTTAGTCACTAAAAGATTAATTTTATAATAATATTTTATAACTAAAAGTTTTCTAAATTAAGTTTATTTTACAAAAAAAAATTAACTTTGATTTTATTGCTATAATGTTAAAACCAAATTGAGTTATTTAAAAGTTATCCAAATATAATAAAATAAAACAACCGATGAAAGGTAGTGAAAGTCGCTTGAAGACATATGATATAACATTAAAAATATATCAAACAGCTTGGTGAGTAAAATTTAAACATTGTTTATAAAATCGCATATAGTGTTTTTAATTTACGCTACTTATTTTGATACTTTATTATCTACAATAAACTATTTTGAACTAAAAAAAAGGTTTAAAAATTTATAATTTTCATATAGTCAGTTTAAATAGTTAGTAAATGTTTAGTAACAGTTAAGAGTGTAAATTACTAATTTTAGTTAGGTAAAATAACTTATTATTTCAATAAAGTTTAAATAACTCTTGTTTTCGATTGTTAAGATTTTTATCTTACTATAAATGAATCAAAATAAAAGTATTCTGATTACTAATTACACTAAAAAAACTTATTATTTTTTATATGACATCTGTAACTTAAAATCACTATTTAATGCTTATCACTTTTACAAAAATTTTATAATTTAACAATGTAAAGTTAACATTGTAATTTTGTACTTAAAATTCATGTATCGAATTCATAATTTTGCTAAAAAAAAATCAATTTTTTTAACTTTTTTGAATATATGATACGGAAGATATTTGATCAAAAATAATTTAGTTCTTTATTAATAAGTTTTTCACATAAAATAAATAAATCATGCCTTTATATTTAGATTTGTAGATTAATTTCCCCTAAAGAAATATTAAAGTATTTTTTTATATTTATAAGTAAAGAAACTTTTTTATTAAATTTGTTGTAGTAAACAAATATAACGAATATAGACAAAACAAGTTTGATTATTGTTGTTAATATTTAAAATTAAAGTTAATATAACATAAATCTAATTTAGAACCTAACCAAAAAAGGTCGATATTTTATTAGAGGCAGAGTTCTGATAGAAAAACTGTACATTTAGTTAATGATTTGATTTAAGTTAATAAAATAAGTTGAATCTTTTTTGAATAAAAATCAAAGAGAAAATATTAGTCACAATTGAAGTGACTTATAAATTTTATACATTAAAACAAATAATTTATTCAAAGTTCTTCATTCATTTATATTGATTTATATTAGTATATTTTTGTGAGTAAAAGCAGCGTAAAAATTTATTTTTAATTACATGCGTATAATTTTTTTAGTTTTATCAAGATATTGGCTATTATAAAAGCTCATCCTTTTGCTTGACCTTTCCTATTTTTTTCCTATTTTATTAGCACTTAATACTATTTTTTTTTTCTTATCAAGTAAAACAAAACAAATGAGTCTAACAATTTATCTATATTAAGCTATAGTCACTTTAGATCAATTCAAAACTTTAAACAGATAAATAATAAAAATTCATTCAATTATAAACTTTCTTAAAATGAAGTAAAATAAAATAATATTTTTTAGTTACTAATTATTCTTTATTAGCCTTTATTCTATTTGTTAAAATGAAAAACAAATAAAAAAATATATGATTTTTAATTTTGAATTTAAACCGGATTTTTAATTATTCATATTATCATAAAATATTTTTATTGCATGTACTTTAGTTAGTTTAGTTAGTTACGCAAACTGTTTTGAAACTATGGTAAGTCAAAACTAAGTTAATATTAAAGTTATATTTCAAGTAGGTTATATAAACACAATTATGTTTTCAAAAATAAACTTAATATTAAAATAAGAATTGTTTTATTAACATTACTTTTTTTTCAATGAATCCTCGTTAAAAAATCCTGCAAACACATTTTTACTAACGGTATAAATAATATTCAGGTTAAATACAATGGATAAGGATGATCGCGGGTAAATAAACCATATAAAATTTTACAATATTTTTTACAATGCTTTAACTAAGTCATTTAATATTTGTTTAGGTAATGTTTTTTTTTAGTTGAAAGATGTTTTAGGTACTACGGATGCGTTTTAGTAGAATAATACTTTGAATGTTAAAAATTTTTTATTGTTAGTCACTATCAAAATGACTTACAAATTACATTCTTCAGATCTTCAATAACATGTTAAAAACAAAGAAACAAATATAGTAACTGTATAGGTTACCATTTACGACTTCTAAGCTTAGGACGTAATAAATAACCATATTGTAAAATTAAGTAAGTTAATGATGTAAATTCTTTATTATTATATTTTATATGCTTAATGCTGATTAAAACATTTTTTTTTTATATTTCCCTACAACATATAAAAGTGCATAC